>NC_051075.1:12761886-13122925 GCF_004664715.2 Peromyscus leucopus
ATGCAAATAGATTCAAAACTGTCTATTGCCCTGCACAAAACTCAAGTACAAGTAAAGTAACCCTGTCTTTACCTTAAAATTCATGTCAAACATTAGTTAAGAACTCATTGTAGAAGGCATATTCCTTTGCAAACAGGCTATAGGTGTCATAGAGCAGAGGCTGGAGGAGAAAATATAAGGGCTTCATACAGATCTGACCAAAGAAACTGTTCCAAAGGTTCTGTGTTTTTGCTACAAAGAGGGGTCGGGAGAAAGTTTCCTATCACATATCTGCCTTCAAACATTTAACTGTCATATTTAAAACTCTATGGTGGTTTCCAATAGTCTATATGATGATGCTTTAATCTTACAGCCTAGTAATCTTGAGTTAAACCAAATAGACATTGCAAAGCACATCTGAATAGCACATCACTTCTACACAATTACTTCAATGTGAGTCTGGAAGCTGTTGCTGGATTTGTTAGGGAGGGACTGTAAAATAAAATTTCAACAATTTTGATTTATTCTTGAGAATGTTACTTGTATTATTCAATAACTTCCTTTTGTATTGCCTAATTTTGATCAGATATGGTACTTTAAGGAATTGTCTTTTGTTTATTACAATACTTGTTACCTCCCTTTTCCTTTTTATTTGAATTGCTATACATCTAAATATTTAATTCCATTCACTTTTAACAAGTCTACAATGTGGTACAGAATTATTCTTTAGTATTCTTTTCTTTAGTTTCTATGGATGACTTCATTTTATTATCAATCTGTCATCCATAGTTCTAAAAATTCAAACAGGCCCCTAAAAGCAGTTAAAATCTTTTATTATTATTATTATTATTATTATTATTATTGTTATTATTTATTAATAAGAGATTTTCTATTCATTTTACCTACCAACCACAGATTCCTCTGTCCTCCCTCCTCCTCTCCTTCCTCCCGCCTCCCAGCCTTCCTCCCCAACCCACCTCCCATTTCCATATCCTCCAAGGCCAAGTCGCACAGGGGGAGTCAGCAGAGCCTGGTACATTCAGCTGAGACAGGTCCAAGCCCCTCCTCCCTGCACCAAGGCTGTGCAAAGTATCTCACCATAGGCACTAGGCTCCAAAAGGCCGGCTCATGTACTAGGGATGGGTCCCAACCCCACTGCCTGGGGGCCCCCTAAAAGTTCAAGCTAAACAACTGTATCCCCTATCCAGAGGACCTAGTCAAGTAACATGGGGGTTCCTCATCTATTGGTCCACAGTTCATGCATTTCCACTAGTTTGGCTAGTTGTCTCCATAGGTTTCCCATCATGGTCTCAATGTTACTTGTATCCCTCCTCTCTCTCATCAATTGGACTCCTGGAGCTCGGCCTAGCGCCTGGCCATGGATCCTTGCATCTGCTTCCATCAGTTGCTGGATGAGGGCTCTATGATGACAGATAGGGTATTCAGCCATTTGATCACCAGGGTAGGCCAGTTCAGGCACCCTCTCAACTATTGCCAGTAGTCTTTGGTGGAGTCATCCTTGTGGATTCATGAGAACTTCTCTAGCACTCTGTTTCTCCATATTCCCATGATGTCTTCATTTATCATGGTATGTCTTTCCTTGCTCTCTCACTCTGTCCTTGTTCCAGCCTGAAGCTCCCATTCCCCTATGTTCTCATCCCCTGTCCCTTGCCATCTATTACTCCCTCCCCCCCCACCAGTTTGCTCATGTAGATCTCATCTATTTCTCCTTTGCCTGGCAATCCATGCATCCTTCCTAGGGTCCTCCCTGCTAGCTAGCCTCCCTAGAGCTGTGGGTTGCAGTCTGGTTAACCTTTACTTCCACTTATGAGTGAGTACATACCATGTTTGTCTTTTTGAGTCTGGGTTACCTCACTCAGGATGATATTTTCTAGTTCCATGCATTTGCCTACAAACCTAATGATGCCATTGTTTTTCTCTGCTGAGTAGTACTCCATTCTGTATATGTACCACATTTTAGTTATCCATTCTTCAGTTGAAGGGCATCTAGGTTGTTTCCAGATTCTGGCTATTACAAATAATGCTGCTATGAACATAGTTGAGCATGTGTCCTTGTGGTATGATTGAACATTCCTTGAGTATATGCCCAAGAGTGGTATAGCAGGCTCTTGAGGGAGATTGATTCCCAATTTTCTGAGAAAGAGCCATACTGATCTCCAAAGTGGCTCTACAAGTTTGCATTCCCACTAACAATGTAGGAGTGTTCCCCTTGCTCCACATCCTCTCCCACATAAGCTGTCTTCCATGTTTTTGATCTTAGCAATTATGACAGGTATAAGATGGTATCTCAGAGTCGACATTTAAGGAATTGCTCAACATCCTTAGTCATCAGAGAAATGCATTATTTTATTTTCTATTAATATCTTAACAGTCTTAAAATATTTTTAATTCAAATTATTTTTCTTAGGATATGTAAGTTAGGCTATTTTTTATTAGTTAACTACACATTGATAAACTACTTCAAATAATTTTAGAGCATGATATGGCACAACTTAATAATATTAAAATTTATACCTTAGCTAAAAGTCGGGTAACTTTACAGTAAAAATCTTTTCAAACTTTAATTGCTTTCACATGTTTTCATGCACCACTACCTATAACCAATCACTTCTGATCCTTCATGTCTCCATACAAATCAGATTCATTTTATTTCTGACCAGAGTAGACTGCCAACTTGTTTCACTCCTCCCAACCCAAATATTAGCTAGTCTTTCAAAATCCCATTTTTACTCTACTTCATCAGAAATCTTTACTAGTTTCTGTATCTATAACATTCACGTTCTAGTACTGTCTTGATCTCGACTTTGTACTGTCAGCTGACTAATTCTAAACTATTCATATGTCATTTGCTTTTTAAACTATGTTAAAGTATCAAATGTAGTGATTTGAAGGTTGATGAGTAAATCTTAAAAGTGAACAGCTAGTAACTGTACCAGGCACAGGCATGAGTTCTGTCTTGTGGAATGGGCTTTAAATACAACCAGAATGTGGTTGCTTGCTCCAATAACAATCATTCCACTATTGAACCAGTGAAATATCTTGCCAGACCAGTTGTTATAATTTGCAAGGTTCACAGATAAGTAAGACTGTTGTGTACTTGTCTCCCTATATTGCATGCATAGAAACTTTGAACAAAGCAGCAATTAAGGATGAAACTTCCAGATTGATACCAGCTTGATTTCCCCCATGTTCTATGACTCAACTATGTGGTGTTTTCAACAATAGGGTCTTACCATCAAGTTTTAGAGGATGGTAATGGTAGTAGTCTGTAATATTTGGTGGGAGAAGTGTCTCTTGGACCCTGCTGGCCAATATTAAAAAAAAAAAAAAGAAAAGAAAAGAAAGAAAACCAGACATGGTACTGGACTTTTATTTGGTAGCCTATATTGTCTCAGAAAGGCATTATATTTCTTTTGTATAGTAATTCCATCTAAAATCCCTTTGTATGTGTTTATGTTTTAGGAAGTTTCTGTAGTAGCAGATTTCCATATTGATCTTTTTGTGTTAGTTATCATTTCCCATATGTTCCCTTCTACCCTGCTTTTCCATCATCTATCTCACTTAACCATTCCTGTTCCATTATTCCCCTTTCCCAACTTATATCACCTGTGCTATAGCCTGCTCCCCTTGAAATCCACCTCCAGGGATCTCACTAGTTTCCCTATTTCTATTGATACTCCAAATAAATATACATAACTAAATATTAAAAGCTAACATCCACATATGAGAGACAGTATATAACATTGTGGCTATCTAGGTCTCTAGGTTATAGGCCCTAAAACTATTATTCTCAAAAATGTAAAGACCCAGAGGTAATAGACATTGGAAGCAAAACAATATTTGCCAGTCATGACAGGACCATTGTACACAGGAAACCACAGAGGCTGTGACTGAGTGCACAAGACCACATCAGCCCAAATCCCAGCACAGTTGGGACTTACAAAGTTTCGCCCCTTAGCCTAGGAGCTATTGGCAGTTGATAGCCACTGGGAGAGGGGAAGTCAAGTCTCTTCACTGATAGGGCCTGAGGGGGTACTCATGTTTCAGTCCTACACCCAAAAAACATACAGCTGGGACTAAATGGGTCAATGGGTATTAAAAATGTAAGAACCTGTGGAATTAGAAAAGAATAGAAAAGCATAAAGGAGGATTTGGAGGGGAGGGAATGGGTGGTAGATTTGATCATAGTATATGCATATATAAAATTCTGAATAAAAACTTGTAAAGTGAACATTTAGCTTTTTGTGTAGAATCTACCAGCAATATGTTGGATTTTACAGCCTGCATTCAAGACAGAGCATTCATAAAATAATAACTAAATCTACAGAATGAATTACAAGTATTATCATAGACTGAGCAGTCAAAGGTATTTTTGTTTCTTCAGATAGTCTTATGCAGCTCAGGCTGGTCTTGAACTCCTGATCTTTCTACCCCACCACACCATGGGTTTATAGGTATGTTCTACTATGCCTGGCTTCAAAGCATATTTAACAAGGCATCAAGTCAAGAATTCTACTGAAACCTCAAAAGATTTTTATAGATCCCTGTAATGTGTGTTTGTAGTACTCACTTGGATCTGAGATTTTTCTGTGTATTTTATTATTCTAGTCCATCTTTCAGGAAAGGTTGGAAGGCAAGGTGAGCACTGTATTTTTTCTGAAATGCAGAACCTAGCACAAGAACCATGTCTGGTTCACCAACGATAGCAGAGATTATGTTGGGTAAAGCGTCAACTGACTGATCCTGTGACAATTTGCCAGGGTTTGTTGTGGTAGAATATTTTAAAATGTGTTACTTTTGTTTGTGTTGCATTTGTTTAACTCTGTGAAGCTGTGTTACTGTGCCTGTGTAAAACACCTGAGAGGGTTTAAAAAAGAACTGACCAATACCAAGTCAGAAGAAAGGATAGATGGGGCTGGCAGGCAGAGAGTATATAGAAGGAGAAAACTAAGAGGAGAGATCTAAGATTTAGGAGCCAGAGGAAGAGGACTCTAGGATCCAACCACCCAGCTACATAGCAAGCCTTGGAGTAAGAGTAAGCTTTACAGAAGTTAGAGAATGGTAAAAGCCCAGAGGCAAAAGATAGATGAGTTAATTTAAGGAAAGCTGGCTAGAAACTTAAGCCAAACTAAGGCCAGGGGTTCCTAATTAAGCATAAGCCTCTGTGTGTGATTTATTTGGAAGCTGGGTGGCAGCCCCCCCAAGAGCAAAAACAATAAACAACAGTTTGTGCCAAGGTAACTATGGTATTGTATTCCCCCTAGTATTGTGCATGCTAAGAAACTTATCTGAGGTCAGAGACAGAGCAGCCACAATATTAAACATAAAGGATAGGCAGTGGTAGCACACGCCCTTAATCCTAGCATTCCAGAGGCAGAAATCCATGTGTTCAAGGATACAGACAGGCATGGTGACTCATCAAGCATTTAATCCCAGGGGGTGGTGGTAGAAAGCAGAAAGGTATATAAGGTGTGAGGACCAGAAATTAGAAGCATTTGGCCTGGTTAAGCATTTGGCGTGGTTAAGCATTCGGGCTTCTAGCAGCACAGTTCAGCTAAGAGCCATTCGAATATGAGGACACAGAGGCTTCCAGTCTGATGAAACAAGATCAGCTGAGAAGTTGGCCAGGTGACAAAGCTGTGGCTTGTTCTGATTCTCTGACCTTCCAGCATTCACACCAATAACTGGCTCAGGTTTGATTTTATTAATAAGAACTTCTAAGATTCCTGCTACAGGTAACACTGGAAAACGAATCATTTTTTTTTCTCCTGAGTGATGACCTGGTGTGAAAACACAAGATTTAAGATAGGCCACCCAAGTGAAGCTGCTACTTTCTAAAGTGTATATTCTCCAGCCTTCTACAGGAAAGAAAATTAAGTATAGGGCATATTTGGCAACTCAGGAAAAGAAAAAAGAAAACAGAAAGAAAGCCAATTTGATTACTCTTTGAAATGACTACCATCTTGTTGTCTGTTGTGACACCTTTTGCACTCTCTCTCTCTCTCTACAGTTCAGGGAATATTCATAGTCATTCTTAAGGTGCTTTTCTTGTGAAGATTTTCTTTTTTTCTTTTCTCTTATTGCATAGACGATAGCATGTTACTGATGAAAGACTTAGACTCCTGCTGTTCAAATTGCCAGGTTCTAATCACATTATTTCTTTGTTCCAGTCCTGAGATGGCTGCTGAAATGAACAAATCACTGCTTCTACTGTTGGCAAAGAGTCACTTTCCTAGGGTGAAAGGCAGCAGGGGAATGGTGAAGTCTTACCTCTTCCTTTGTAAGAGGTTGAACTTCTGTTTCCCCCTGTGGAACGTCTATGCCCAGAAATCTTTTTTCTTGTGTACTGGCACTTAGTCACCATAAACTTTTAAAATATTTCCTTTAATGTCTACCACCTGCCATCCAATAACTCAAAGTTTGCATTGTGAAAGCTGAAGTCACTGGAGATACTTGAAAGTGTTGGGGGCTTTTTGTTTGTTTGTTTGTTGTTTTTTCAAGACAGGGTTTCTCTGTATAGCTTTGGAGCCTGTCCTGGATCTCACTCTGTAGCCCAGTCTGGCCTTGTACTCACAGAGATCCGCCTGGCTCTGTCTCCCGAGTGCTGGGATTAAAGGTGTGCGCCACCACCACCCGGCTTGAAAGTATTTTAACCTGCCTTATAGTTAATAAAGATATTCTGAAGGATCACAATGCCCAAAGCCTTTCATTCTTTTTAGCTAACATTCCTCTTGACTTTTCAAGTTCTCTCATTTTGAGAATAAATTCTTCTAAGTCTTAAAACAAACTTATCTCACGTAACAAGCTTTGTGCATAAGCACACTCTACATGTTTTATATTACCTGGCCCAGTAGAACAGTGCTTCTCAACCTGTGGAGTGCAAACCCTTTGGGGAGTTAAAATGACCATTTTATGGTGGTCGCCTAAGACCATTGGGAAACACAGATATTTACATTATGATTCATAACAGTAGCAAAATTACAGTTATGAAGTAGCAATTAAATAATTTCAAGGTTTGGGGTCACCACCACACGAGGAACTGTATTAAAGGGCCATAGCATTAGGAAGGTTGAGAACCACTGTAGTAGGAGCTCACAGTTCAGGTACATCTTTCAAGACAGTAATTGTATTACATTGGTGGCCTATTTCTCACTGTCAACAACTGTGATTAGAGGTCTCTATTTGAATTGTGGCTTCTTGAGCATAGCTTCTCATTCTGTGAAGAGGGGAATAATTCATTTCCCCTCATTCTTTATAATAAAACATTCTTAGTTTTACTTGGTCACCATATATATGTATAGACATGAAACCAAGAACTCTACAAAATCTCCATGCTATAAACTCAAATCAAAACCCTTGCTTTCTATGAACTAACAGAGGAGGAAGTTGCACATAATCAAGAACACCTGCTAAAGTCTCACTTCCTATAACAATGATATCCATACCTTCCTATGTATACTATATTGTTTTTTTTATTTCTGTGGTATATAGAGCTAGCCTTCAGTGTTATTATATCCTAGTTCACCATTGTTTTCTTATGGCTTTTGAAAATATATTCTTTTGTTTTATGTGTATGTGTTTTTTGTCTGCATGTGTATGTGCCCCATATGTATGCCTGGTAACCATGGAGGCCAAAAGAGGGTGTTGGACCCCCTGAATCTGGAGTAATGGATGGTTGTGAGCCACACTGAGCTCCTTGGAATCAAGCCTGAGTCCTCTGCTGGGCCATCTCTCTAGCCCCTGATTTTGTGTTGATAAAAGATATCTAACTCTTTGATCAACTTGTCTTCTTCCTGAGTTTTTCAGCTTCTGAAAGGAAAGCCAGTGGAACACCTGCTCAGACAGAATGAAAGCATTTCAGGTAAGGAAATTGGCGCTCATCTGTACATCTTTTCTCTGCATCTTGATGTTTTTATGTTCACAGCTACAGACTAGGTCAATCTTCTAGACAGAGAATAATAACAGGAAAAAGTTCAAGAAAATCTTTAAAACTTCCATTCCCTCAAAAAAATACTTTGAGAAAAGTTCCTTTTCTCATCTCTGTCAAATTGGTTTTGGTCTGTTGTCTTTAAATGCCAGTTATATGTCTCAGAACCCACTCTGGCCAGCTTGTTCAGGAGGATAACTGAGAGTAGATTGGATTGGTACTTCCAGATAGTGGTGGTGAAGCAATGGACAGCATGAGTCCTAGAAAATTGTGTCCACTGCACCCTTTGGCCAGTTCAGTTGGTCACAATTATATACAATTGGTTTCAAAAAGCTAATACTGTATTCTAGTAAAAAGAATTTGTTTCTGAAAAAAAAAAAGAGACTATCATAGTTCCTGGGGCTTGCATTGGTCAGAGTTGTAGTCTTCATGAGCAAGAATTTTGCATTACCTGCTTTACTGACCCCATCTGAATCTCTTATCTCTTCAAGTCCCCTACAAGTGAATGATAGGAAAATTTGATAATCTACCTGCTCCTGAATGCTATCAGTTTCCTTCATACAAGCTCCAGTATGTCTGCCTGACTGCTAAAATTTTAGCCCATGAAAAGTAATACAGAATATTTTGATAAGTTCTTATGCCATGGCCACACAGCAAGGTGAATTGACAAGGAATGTGATCAGCCAGCATGTTTAGCTAGAAGCCCAATATGCTCAACTCTCCCTCACTGTGCCACTGAGACTTCTCTTGAATGTTGGGTCAGTGGGTTGATAATAGAAAAAGCTGAGGGAAAGGAGAATCATGGTTCTTGGTTGGCAATATAGCAAGATACCATTTTGGATGTTCTCATCTGAAAATGTAGATAAAGCAGCTGTATCATCAAATGGTCTTGTCAAAATATCTCATAGCTATTTACAACAAGAAAGAGATACAGCTCCAATAAAGCAGGAACACTGTGATGCTCTCAAAGCTAAGAGAGTCAGATGGGAAGAGCTCTTTGATCAAGAGCCACAGATAATCTAGGGCAAGAGGCTAGAGAGGGAGAACACAGAACAGAAGGAAATCTCATTCCATCTCATTGTGTTACCCTGGAACAAACTTTTATCCACAGTAGGGTTGAAAACATGAACTTCTTAGCAAATACATAAATGCTGTTGATTTGGGGGAATCAAGAAAATAACAAGAGAAGTTCGTATAGAATAAGATGTTGGATAAGAAGGAAAGCTGCTTTGTGGTATATCATAAGAAAAGACAGAAAGGAAGAAAAAAGAAAGAGAAAAGGTAAAGAAGGAAGAAGGAAAAAAGAATTGGAGGAGAAAGGAAAATGTGTAGTTGGTAATTTCATCTTAAATATGGTTAGTGATAAACAGTATTTGCTCTACTCAAGGCTCATTTCCACCCAGCTTCAGAGCAGGCAGAATAATCAGGAGTAATAAACACTAGGGGCAGCATGTTTCTTCTATAACACTGGATAGCTGAGTATGCTTCCTCCATGCCTAGGAAGAAAAGGTTTGAGGAAGGAAGGATACTTGAAAGTCTTTTATCTAGAAGAAATGCTGTCACCAGTGGAGCACAGTGCTCATATGAGGCTCTGAGTTCCTTGTGGTTATATTTCATTTGTGCTTTAATAAATAAAGTTTGACTGGAGATCAGAAGAAATAGCAAGCTGTTTTAAGTAAACACAAAAATCAGGTAGTGGTAGTACAAGCCCTTAATCCCATCACTTGGTAGGCGTGGGTCTCTTTGTGTTCAAGGCCATACTAGGGAAGAGAACCAACCATGGTGACACATCCTTTAATCCCAGTAACAACCATAGAGACCTGGAGGTCTGTACAGACAGACAGGCAGTGACGAGGAAGTGAGGTAGCTTGGCAAGAGCCAATGAGAGGGCTGAACAGCAAGGCAATCAAAGCCTGGGTAGATGGGAAGTTGTGACATTTTGCAAGCTGCAGAGCTGGTGAGGTAAGGTTGCTTGGTGGCTCTCACTATTTCCCTGATCTCTAAGACTTTCACCCCTATATTTGGCTCTGTGTTTTTATTTAATAAGACCACTTAGAAATTTGGCTGCAGTTCCTATTAGCACCCCAGCTACTTTAGCCATGGTTTTTGTCAGCACTAGGCTCCTAAGTGAAGAACAGGAATTTTGAGAACAGAAAAGCCACCATGGCTACTGTTTTATATTCAGTGGATTTGTCTCTGTACAGAGTAAAAGAATAGCTTTGAACTCAGAAGTTATCTGTTAATCTGTTTTATCTGTTTTGCCATTTTACCCTAGACAGGTAGATTATAAAACAGGTTGGAAACTTTCAGCCAAGTGGATGTATGGGCTATGTAATGAGTCCCAGGGAGCTTCTGAAATTGGCTCAGAGAAGAGCAGCTACCATTGCCTCCTCGAGGCTTCTCAGCACACCAGCTCACCTGCTGCCTTGGGCTGGGTGTTTGATGTAAGGACAAAAGGCAAGTGGTTAACAAGACTGGGGGAAAAAAAGAAGAAGGAAAGTAAATACTCCCTGAGTATCTAAAACTAGGTGGGCTCCAGCCAGGAAGCACTGGCTCACCTGAGAGCCCATTGTTAATTTTTTAGGAGTTTTTAAAGCTGCTCTAAAAGAATCCATCCTGAAAAATTGAGATATATAAGCCATGCCAAGGAAGGAAATAAAAAGTCGACTACTAACTTCCAATTACTTTTCTATCTTTTATTATCCCCTGTCTTTTAATAAGGACACTTATGTCTGCTGCCCTTGCATTGAGGAGATCCCTGTAGGAGTCCAGTGAACTCAGCACAATGTTAAGCAACATCAGTCACAGCTGGCAAATGCTGTAGCTCTGTTCCTGAATTAATACTTTGTTCATTATCTAATCTTATGAAATGTGCAGAATGCCAGTTAACATTAAAAGCATGTCAGGTAGCCATGTTGTGAATAATATTATATAACTGAAGAAATATTATCATTTGACTTAGAATGAGCAGGCAAGGTACTATCACAACTATGTGGTTTCTTCCCAACATATTAAAGTAAACACAATATCAAACAGCATTTATGTCACATACCATACCTCTTGATGACATATTTATTAATGAGATTTCATTTTTATGTCTGTGTGTATGTATATATGATGTGTGGGTGCCTCAGCACACAGGGAGAGGAGAGAGAGCAACCTCAGGTGACAGTTTGACATTTCCACTTTATCCACTGTTGTGCAAGCCAGGCTGGCTAAGCCAGAAGATTCTGGGTATTTCCTTATCTCTGCCTCCCATCATTCTGTAGGAGCACTGGGATTGTAGCTGTGTGCCACTATACACAGTTAGGTGGGTTCTGGGTCCTCAGTTGCGCAGTAATATTTTACTGAGTTATCCCCTACTCCCAAGAAAAAGATTTCTGTTGGAATGCACTAGAATTTATCAAATAGCAGTTTATCTACAACTAGGATTAGGCTAACCAACATAAAAGTTTGGCAAAAATGAATGGAAGCATTCTGTTGCTATTAATTTGCTATTTGTAAGTCACAATGATAAGTAGTTTTAAAGAGTTATTTTTTCCCTGAGGTTTCCTTTTTCCAATTCATTTAATTATAAGCTCTCTTCTAAACAAATAGTTTATGTGAATTTATTATTTCCATTGACAATTACGATATATATGTAATTCTGTACACTATAAAGAACAATGTTTGCTGTTTTCACTGTGTTGAACATTATCAGTGTAATTTCAGCTAGCACTTTATAATTACCTAAAGATACAGAAAAACATATTTGACTGAAAATACCTGAGCAGTTTTTAAATTAATATTTTGTTTAGATTAAAAATATAATTACATCATTCCCCTTCCCTTTTATTCCTCCATCTCCTTCCATGTAACAACTCCCCTTGCTCTCTCTCAAATCCATTTCCTGTAGATGTAACCAACCGTCTTATTAAATAAGAAACACAGAAACAATGTAAAAGAGAAAGCCAAGAGGTCAGAGCTCAGAGCTAAAATCTCACCCTTCCTCCTGCTGTCCCAGCTTCGCGAAAAGAGACCTACTTCCTGTCGGTTAGTTTTTTTAAAGTATGTTGTTCTGCCTTCTCATTGGTTGTAAACCCAAACACATGACTGCCTCGTCACCGTCTGAATGTACAGCCCCCTAGGTCTTAAAGGTATATGTCTCCAATGCTGACTGTATCCCTGAACACACAGAGATCTTATGGGATTAAAGGCGTGTGCCACCACCGCCACACTCTTGCTATGGCTCTAATAGCTCTGACCCTGAACACACAGAGATCTTATGGGATTAAACGCGTGTGCCACCACCGCCACACTCTTGCTATGGCTCTAATAGCTCTGACCCCCAGACAACTTTATTTATTAACATACAATCAAAATAATATTTCAGTACAATTAGATTACCACCACATTTCCCCTTTTCTATTTTAATAAAAAGAAAAAAAAGCAAAAGGTTATAACTAACAAAAGAAAAACTATATACAAAAGTACAATAACTATATACAATATATACAAGTAATAAATACCTAAACAGGTATTTGACAAATCAGAGAAAATAATTCCATTTTCTATCCTATTTTGGTAAATCCAAGATGTATCTAATGCATTTTCTATCCTAATTAATTTTCAACTATAACTAACTAATCTTCAACCATAACTAACTAATCTTCAACTCCCTCAGAGACCCAAGAAGGGAATAATATTAGCTAACAAAAATAAAAACAGGAAGTGCATGCAAGCAACTTCCAAAAAATTTTGTGAGTTGACAGAAACAGCCAGCTGCCTGGGCAGTCACCTGAGGTTTTCTCCGCAGTGTTGGGGCATCATCTTCAGCCTATAGGCTTAGTGTATCTGACAGACTCATTTGTGATGTAGGATGTATACAAGGTCAACAGTTCAACCTCACATTGGGTGAGAGCAGTCCACGTACCAGAAACACCTGAATTTCACTAGTGTCCTGTCATGATTCAGGATTTTAAATTCTGGAAATTGTTGACAGTTTTTAAATTCAGCTGTCCATTCTTCTTGGCTGTGTATATATGGCTTCATCTCAGCATCCCCTTCTTCTCCACATCCCTCTATTAAATGCCAGTCTACTTTCGAGAGGCATGAGCTTTCAGCTGCTGTTCCATTGTACAACAGAATCCATCGGCCCTCTGCCTGTTAAGCTGCTTTGAAGAAAAGGGCACCGTACCTTTTCCGGATGCGAAGGCCATTTCAGGGATGGGGCCGTATTGTCCTGGCCTCAGAAGATGCCTTTTGATAAAGTCATAACCACACTTGTTTTGGCAAGAATCAGTAGTCCCTTGTTTCATGTTCTGTCTGTCCATTTTGTCCTGTTGATTCGAGGATACTTTGTTGTCCAGTGGCTAACTTTTGCCACAAGGAAAGTTGACTCCATATGCAGTTTCTTCAATGCCCATATTTTTCTCTGAAGTAGATTAGTACTGCCAGGAGCTGACATGTCTCAAAAAAGAAAAATTTTTTAAGTTATTAAAACATTTTAAATGCCATATTCTGTAGATCTCTGAAGGGTTTGAAGATGACCTGTCTAAAACATCTCTTTTCTTTTTGTCTAAAATTAAAAAAGGCTTATAACTAATACAAGAAAAAACTATCCAATAAGTATATACAATATATACAGCCAAAACTTACATTAATGATGTCTAGTCCATTAACATGACAGATTCATATGAAAACTCCATTATATATATTAACAATGTCCAGTCCAGTAACATCTGACAAACTCAGACCAAAACATTTTCATTACTTATCTTATTTAAAACAAGTAGTTCCTTTTTAAAAGTAGATTCCATAATCTCCCTTTTTATCTTATCATATCCATATTCTTTCTCTTTTCTTTTCATAATAGATTCAGTAGTCTACCTTTTGTCATTTTTATATCTTCCCCTTTTTCTTCAGTGTAGATTCAATGATCTACCTATTTATCCTATTATTTCTTTATCTTTTTTTCTCAGAGTAGATTCGATGATCTATCTCATATCTATATTCTCTTTTTCTTTTTGCTTTCTAGGGGTGAAGATATCTTTAGGGAATCTTGAAAAGAAAATTTTGGGGTTAATCATCAAGTCCTGTATCGTTTGTCCAGTCTCTGCATAATAGGAAAGTTCAGGGCTTGTTTCAAGTCCTTGTTTGAGTAGTCTGCCAGGCTGGATCATCTCAACTAGTCCTCTCGAAATTGTTCTGATCAGTTTGTAGTCCAAAGTCGATTTTTCCATGGTGTTAATCGGCTTATGGCTTTATCATAGTCCTTGTGGAATCATCGTTGTAGGATCCTGTCATCTTTTTGAAGATTTCAAAGTCACTGTTAGGCATGGTCATGGTTTCCTGCAGACTTTTTTTTTTTTTTTTTTTTTTTTTTTTTTGCCTCCTCTGTGGTTTGGAGCAATCATAGTCTGATAAATGTCTGTCTCTCGGAACCATGAACATTCTTCCCTAGAACAGAAAATCTTCACAACAATTTCTCCCCACCATTTGTCTTGCCAAACTTTTCCAAACTGACCTTTGCCGATGCTTTCTTGTAACACGATGGTCCTGTCAATTCTTCTCTGAACCAGCAGCAGTAAACCCTTTGTTCCAGGTAGCAGCATCACCGCAGTCACCAAACATGATGAGGAGGAGCTGGCAATGTGGAGCAGTAGCCACTGCTTCCATGGTCCCACCACTGTTTGTGGCTCAGTCCGGCCAAAGCTTCTCCCAAGCCTCCTAGGCCGGCTCAAACTCGGGATCCTACTGCCTCTGTCTCCTTCAGCAAATTCCCAGAAACAATGTTTCTTCAAGGAACAATGGCAACAGAAGGCCCCTTCCTTCTGGAGTATGCAGAAGGTGTGGTAAGGGAAAACACTGGACCAACGAATGTAGATCAACAAAGGACAGACAGGGTAATCCTTTGCCTCAGTCTTCGGGAAACTCCCAGAGGGGCCTCGCGCAGGCCCCCAGTGCAAATCCAGTTCAAACCTTTCCTGCAGCCATAGAGGAAATGCCTGCTCTGGAGAGCGATTAAATAACCAAATGCCTATTGGAATAAATCATACTGGTCAGGATGATGAAACAGAGAGAATAAAAAATTCAGGAGAAAACATAAAGAAAATTTTTTGGCAAACTTCTATTAATGAACAAAGACCAAAATTAACAATAAAAATAAATGGTGTTTTGTTGTCTGGTCTGGTAGACACAGGTGCAGACGTTACCATAATTGCACCAGAATTTTGGCATCCAACTTGGCCTCTTCAGGAGGTAAACGTTCAACTGTTAGGAATTGGGACATTATCTCAGGTGAAACAGAGTGCAAGATGGCTCGAATGTATAGGTCCAGAAGGACAGAGAGGAAAATTAAAACCATATGTGGCTAACATAACTATGAACCTGTGGGGTCGAGACTTGTTGCAACAATGGAATACTCAGATTAACATCCCTCCAATCTCAGAAACAAATCATAAACTAGCACATGTTACTGAGAGAAATATTAGAAGATATTGTTCTAATGAGTGGTCACCAGCCATCCATATTATACAAGAACAGGGCACAATAACTGATGATCTTCCAAAGACACCAACAGCTCTACCTTTAAAATGGTTAACAGACAAGCCTGTATGGGTCCAGCAATGGCCTTTAACAACAGAGAAACTCCAGGCTTTAGAAGAGCTGGTAGAAGAACAGTTAAATGCTCAGCATATTGAAGAATCAACCAGCCCTTGGAATTCTCCTGTATTTGTTATTAAAAAGAAATCTGGTAAATGGAGAATGGTAACAGACCTTAGAGCAATTAACAAAGTAATTCAGCCAATGGGCTCTCTACAATCTGGGATGCCTTTGCCTACTCTGTTACCAAAAGGATGGCCTCTCATAGTTATTGATTTAAAAGACTGTTTCTTTTCAATACCCTTACAAGAAAAAGACAAAGAAAGATTTGCTTTTACAGTGCCTACTTATAATAATTCTCAACCGGTTAAAAGATTTCAATGGAGGGTCCTCCCACAGGGAATGTTGAATAGCCCAACTCTGTGCCAATATTTTGTACAACAGCCATTGGAAGTGATACGTAAAAAAATTTCCTAAATCTATAATTTATCATTATATGGATGATATTTTACTAGCTGACTCAAATGCAGATACTTTAGAAATAATATTTGAAGAAGTAAAGAAAATTTTGCCTTGCTGGGGATTACAAATTGCTCCTGAAAAGATACAAAGAGGAGATTCTATTAATTATTTAGGATATAAAATAGAGCTACAAAAAATTAGACCCCAAAAGGTGCAAATTCGGAGAGATAGACTACAGACTCTTAATGACTTTCAAAGATTATTTGGAGATATTTCTCATCTACGAACTATTGTTGGGGTAAAAAATGATGAACTGACTAATTTGTTCAGAACCTTAGAAGGTGACAAGGACTTAAATAGTCCAAGAGAATTATCACCTGAAGCTGAGAAAGAATTGGCCTTGGTAGAAAAGAAAGTGCATGAAGGACACGTGGATCGTATTGATCCAAAGCTGGATTGCATTTTGGTTATTTTACCTTCTAGGCGTTCTCCTACTGGAATATTAATGCAGAGGGAAGATATTATATTGGAATGGATATTTTTACCAAATAAACCAAATAAAAAATTAAAAACTTATGTGGAAAAAATCTCTGACTTGATTTACAAAGGAAAACTGAGACTTCGTCAATTAGCAGGCATAGACCCAGCAGAAATTGTCGTACCATTAACTAAGGAGGACATTGAAAAATTATGGACAGAAAGTGAACCTTGGCAAAGAGCTTGCAGTAATTTTTTGGGAGAAATTAACAGCAAATATCCCAAAAGTAATAGAATTGATCTTATAAAGAGAGCTGATTGGATCTTGCCTCGAATTGTACGGCAAAAACCCATATCTGGAGTTCGTACATTTTATACAGATGCCAACAAAGAAGGAAAGGCAGGTTACAAATCAGAAAATTTAAGTAAAGTGGTTCAAAGTCCGTATAATTCAGTTCAAAAATCAGAATTGTATGCTATTCTGTTGGTATTAATGGATTTTTCAGAACCTCTCAACATAGTAACTGACTCTCAGTATGCTGAAAGAGTGGTGTTACATATTGAGACTGCAGAATTTATCCCTGATGCTTCAGAATTAACTTCACTATTTATTCAATTACAAGATACAATCAGGAAAAGGAATCATCCTTTATATATAACTCACATTCGATCTCATACTGGTCTGCCAGGCCCTCTAGCACAAGGCAATGATGAGATTGATAAATTATTGATAGGAAATGTGCTGGAGGCCTCAGAATTTCATAAAAAACATCACGTCAATAGTAAAGGTTTAAAAAAGGATTTTTCCATAACCTGGCAACAAGCCAAAGAAATAGTAAAGAAATGTCCTACTTGTTCCGTCTACAATCAAACGCCATTACCAGCAGGATGTAACCCAAAGGGTACTCAGAGAAATGAAATCTGGCAGATGGACGTGTTTCACTTTGCAGAATTTGGAAAATTGAAATATGTACACCACACTATCGATACTTATTCAGGATTTCAATGGGCAACTGCTTTGAGTTCTGAAAAAGCTGATTCTGTAATCACTCATTTGCTAGAAGTTATGGCCATCATGGGTATACCTGCACAAATCAAAACTGACAATGCTCCATCATATGTCTCTGTTAAAATGAAACAGTTTTTTGCTTATTACAATATAAAGCATATTACAGGCATACCACATAATCCTACAGGTCAAGCAGTTATAGAAAGATCAAACAGAACTCTAAAGGATATGCTAAATAAACAGAAATGGGTAACAAAAACCCCAAAAATAGACTGCATAATGCTCTTCTAACTTTGAATTTTCTGAATGCCAATGAGAAAGGAACAACAGCTGCAGAGAGACATTGGATAATAGAAAAAACTACAGAATTAAATCAGCCTATATACTTTAAGGATGTGCTGACCTCAGAATGGAAACCAGGGTATGTATTACATTGGGGACGTGGTTTTGCTTTTGTTTCTACAGGAGAAGATAAGCTGTGGGTACCATCAAAATTGATAAAGGTTCGATTTGAACAAGAGAGACCTCTTAATTAGAGGAGGTGATAGTTCATCAACCAGCATAAACATCCAATTTAAACTAACTTGTATCAATAAAACATGCCTTTTCATTTAATCAGATAATAACTTGCCAAAAAGGAACATCCCCAAAAATTAGTCTTGGGGAAAGGTTTTTGTTTTTGTCTTTTAGGAGAATGAAGGTTAAGGAATCTAAAGAACACTGGACAAATGAGACAACTGAAGAAAAGGGACAAATCATCTATCCCAAGAAACAGAGTGAAACGGTGTATGGGTATATATTATCTAAAAAAAAATTTTATGTCTTCCTAAATGTTTGTTTCTGCTTTTCTCTAAAGATTTAACACTATTGGTCTTCTAACAGTCCCAGTTCAATTAAAATTTAAAGCTGACTTTGGAGTTGGAGAATGGCTCTCTCCTTCTTTAAAATCAAGCATGTTGTTAAAAGGTAAATGCAAACTCCCTGTATCATGCCAGAATAAGAGCCATCTTCTGCTATGGTACAGGACAAAAGCAAAATTAATTAAGGACTATTCTATTACTAATCTCAACTCTTTGATTCTATTCTGATTCTTTA
Source organism: Peromyscus leucopus (assembly GCF_004664715.2). NCBI lineage: Eukaryota > Metazoa > Chordata > Mammalia > Rodentia > Cricetidae > Peromyscus > Peromyscus leucopus. The sequence continues at coordinate 12,780,441 of NC_051075.1, forward strand.
AACTTTTCTCAAAGTATAAATTTTACATCAAAATTTACAAGATTAATATATATATACATTTTAAACTTTGTATGAATGGTCACATAGAGTACTAACTAATTCTAGAAAAAAGGCTAGCTGCATATATATGTTTTTGTGTTTGAGTCTCTTATCAGTTTTCTGCAGGAAATCACGGCCAGGCCTAACATCAACTGAAGTCTCCAGAAAGAAGATGGGGCCCACAACAACAACAATTCCACGTGGACAATAATAATATCATTAAGCTGACAAACATCATCCATAGATCAGCTTTGAACTACAAGGTGCTCAGAGCAAATTTGAGATGACTAGCTGAGATGATCCAGTCTCAAAGACTACTTGAATAAGGACTTGAGATAAACCCTGAACTTTGGCATTATACACAGACTGGATAATGAAGGATATAGTTACCTCTCCTAGAATTTGACAATTAACCTAAAATCTTTCTTTCAGGATAAAGAAAACTTCGCCCATACCCAGCAGGAAGCAATTTTAAGAATACGACGCCCACATTCCCAAAGAGGTGGTGTGGGGCGGGTGGTTTTTTTGGTCTTTTTAATGGGTTTTGGGTCTGGATAATTTTCAGTATTTAGGGGGGTTGGTTACAAGTTATTGTAAAGGGTTAAGAAAAAGGCTAAGCAAAGGAGATTAGATTTAAGGTTCTTGTTTAAAAAAAAAAGAAGAAGAAAAGAGACCTACTTCCTGTCGGTTAGTTTTTTTAAAGTATGTTGTTCTGCCTTCTCATTGGTTGTAAACCCAAACACATGACTGCCTCGTCACCGTCTGAATGTACAGCCCCCTAGGTCTTAAAGGTATATGTCTCCAATGCTGACTGTATCCCTGAACACACAGAGATCTTATGGGATTAAAGGCGTGTGCCACCACCGCCACACTCTTGCTATGGCTCTAATAGCTCTGACCCTGAACACACAGAGATCTTATGGGATTAAAGGCGTGTGCCACCACCGCCACACTCTTGCTATGGCTCTAATAGCTCTGACCCCCAGATAACTTTATTTATTAACATACAATCAAAATAATATTTCAGTACAATTAGATTACCACCACAATTTCCACTTTTTCTTTTCTTTTTCTTTAACTGAAAATATTTTTCCCATGCAGTATATTCTGATCAGGGTTTCCTCCCTCATCCAGTTCTAAACCCTCCCCACTTTCCCAACATCCAACTCCATGCCTTATTTCTCTCTATCTTTTGAAAATAAACAGGCAAGTCAAATCAATCAAGCAAAAATAAACAAAGTGAACAGATACACAGAGAAAAGAGAAAAAGCACAAGAAATACCCGTACACCCTACACCACTTATAAACACAAAATTGGAAACCATATTAGATAAGTAAAAAGAAAGGGAAAAAGTACCCAAACCAAGCATTATGAGAAAAACTCCAAAAACACCATTGAGTACATTTTGTGTTAACCATCTACTGCTGGGCATGGAGCCTTCCATGTTTGGATTGTATACCCAGTGAAAATCCACTGGAGAAAACTAATTTTTCATTTGTGAGCTGTTGTAAATTAGAAATAGCAACTGGGTTATAGATGGAGATCCTGTTCAGTTCCCGTATCAGCACTGGCTTGGACTTCTTCAGGTCTTGTGCATGCTGCCACAGTCTCTTTGAGTTCTCAAGTACATCAGTCCTGTTGTATTTGGAAGGCACTATTTCTTTGGTGTCTTCCATTCCCACTGACTCTTATAATCTTCCCATATCTTCCCCAAGCCCTGAAGGGAGAAATTTGATTTAGGACAAAGGTTCCAAAGCTTCTCACTCTCTGCAAATTGTCCAGTTGTGGGTTTCTGTATTTTTTCCATTTACTGTAGTAGTATATTTCTCTGATGGTAGCTGAGCAAGACATTTATCTATGAGCATAGCAGAATGCCATTAAGAGTCACTTTATTGCTACATTTCTTTAGTAGAGCAATAGCATTTGGTTTTCCCCTAGGTCCATGGCCTATGCAGTCTCATGTTTTTGGTTCACACAAGCAGTGTCAGACATGGCTTCTATCTCATAAAGTGAGCCTTACATCCAATCAGATGGTAGTTTGTTATCGCCACAACTTTTGTACACTGCTGCACCGCCATATCATGTAGACCCATCACCACAGTAGATTGAAGGGTTTGTAGCTGGGTTGGTGTTTACCTTCCTCCTCTGATAGAATACCTTCCAGTACCATGAACACTAGTCAGTAAGGGTAAAGGCTCTAGGCAAACATCAGCTCAATTTCTCCATGTTTGTGAGATATGTTAAGTACTGTAAAGGTTTATTTTTACTATTTTTAAGTATGACTATATGTACATGTCCGTGTAGGTGCCCACGGAGGCAGAGGCATTAGATCTCTTCTTCTGCAAAAGTAGTACAAACATGAAACCAGGGAGGGGGAGGACCTCAACTGGGAAAATGTCTCCATAATATTGGCTTGTAGACAAGTCTGTAAGGTGTTTTCTTAATTAGCAACTGATGTGGGAAGGCCAACCCATTGAAAGTGGTGTCATCCCTGGCCTGGTTCTTGGGTTTTGTAAGATAGCAGACCGAGCAAGTCCTAAAGAGCAAGCCCGTAATTAACACTCCTTCATGGTCTCAGCATCAGCTGCTGCCTCCAAGTTTCTGCCTTGTTTGAGCTCCTTCATGTTGAAGATGATGAAGAAGAAGAAGATGATGATGATGATGATGAAGATGATGAAGACGATGAGGATGAGGAAGATGAAGAAGATGAAGACGATGATGAAGAAGACGATGAAGAAGGATAAGGATGATGAAGAAGATGATGATGAAGATGAAGAAGAAGACGATGAGGATGAAGATGATGATGATGAAGAGATGAAGATGATGATGAAGAAGATGAGGATGAGGATGAGGATGATGAAGAGGAGAAGATGACGATGATGATGACTGCCCTGCCCTGACTTCCTTCACTGATGTGATAAGGAAGTGTAAGAAAAATAAACCCTTTCCTCCCCAAGTTGCTTTCTGTCATGGTGTTTCATCGCAACAATAAAAACCTTAACAACCCTGGTACTGAAAATATGGTCAAGAACCCTTAGAATGGGAACACAGAGACCCCAGAAAGTAACCTACTATTATTATTTTACTAAATTGACATAGTATCAAAATATCCTCAAAATTTCCAGCATCATGTCCACAGATTAAGACAGCTTTTAGAATTCATCAGAATAGTTTTCTTTATTCAGTGGACATTGGTTAATGCAAAAACTCACAACTCCCGTCCATAAGTGCCTGTAGAATGTCCAGCTACAGAGATGCCATTGATATCATGCCATTGGGACCATTGCATAAGGGGGAGGGTGTGGAAAGGTTTGAAAAGCCAGAAGTAGGAAGGACTTGGGGAAAACAGTGTTGGAGACATGGCAGAACCGCTGCACTCATGAACTCAAAGCAGCTATGATTGCCTGCACGAGATCAAGACAGTCAACATTCCTACATCCCACGGAGGGGGCAGGAGCCCACTAGCCTCCTCTTCTGGCTGAGAAGCTATTGACAGGTGATGGCTGATGGAACAGAGAGACACATTTTTCTTTCAGGGTGTGCCGCTTGGTAGTAGACCATCATAAGCAGATGGCCTCATACTTACATGCATATAGGAAGCTCAAAATTGACTTATTGGGTTATAAAAAGAATAAATACAGGGAACATGAAGTTCAGGGGTGGGGTGGGTTTACAGGATATATCTATGAGGAATAAGGAGGCAGAATAGGAGTGAATATGGTCAAAATATTTTATTTACATGTACAAAGTTCTTAAAGAAATAATAAAATATACTTCTGAAGAAGAAATAAATATCTGGGTCTCTGTCTGTCTATCTGGCTTGTTTGTTTGTTTGTTTGTTTTGAGCCATGGTCTTGCTATGTAGCTCAGGCTGACTTGGAAGCCTAGAAATCATTATATAGCCTAGGGTTGCCTCAAATTTGCCATCTTTCTGCCTCAGTCTCCTGGGTACTTGGGATACAAGTGTGAACATTTCTTTTTATTATCTTATTCACTCATATCATAGCTCCTTAGAGTATGTGTAAAAAATATGGCCTAGGTAAGTCTGGTAACAGCGCTAGCAAAACAGCTGGCACAGAAATTAATTGGGATGGGGGTATTGGATATTGAGATGGGTTCCTTCTGGTATCCAGCCTGACCACATTTCAGTAATCCTCCCACCTCAGCCTCCTGGTAGCTGCCATTACCAGACCTGGTGTTTTAAAATAATACTACCCTGGCAGTGTCATTTGATAGATACTAGTCTCAGTTAAATCTCATGTGTTACGTCCTAATCTTATTATCTCCCCGTAAAAGGAGGATGGATAATTCAACTAACAATATGGTCCTCTTCTGAATGGTTGTTGCATCAAAAGCAACAAATAATTGATAAAGGCTAAGGAACTGAAATGACATATACTTAATGAAAGAAGAGTTAGACATTTGATGTAGTTCTTTGCTCAGAGACTTAAAAAAGCTCTGAGCCTGACTCAGCCCTCCTGAAAACAAACTTTATCATCTACTATCTGGAAAAAAGAATATACATTTCATTTTCCCTTGGAAATTCATTCCATTATAAATGGCTTGATATTCTTGTTCTCAGCTTCTTTGCAAATCCCCAATATTTTTGTTTATTACTTTTAATTGTTTCCCAAAAGTAAATTGATGACTTCTCAAAGTATTGGCAGCTATACAAGCTGGAGGTTTAGTGAGCCTAAATCCTCCCTGGAAGAAGCATATGACCAATGGATGCCAAGGAAGCGACCAACAGCTAGAAAGCAATATATACATGAAAGGAAAGAAAACAAATTTATTTTTTGAAAAGCAACCAAGTTGTTTGCATTAGAGTATCACTATTAATAACTTTGGATAATTTGAAGTTGCTGGCAACTGTAAGCACATTTTCATATCCCTTGTTATCCTGGTATTTGATAGCTGTATGGATAATAGATAATTCTGCCCTATATCTGTCTCCCAATGCCAAAGCATTTCTAGATGATGACATTTTCTATTGTAATTCTGAGTGCTTATAGGCCTTGATTCTGCTGGATAATTATAATATCTACTGTGACATTAAGGCTCATTGAATGAGCTAATGCCTTGATATAGAATTAATCAAATCTGAATGAAAAGGTCATTAGAAAGTTAAATTATGTCACTGACACCAGGCTAGCACCACATAAGCAAGAATTATACTTCATTGTAATCTATTAGATATTAAAATTCACTCATTAGTTTCACCTCACTAGGGACATCTAATTATCGATGTGTTTTAATTAGTTATGTCCATTGACCATCATCTAGCCTTCCATTACTAATAACTTTTAGCCCTCTGGGGGGGGCATCTTCTATAACCTTTTGATGTATACTTATGCTTCTCTTTAATTATTATTTTCTATGAGTTAGTAAAATCATAGATGATCTAATAAAATGAGAACAAGAATCATTCATTAAACTCTTATGCTGTAAGGGATTGCTCACTGGCATAAAGGAAAGTTGTCCATTTTATAGTGAAACAAGTGCATTTCCAAATCCATTCACTTTTTATGTAGAGTCTCCTGGTCTCCTCTGATACTGTCCTTCATCAGAGAAGAGCAGTTTATGCCTCTACATGCAAATTAGCTTTAAGGGATTCTGTCTAATTTGAGGCAGAGGAGTGGATCAAGATCACCTAGCTGCTGGGTGTCCACCTTCTCTGGAAGGATGATGATGTAAATTTAAGCAGTGATATAACCTTCTTATTGACAGTGTCATAGCACATTGATCTTCGTAGGATACAAAAGCTTCTTGGCCCCAGTGAGTCAGATTTTGTTGTACTAACAAATAATCCCAAGGCTTCATTGCATTCACATAGCAAAGATGCATGTCTTACTTATGTCCCATGTCCTGTGCAAGCTGGCCACATTCTCTCGGCTAAGTGCCATGTCTGTATAAGATGTTCACAGTAACTGCTATCTACCATCTCAATTAAAAGCATTAGCTTCGTCCTTGTGGGAAGGAGATTGACATGGAAGCACACACACATTTTCCCCAGAAGTACAATCTTGCCATATGTAAGCATCAGGACCAGAATGTCTATGCCCAGCTGTCATGATGATCACCCTTATCCAAGAACTTCATCAGAGAAATGAAGAAATGCAGCAGGACTCACAGAACTTGTTGGACCGATTCTTACCTGTGTAATCACTTTATCTCATGAGTCTGTGGTAGTTAATTTTGATTGTAACTGAACAGAATTTAGGATCACATAGGAGATAAATCTCTGGATATGTCTTTGATGGTATGTCCACAGAAAACTGACTGAGGTAGAAGATATACCATGAATGTGGATGGCACTGTTCTATGGGCTGGGTTGTGAGACTAAATAAGAAGAAAAATAATGGAGGACCAGCATTCATCTATCTCTATTTCCTGACTATAGATGCAATATGAACACCCAACTCAGAGTCCTGACACCATGAAGGAATGTACCACCATAAACTGTGACCCAGAATAAAACATTCCTCCTATAAACTGCTTTCATTAAGCATTTGGTCACAGCAGTTAGAAGAGTAACTAATCTATAAACTTTAACAGTATTGAGTGAATCGAATTGAACATCTTGGTTATACACATAGTTGTTCTATCCTATTTAATATGTGGTCCATATGAGATGCTGATATTCTCCTCCTCAAATCTCACTACATCCTAATGTGACAATTTTATTAACATAAAAAGTAAGTTTGGGATGTAGAGTTGTCTCCTCTGCAAGTGAAGACAATCATGATGAAGCCTGATAACCCAAGTTCCATCCCTGGAACACATATGGTGAAGGGACTGAATCAAGTCCCCAAATTTGGCTGTACTGTAATCTACACATGTGCACAGTGGCATACACATGCACACACACACACACACACACACACACACACACACACATGCCAAATAAAATAATAAATGGACTATTCCTGTTTGAGAATAAGGTAATGAACTATAATCACAAGTTTTCCATAACATCTTGTTTGCTGTCCAGTTCATCATAGATGAAAAAGAAATATAGGCCATGTGAACAGATGAATGAAGGAGAAAAGAAAGTTCCATCCTAATAGAAAGGAACTGTTGGACATCATGGGGCAGACAACACTGTCACCTCATGGGTTACAAGAAGGAATGGTGATCTGATCTCAGGACCCAAGATGCTGAGGCAGGAGGATGGCCATGAGTCTGAGGTCAGCCTAGTGAGGTTGATAATCACTCAAAGATTCTGAGGCTAATAAAGTAATGCTAACAGCTTATAAGATACTATTTTTGTAGCCTTTGTTAGTAAGAATAGCTTTGTAAAAATATTCTTATAGCTATAGAGGTGAAAAGTCCACAAACGAGTAAACTCTATCCTATTTGAGGGACAAGTGCAGAAGTTAGCATTATTTCAATAAAACATTCTAACAGACACAGCAGCATGCAAACCTCATGGAATTAGTTGAAACTTGTGAAACCTAGAGTCAGGGAATCGCAACAAATGCTCATTCCATAATTTATTTGAACAACAGATTTATTTCAAGCTATTTATGAAAATACTAATTCTATTGATCCTCTTCTATATTTAGAACTATACTCATAAGGGTAGGAAGACTCAATGTCTGTTCTCATGGAACATGAATTTATCATCTCTTTGAAAGTTTCCCTTTTACATAAAAATGTGTTTATGAATTAATGAACTCCATAACCACAAGGTGCTGTGGAAGAGATATGAGGAGATCATTGGAAATACATTCACTGAAAGATGCACTATGATTTTTCTCATTGCATTTGTTCAGGTGATGCTCATTGACTGTGATGATCATGAGACATGCATGCTTTCTGTCCTCGAGTTCAAAGTTGTCTGCACTTGTCATGAAGGGATGTCTTTGGAAATGTTCAAAGTCCTCACTCTGCATTTGCTATTATACAGTGTAAGGGGAAAGTGAGCTTTAGATCTCAACATCAGGCTGCAGTTAAGGACCTTTAGAAACTACTGAAGGGCTTTGTTGACTTATCAAAGCAGACGTTCTTAAATGATTCTGCCAAGTCCATTTCTTACACTCATTTGTGGTTCTTCTCTCACTCAGTTTCTCTTACAGACTGATAATTGTCTGATTTAATGGTGTTACTAGAGGTCAATTTTGTGACAAGTGGTATCCTAGAAGATGGGTTAGAACAATGTAGAAAAGAAACAGCCAAGCTTCCATCCTCATATAGATTGCATTCTGTGGAGTAGACAACAAAACCAGACAGAGAACTTGCTCACATCTAAACACTGGTCAAGTGTGAGTAAAAACAAAACTCAAGAAATCTTGGTAATGCTACTTAAATTTTTCTCAAGTTAGAAATTACATACATATTTTAAATATTTAAGATCTTATCAAAGGAATTTACCAGTTATAGATGACTATTTTTACATCAAAGCACAAGCTTATCATTCTGGCTATCACAATCATACCCTACCTTTATATATCTGATTTGTCTATATCAGTATGCATTCTTATTTGGTTTTGATGCTCAAATAATTTTACTACAGAGTTCAAATATGTAAATTTCATATGTAGGACTAAACATGTCTAAAGTAAATTGAGTTTTTAAAACTTATGTTTTCTTTTCTGGAATATAGTACTAAATTTCAGTATATTGAGTTTTATTAGATACCTATTTTTGCATAATCAATTAGCCCAAATTTATTCAGTTAAAACAAAAAAAAATTATTTCACATTATCGATTTATCAATGCCATAGAATTCCATGAGAGGCTCAGCTGGAAGTTAGTGGGTTTTTGTTTGTTTATTTGTTTTTTGTTTTTTACAAAGTTGTCATCACTGCAGGTGCCAGGACTACAGTCATTTTAAGATTGGATGGTAAAAGCGGGGAGCTACTTTGCAAGGCTTACTCACTTGACCGTTCGATCTCACGTTTTTGCTGGGTACTGGATAGAGGCATCTGCTTCTTACCGTGGAACTTCCCATGGGACAGAAAATTGCAGAGAGTTCCTATTGAGCATTCTGTGAGAGGAATCCCTAGCTTAAAGCCAGAGTTTCTTTGCAACCTAAATCTCAAAAATGAAAACCCATGATTTTTGCCTTTGTGGTAGGCACAGTAACACAGCTTTTGCCCTTATGCTGAAAGATCCTGTCCCCATCACTGGATCCTCTGTGTGTGTTACATTACAAAAGACTGTGAACTAGGGTGATTACAAAAGTTCTTGATATTTCTAACTATACTATCATCTATCTATCTATCTATCTATCTATCTATCTATCTATCTATCTATCATCTATCTGTCTGTCTGTCTGTCTATTATATGTGATATATAGAGAGAGCTGTCAGAATCTGGTTTGAAGATGCAGGAGGGAATCCCATTACAGGAATGCAGGCCTCTTCTAGAAACTACAGAAAGCAAGGGAAAGGATTCTGCCTAGTGCCTGTGGGCCCTAACTTGATTTGACTGCTGATGCCTAGTTTGGACTCTCAACTTGAGAGCTGTAAGATAGTAAATCTCTGCTTGCAGTAACATATTACAAAACCGATAAACAGCTACTTTAAAAAATAAATGTATTTATTTTACCTCCTGGCAGCAGTTTCCTCTTCCTCCTGTCCTCCCAGTCCCTTCCCTCTACACTTCTCTGTTCCCATCCCTCAATCCACTCCTACTCCATTTCTATTTAGGAAAGGGCAGGTCTCCCGTGAATATCAACAAAACATGGCGTATCAAGTTGCAGTGAAACTAAGCACCTCCCCGTGTGTTAAGGCTGGTCAAGGCAATCTATTATGAGTAGTAGGGTTCCAAATGCCAGCAAAAGAGTCTGAGATAACCCCTGCTCTCACTGTTAGGAGTCTCACAAGAAGACCAAGCTAGACAACTGTCAGATATATGCAGAGGGCCTACGTCAGTCCCACACAGGCTTCCTGGTTGTTGGTTCAGACTCTGTAAGTTCCTATGAGCCCAGGTTAGTTGATTCTATGAGTTTTCTTGTGGTGTCCTTGACACCTCTGGCTCCTACAATCCTTTCCTTAGCTTCTTGTGCAGGATTCCCCAAGCTCCACCTAATGTTTGGCTGTGTCTGTTTCCATCAGTTGCTGGATGAAGCCTCTCTGATGACAATTGGGCTAGGCACCACTACAAGCTACTTATCCCTATTGCTAGGGGTCTTAGCTGGGGTCATTTTTGTAGTTTCCTGGGAGATTCCTTTGTGCCAGGTTTTTACCTGACCCCGAAATACACCCCACCTTGCCAGTCATCTCTTTCAGTACTCTCCTCTCCACACACACCCACCTGATTGCTTATGTTCCTATCCCTCTCCGCCCTCAGCCCACTCACAAAATCTTTTCTCTCCAAGGGAAATCCGGGTGTCCCTCCATGAACCCTCCTTATTACCTGGTCTCTCTGGCTCTGTGGATTGTAGCATAGTTATTCTTTATTTTACAGCTAATATCTACTTATGAGTGAGTACATACCATGTTTTTCTTTCTGGGTCTGGGTTACCTCACTCAAGATGATTTTTTTCTCATTCCATCCATTTGTCTTAAAATTTCCTGGTGTTCTTGTTTTTAACAATACTAGTACTCCATTGTGTAAACATACCACATTTTATTTATCCATCCCTCAGTTGAGAGACATCTAGGTTGATAAACAGCCACTTTTAAAAAAATAAATAGTTCACTAACTTTAACCACAACCAAAGGACAAAAAGTGTAAAGACACAGAGATTGTTATTTGGAAGCTTAAACACCAGGTAGAAGGATTGTTGACAGCCATCACAAAGGTGCGTACACCAAACCTGACTGACCTGAAGTGCTTTGGTTCATGTGGGGCCCACAGTGGCTCCCTAGTAAGACCTTACTCAAGGTCAGAAAGTCTGAACTTGCTTTCAGGGCTTCATAATAGAACGATTTGGCCAGGGGCGTGGGTACCAGGTCTTTTGAAGGGTCTATACTTGGCTGTATGTTGTGTTATGATCTTGAAAGGGGGAGGTTTTTTGCCTCTCACCTTGGTAGTGTATAAAACGTGCATTAGAATAAAACTCTGGGCAACTGGCTATTGACCCAGGGTCCTCCCAAAGCTATCCTGTGTCTCTGTCTTTCTGTCCATCTATGTCTATATTTCTAATAATACTTCCTCATTCCTCTCTTCTCCCTGCACTATCACTTCAACAGGTTGGAGCTGGACTCCAACACGTTTAGAATTCATTTATTCATTCTCACAATTGTTTTGTAAACTTGCTACTTTATGCATAAGCTTAAATAAACCAAATAATCTTGCCTTTAAAAGATGAGACAAAAAGGATGACTGGCCTCTTATAGAGACAGTTGTCTATACTCTTCACAACATTTCAGAAGAAATGGCATCTAAAACTAAGCTGACTCATGGTGGTGTGACTGATACATTCTTGTCTGGCTACTATTCTTGGAAGTGTGGAATACACTTCACCAATTAATGCCTAACACTTGCAATGATAGGTGTTAATTTTTATACTTATTTTTTCTTCGATGCCCATTATTGAATTGATTCTTTCTCCTGTTAATTTGTCATTAGTTTTTAGTGTCGAGGTGTTAATTTTCTGACATTTATTGAGAATCACACAATTTGATTTTCAACTATAAAACAAGTATCACTTTTCTGAAATAAATCAACTTTACTCTGAAAATCAAATCTCTGAATTCAAATTAACAGTACTTTGCTGAGAGTTTAGTTTTGTCTTTCTATGATTTTCATTTTTGATAATACCCACCAGATTTTAGCATATAGATTTTATTGGGCTTATAAAATTAGATAGAAAATACTTTTTCATTAATTTTTTTCTCCAAGGAGTAGCAAATTTTGGTTATTTTCCTCCTTACTTAGATGGAACTCACCAGAGAAACTAGGCAGACTTGACAGTGCTCCTTAGAGAAGACTTTAGCTAAAAAAAATCATTTCTTTAGCTGATAGAGGTAAATTTATCTTTGGCTTCATTCTGCTCATATCTTTTTAAATTTTTTGCTTCTTCTAAGGGTTCTGTTAACTGTACTTAAGCCATTTTCATAAAGTTCATTGGAGTCCTTAGTGCCCTAAGCTTTTAGATATAGATATAGATACAGAGCTGCATGATATCTTTAGATAGGCCATTTTTTCTTTCTGATTTTATAATCTGTTTGTGCTTTAACACACTGTATAATTTGTTTTGAAAGAATACAACTTTTGATAATTCTCTTTGCTCCTTGTTCCATAGCTAAAGAGATGGGAATAAATACCTAAAGGAAAATATATATACATATTTATTTCACATATCACATATCTCTTTATCAGTCATTTCTGTCTTGTCTTATTATTCCACTTTGGCATTTTTTGAAATTAAATTTTAATTCCCCCTCCTGACTTTACTTAGGATGGAAACTTAGGTGTATCAATTTATGCTTTTCTAACATAAATATTCTAAGTTACACAGTTTTTCCACTATTACACAAATGTGGGTGTGTTGTCATTTTCACTATTACCAAGTACATTTTCTGATGTGATCTGTGTGTAATTTAGAAGTGTTTGTTGGCTATGCAAATTTTAAGACTTTCCTGGATATCTTATTGCTAATGAATCTTCCATAATAGCGTTATTTGAAAATTACGGAGACATGTTTTCTGGCTGAGCATATGGTCTCTCTGAATGCTACATGTGCACTTGAAACCGAAGTACATTGCTCAGTTGTTATTGTTTCTTGTGCTTTGCAATTAGTCAACATTGTTGGCAGTGTTGCTCAGAATATTTTCTGCTTTTCTCTAATTATAGACAGGAGAATAGACATTATTAAATGTAAATGTACCTTTTCTTTGGAGTCTGATTTTGGTATTTATTGGTGAGATGAATGCAAGTTATTTATTATATTGATAGCTGCAAATAGTGCGGTTTTTTGTTTCCTTTATTCCCTCACAACTTTTCACCTTTCATAAAAATATCTGTGAATGTGTGCACTCATTTTTTCCAGACAGTGTGCTTAGAGAAATTATCACTGTTTTTGGTGATGTTGATTTTTACCTGTCCTCAGTAGATGCCATCTTCTTTATCTTTCTTCAGTTTGTCCCCTATGTCCTTTTGATGTGCTCCCTTCAAGATTTGAACACATGTTTGCATTCTGAGGCAAGAAAATTGTCTTCAGGCTTGCTTTTTATTTTCCCAGTTAGAAGTTGTTAGGTCTCAAATTCTGGACAAATGGCTAACTGAGGTGCTTATTAACATATCAAAGCTGACACTGGCCATTAGGAATGAATGTAATGTATGCCTGTGTACCATATATGTGTAAATGCCCACGGAGACCAGCAGAGAAAGACAGACTTCCTGGAACTGGACTTGAAGGTGGTGGTGAACCATAATGTTGGTTCTGAGATACAAACCATGTCCTTTGGGAGAGAGTAGTCAGTGCTCTTATCCATGGAAACATCTCCCAACCCCATAAATATTTTTAAAGAAATAAAGGAAAGCACATCAGAAAGAAAGAAATCAAATTATTCTTAATGACAAATCAAACCACCCTACCTTTAAAAGATCCTACAGATGCCACAAGAAAATTTATAAGCCTGATAAACATTCATGACATAGTGGCAGAATACAATATAAATCTAAGAAACCCAGTAGCATTTTAATAGAGAAATAAAACACATGTGAAGAAAATATTAAGAATTTTATCCCATTCACATAATACCTACAACAAAACTACATATGAATCAACCAAGCCAAGGAAGTAAAAGATATCTATGAAATATATATATATATGAAAGAAAAAAATATATATATATATGAAAGAAAAACTGTAAATACACTAGATAATGGAACATTCTTGCATTCTGATATATTGCAGAATTAACATTGTGTAAATGAATATATTACAAAATTATAGTGAACTAAATTCACATTCTAGTGGACTACATAGGGAGTTCTCAAAAGAAGAAACAGAACTTGTCAATAAATGTTTTTAAATTGTTTTAACAGCCATACCCATCAGGAGGGTATAATATACAACAACACTGAAATTCCATCATACTCAGGGCAGAATAATGAGGGTCATGAAACACACGTGACCTGAAAGCAGGGGAGAGCTACTAGGAGGAGGAAGAGGAACAGCATGTGGAGACAGAGGCCATGGAATGGGATCATATTATAAGGGCTAATAAGAAAAGGTAGTGGGTTTTGAGATGGCCCAGTGAGTAAAGGAACATGCCTCCAAACGTGACAACCTGAGTTCAGTCCTCAAAATTTACATGATGAGAAATCTAACTACCACAAATTGTCCTCTGACCACCACATGAGTAGAGTGGCACATCCACGCATGCATATACATACATAATCAATCAATCAATCAATCTAATAAATTTTAAATCTCCTTTAAAAACAAAAAAGTAAAAGAATGTGTGAAAGTGCCTTAAGGAAACTTAATACTCTGTATGTCAACTTAAATATTTAATTCTACAAAAGGCATGACTGGGTTTGTTTAATAGAAGATATACGATAGTATAAAAATAGTAAAACGTTTGGCATGATACATTTTATGCAAAAGACATTGAAGAAAACAATTTTAAAAAATAAGAAAAGTCTATTTGGTGTGTTGAACAAGAGTAAACATTTTATTTTTTAAATATTTTAATTGAAAATAAAATTTTAGTACAATATATTCTAATTACTTTTCTCCCTTTCCCAACTCCTCCTCCTAGATCATCCCCAACTCCCCCCACACACAAATTCACATCCTTTCATTAGAAAACAAATAGGCATCTAAAAATTAACATATAATAAAAGAAATAAACCAGAATAGGACAAAACAAACAAACAATGAAAAACAGAAATACAGAGCCAAAGAAAGGACACAAAAACCACATATTGACACAAACATACACACATTCACACACAGAAAAATCCCATACAAACTAGAAACCATAAAATATAAGCAAAAAAAAAAACTGTTTAAAAAAAAGTCCAACTATACCATGAAATTCATTTTATGTTGGCCATCTGGGTATGAGGCCTACCCTTCAATGTAGTTTGTGAGACTCCAGTGAAGGAAACTCCTTGTAAGTGGTTTTCAGTTGGACATTGCTTCTGGGTTAAGGATGGGGCTTATGTCCACTGCCCCTCTCAGTGCTAGGACTCTATCTGCCTTAACCTGTGCAGGTCCTGTGCTTGCTGCCACAGTCTCTGTGAATTCATGAATGCATCAGTTCTGTTGTATCTGGAAGGCACTGTTTCCTTGATGTCTTCTATCCCTAGTGGCTCTTACAATATTTCTGTCTCCTCTCCTCTGAGACCTGAGAGAAGGAGTTTGATGGAGACATCCCATTTAGGACTGAGTGTTCCAAGCTTTCTCACTCTCTGAATTTTATCGAGTTGTAAGTCTTCCATATTTGCCCCCATCTCTTGTAGTAGGAAGCTTCTCTGAGGAAGGCTAAGCAAGACACTGATCTATGAATGCAACAGGATGCCATTAGGAGTCATTTTATTGCTATGTTCCTTTATCAGAACAATAGAATTTGATTTTATCCTAGGTTCATGGTTAATATCATCTCAGGATCTTGGACACCCAAGCACTGTCAGGTGTTGGTTCCATCTCATGGAATGGGCCTTAAGTCTAATTAGACAGTGGTTGGTCACTCCCACAACTTTTGTGCCACTATTGAAGCAGTTTATCTTGCAGTCACCACTGTAGACTGAAAAGTTTGTAGCAGGATTGGATTTATCTTTCTCTAGTAATGTTCAGAATATCTGCCAGTATCATGGACGCTAGTCAGTAGAGGGAAGACTCTAGGTAGGCAACAGTCCCTCAACCTCTCCATGTTCAATGCATTATGTAGGTGTTGTCTAAAGCAATAGGGCCTTACTGTTGATGGTTGCTTGCTTTACTCTTTGGGGGGGCTGGCTACCTGGCTCCCAAATAAATCACACACTGAAGCTTATGCTTAATTATAAATACTCAGTCTTAGCTTGGCTTGTTGCTAGACAGCTTTTCTTAAGTTTAAATTATCCTGCCTATCTTTGGCCTTGTGGCTTTTATCTTTCTCTGTTCCTGTATACCTTTTCTTTCTTACTTACTCCATGTCTGGCTAGGTAGCTGGGTGGCTAGCCTCTGACTTCTACCTCTCCTCCCAGATTTCTCCTTCTATTAATTCTTTCTGCCTGTCAGCCCTGCCTACCCTTTCTCTTGCCTCACTATTGACTGTTCTTCTCTTTATTAGATCATCAGGTGTTTTAGACAGACGCAATATCGCAGATTCACAGAGTTAAACAAATAAATCATAAATAAAAGTAACATACCTTAAAATAATATTCCCCAACACCTTACCATCAGTTTATAGAGGGCAACAAATAGTCTTAGCAATAATCTAGGTTGCTTGGGGGTTTCCATGGTACCCCTGTGGCCAACCACCCAATTAGATATAAAATGTTTCTGATAATCAAAGTTTCATTTGGTACCAAGAAAGGTCTAGTTAGAGCTCTGCCTCCCATTATTTGGTGATTCCATTTTGATTTCTTTCATGTGTTTTTATATATTTTAAGAAGCCTCTACTGTATTATATTTCTATATGACCCCTCAAATGGCCCACAGTTTTAGCTAAATTTCCCATAAGAGCAAACATTTTAATATGCATAAAGGAGTTCCAGAAACAGACAAAATAAAAGTGTAGAAACAAATGTTACTTAAGGAAATGATGGCCAGAATTTCCTACATATACTGGAAAAAAAATCAACTTATGGAGGCAAGAAGGTCGGTGAATTTCTAAGCAAGCAAACACTGAAGTATCACACAGGGGAACTGTATGTGAAATTGATGAAAATTAAACACTAACACATAAACTGAAGGTGTATCAAATCATAACTCTCCTACAAATTATATATAAAACTCTTGGGAGGAAAAAACCGAACAAAAGTTTAGCATGAGTACCCATGACTGGTATGAGGCATCTGTGAAGTGTTATCCAGTTGTGTCTTCTTGAACAATTAAATAATCAGTATGACATTTCTCCTTGGTGTGTTGCTATGTTTTCAATGGTTTTCAAAAATAAAGCTGCAGAATTGTAGCTTCATGCCATAAAAAAAAAAATAGGACCTGGTTTCCTCCAGCCTGTACTTAGAAGTGACATCATGGCCCTCTGTACTCATCTCCACTTGCCCAGCTATAGAAACATAGGATTTGATTTAGATACTGGCATAGAGCAGAGAAGAGTGAGCCAGCAGGTATCTCTGATGGGTTTTTACAAATTTTTGTTACCTATTACAGGGTCCTCCTGGCTAGCATACCTGCCCCCTAACCTATTCTTTTCCAGCCTAGGGACTGGACTGGGCTGCACTTCGCCCAACTTCTCTTCCTTCTGTATAACCCAGTCATTTTGGCTATGCCAGCCTTTGTCACCCTTTTTACCTTTTAGCTTCTTGGTCTCCTGTTCTCCTCTGTCCCCTCCCTGCTCTCCTCACATGGCCTGACTCAGGGTCATGTTCACTCTGAACTCGCATAGATATCTGTGCCTCTGGCTGTTTTTTCCTTTTATCTACACTAAATCTTCACCTGAACCCTTAGAAACAGACATGTCCTTTTTATTTCCTTTTCATTCATCTGTGCCAAAAACTTCGGGAGTGGTATAAATGAGTTCCCTTCCAAGGGACTCAGTAGCTCTGATTCAGGCTGCTGATCTGACTCTCCTAAGGTATGTAAGGTATGTACAGATCATTTGTTTCTGCTGGCTTTTGCCATCCACTATTTGGCCCCACTCTAAATTCTAGATTCCGGTTCTTAAACTGCTTCCTCCCTCCACTGGCTACTCCTTGCCCACTCTTTCCTTAGTCTAAAAGAAGATACAAAAACAAGCCAAAGGTTCAGTAGTACGAGAAGTTTTTAGGCACTATCTTAGTTGGTTTATATTATGTTGGTAGATTAAGGAGACAACATCTGGTCTCCAAATTATTTTGGATTAGTATGGATTTTTGTATGATGATAAATTCCTAAGTGAAGAACAAAAGCATCCACATTTCAAGAAAGCCCCTCATCCCAGCTTGAAACAAGCCTGAGTTTCAAAATTCTCAGAGCTGCTGACATAAGTCCCAGGACAAAGTCAGGTTGTTTAAAGAGCCACCTGGTAGCAACTGATTAACCATAGAATGCCCCAGTGCCAGGGATGGTCAAAGTACAAAGTCAGGATGTTTGAAGGACTATCTGGTAACAATTGATTAACCACAGAATGCCCAAATGCCAGAGGTAGTCTATAAAATTTGACAAACAACCAGTAAGACTACAAAGTAAGATAACACAGAAATTCTGAAAAAGCCCCTAAAACCTGAGCCAATTAGAAGTGTACCCATACGAACTCCCCCACAACCTAGAGGGGCTTGTGGTTTTTGCCTTTAAAAAACGATCCTCACAAAGAAAGAGCAACTGCTCCCTGCCTCACTGTGATGAGTGCTTGTGGACGAGTTCCCTGCCGGCTTGTACTGCATGCCTGCAATAAAACTTGTTGTTGCATTCTAGACATCCTTGGTCTTTGGTGGTCTCTCTGGGAATGATCTGGATATAACACTAAGGCTATAAAAATATACTCAAGTTAACAAAAACTAACCTAGAGACATATGTCTAACTACTTATGTCTATGTCAACTATGTTCAACAGCAGGCTTCTAAAAAATTTAAGGAACAACATATGTTCGATGAGTAAGTATGTTTGATAAATAATTTGGTTTATAAATTCCTAAAGTCAGGTCAGGTTCACAGTAATCATGTCTAGCCTCTTTGTCTTTGCTCACTTTGTTAAGCTTCAGCTATTTGGATAAACTGAGTCATACAAGAAAGAGATATTCTGTAATTATACATCATAAAAGAATGAAGTCCCTAGTCTCTCACATGAACTATTTTTATAGTTTAAAGTTTTATTCTGATGCTAAATAATCTCCAATTAAATCTTCAACTCAAATTTTTAAGTCTCAAACTTAACAAGGAAAAAGCTGTAAAATCCTCATCTTAGAAAAGCTACTAACTTAGAGGCTATTACATAATTCATTTAGTGATAAGCTTTATGTAGCCTCCTATATGTGTTTCCAACGTTAAGCCTAAAGCAAATAACTAACTCGGGTATACTTAATAGATGGTCCTCAAACTCTTCAGAGATCAGCTTAATATGGCATTTAAAATGTTTTATTAAAAAACAGTTTCCCATAATAGGCAGGAATACCAGGTCCTATGGGAACCCTAAAGTCTCCAAAGAAGATAGATGGGGTGTGATGACTCCACCTGAAATGTGGTAACACTAACCAGTGATGAAAATTGCCTCATGCTTCTTCTGGCTCCAGGGCTCTGCCCAAACTGTGGACACTGTTGGGTTGACTGCTCTACTCTACATTAGGCCAATCTTCCAAGTTCCTTCTCCACAGGAAAATCTCTCAGACATTCTGGATCTGGCAGCCAAAGGTCAATGCTGTTCTGTATAACATTTGAAGACTGACTGCTGCCCCAATGAAGCCACTGAAACCACAAGAGCTTAGGGAAACTGTCTGTCTACGTAGTAGACTCTGTCATTTGTAAGTGATACATAGGCCATTTGGATTATACATCCTGCTATAGTTTATGCTTCTCAGTTCTTTGATGATATTGACTGACTAACTGTACCTTCAACAACAGCAAACAAGCCTCCCCCAAGGCTACAGCTGCCTTCTCTTCATATGTAAAAATCAGGCCTTGGGCTTCACTTTCCTAGAACTACTACATCTCCAGCTGAGAAAAACAAACAGTTGACCATGCTAACAGATTCTGAAAGGAGATAAACTCACAGATGCTTTTAATCCAGAATCATTTTTGGGTTGTCAAGCTTTATCTATGACTCAAACGCCTGAGTCCACTACCTGTTCTACAATGTGAATTCCAGTACAGATTACAAACTATATAATGAAAATACTAACACATCTAAAACTTTTATGTCCTTTTGTAAACTTAAAAAATACTTGTAAGCTTCTTGGGACTGCCCTCCCACAAGTACCAGGACCATGGACCTGGAAGTTTCAACTGTACACCCAAGATAAAAAATTTCCCTAAACTCTTTAGCTTTACCTTGTGTCCCTAGTCTATCTGTCCCAGAAATTTCAAACTAACTGCAGACTGTGCCAGCCTGTCCCAGCTGTTCCTTCAGAACCTGTATCTTACATGGCTCCAAAGCAGCTAGTGCTGTGGGATGGTCTGTATGTCCAATGTGTTGCTCTGATTCGTCAATAAATAAAACACTGATTGGCCAGTAACCAGGCAGGAAGTATAGGTGGAACTAACAGAGAGCAGAATTGAGAGAACAAGAAGGTAGAGGGAGAAACTGCCAGCTGGTGCCATGACAAGCAGCATGTGAAGATGCCGGTAAGCCACAAGCCACGTGGCAAGGTATAGATTTATAGAAATGAATTAATTTAAGATGTAAGAACCAGATAGCTATAAGCCTGAGCCATTAAGCCAAACAGTTTAAATAATATAATCATCTGTGTGTTTATTTTATAAGTGGGCTGTTGGATTGCCGGGGCTTGGCGGGACCCGGAGAGAAAACTTTCCAGCTACAGCCAGCCCCAGGTGTTCTAGCCTCCCAGACTGCTCTGAATGTAGCCTGCATATTCCTAGCCAAAGGTGGTCTCACAGAACCTGGGCAGTGAGCAGGAAGCAAAACAGCACTCCTCTCTCTTCTTTCCAGCTTCCTTGGGTCCCCAGCAATGATGACCAATGTCAACAGGAAGTAGTCATAGAAAAGATCACATTATCCTTCATCATTTATTATCAACAAAAAGGTTAAGATGTTAGGTCTATAACTCAGGGCAAATGGCTGAGATGCCTATTAACATATCAAAGCTGAAACTGGCTCCCAGGGTCCCTCAGCATCCCTCAGTCCCTACCTGTTACAGGGTCCTCCTGGCTGGCATACTCCACCACCACCCCCAAACTTCTCCAGCAGAGAGACTAGGCTGGGCTTCCCTTCTCCCAGCTTCTCTGATTCCTAAATAACCCAACCATTTTGGTTACACAGTATTTTTTACCGTTTGGTCTCTTGGCCTCTTGTACTCTTGGTCTCCTAGGTCTTCCCTCTCTTCCCCATCCTCTCTCTTCACATGGCCCAGCTCAGTCTGGACTCAGTCCAGATGTTCACCTGGACTCTCCCAGATGTCTCTGCCTCTGGCCATCTACCTCTCTCATATCTACCATAAACTTTCTCCTCCATCATACCTAGAAGCAGACATGTCCTCCTTTGTATTTCTTTTTTTAATTCAAAACTTAAGCATATGTCTAAATTTTCATTTTTTGCATACCAGAAAAGATTGAGGAAGAAAAAAGTTATAAACTGAGACAGAAAGTAATAATTACAGCATCTTGCATCCAGTGCTGTGATAAGGACCTTCTAGCCTCCAAAAATGTTCTATCAAGTTCCCAATTACCAAATTTTTCTCAAGAAGAAATCAAAATGTAAATGACACAATCATTATAGAAGAAATTGGAAAATAATTAAAGAAAAACATTGAATGCAAGCCAGTGGGAACTAGACTAAATTGGATCACATTGAATCCATTTTAAAACATTAAATTCTAAGTTTAGTTGATGCTCAAATGAAAGAGGGAAGCTGCCCTAATTAGTTTTAGAAGCCAGCACAACCTTAACTTTCTCCGAACAGGACAAACAGAAGTAGGTTAATCAGAGTAGGAAATATAGCTGCATCAGTGCATAAGCTAAAAGCAACATGTCAATGAATAGCACATCATGTCCACAGAGGACTCATTCATTCAAGAATGCAACATGTGCTTGTTCCTTTAGGGGTAGGAGCCAATGAGGCCATGCTCACCTGCAGGCACCGCTCTCTACACTCACAGCTGTAGTAAAATGGCAGGCATCCTGCTGAAAGTCTTCCTGTAAACATGTACTCACTCAAATACCACCCCCTCAAAGAAGTTTAGTTATCAACTCCAGCTACAAGAGACCATAAACAACCAGGGACTTCAGGTGTCACAGTGAAGATGCTAGACTCACCTTAACTAAAGAGCAGAACCAGTAACATTTAACAGCAAGCATGTTCTATGTGCTACCTGCATGGCATGGAACCTCCCCTATTTCTCTCTGAAACTAGAGGGGCCCACGCTATGCCTTGTGGGCCTGAACTATCCTCAGGGCTGTCTTTCTGTGGTGCTGAATGCTCATCTAATAAATCTCTTATGCAGAAGGACAATTTGCCTCAGTTCTTCAAATTCTCAGACCTTAAATGCACTGGGTAGAATATTCCTCACCCCACCCCTTTCTAACCCCTCAATCTAAATTTTCAGAACAGGTAAATGAAACCTTGTTTGAAACAATGGTCTTTGCAAACACAATGAATTAAAGATCATCCTGGAGCATCCCTGATCGACTTTACTCCAAAAGCAAGGCTTGTATAAGAAATCAAAGAGGAGGACATACAGAGGAGAAGAAGGCAATCCCATGTGAAGAGGGAGCAGACAGGAGTGGCAAAGTCACAGGAAAGCTGACAGCCACTGGAAGCTGGAAGAAGAAGCAAGAAAAGCTTCTCTAGACCCTCCAGGGAGGCCCTTGATTCCAGATAGCTGGTCACAGAAACATGAGAAAAGATACTGTGATAGGGCAAGACAATGCAAAGGTTCCTCCCATCTTGTATTCTTCCTGAGATTGTTTCAAGTTTAACTGGAATTTTATCTCCTTGATGGAGAATCCCATTGAAAATAATCCAACTCTACTCTAGAAACCCAAGGTCAGGATGTCTAAGCTAACTTAGCTTATTTGTGAGGAACCCAGTACTGGCTGGTTTCCTATGTCAACTTGACACAAGCTAGAGACATCAGAGAGGAAGGAGCCTCAGTTGAGTAAATGTCTCCATGAGATCTAGCTGTAAGGCATTTTCTCAATTAGTGACCAATGGGGGAGGGCCCAGCCTATGGTGAGTGGTACCATCCCTAGTCTGGTGGCCTTGGTTCTATAATAAAGCAGGCTGAGCAAGCCAGGGGAAGCAAGCCAGTAAGCAGTACCCCTTGAAGAACCAAAGCACACACATTTCAAGCAAGCTCTTCACCGCAGCTTGAAACAGGCCTGAGTTTCAAAATTCTCAGAGTTGCTGACATAGGTCCCAGGACAAAGTCAGGATGTTTAAAGAGCCATCTTGTAACAAATGATTTAACAGTAGAATTCCCCAATGCAGAGATGGTCAAAAGTACAAAGTCAGGATGTTTGAAGGACTATCTGGTAGCAACTGATTAACCACAGAATGTCCCAATGCCAGAGGTAGTCTATAAAGTTTGACAAACAACCAGTTAAGACTACAAAGTAAGATAACACAGAAATTCTGGAAAGCCCCTAAACTTGAGCCAATCAGAATTATACCCATACTAGCACACCTAAATGATGTAACATTATGATTTTTGCCTTTAAAAACTGAGCTTGCAGAGAGAGGGGCAGGCACCTCGTCTAGCCTCCACTCTGTTGGATGGCTTGACACGGTCCCTGCCACGTGGCTTGAACTGCTCCAATAAACCTTACTTTTGCATTTTGGTGAGTTGGTGTCTCTGGTGGTCTCTTTGGGGGTCTCACACCCAGGGCACAACACCCTCACAGCTTCTACATCAGCTATTGCCTCCAGGGTCCTGTGCTGTTCAGGCTCCTGTCCTGAGTTCCTTTGGAGATGAACAGCAATGTGGAAGTATAAGCTGAATAAACCTTTTCCTCCCCAACTTGCTTTTTGGTCTTCATGTTTAGTTGCAGCAATAGAAACACTAAGACAAACCCCCTACAGCTAACTAATTATCTTAGCTTTTGTTATGCTTCTGGGAAGCCCCCTGCAACCCGCAGATCAAGATGCCAGACTGTGATTTTTTCCCTTCCAATACCCTATACTTTGTACATTCAGAGTCACAAGTAATTTTGGAAATTCTTGGGAGTGGTCCTAGCTGGCTGGAAAAAAGACCTTCAGTTGGCTATAAACTATGTCTGAGTGGTCATCTCTTGTGAACTACCTACAACTACCTACAACGTTTCTTCTCTTTTACATTGTCCCATCCTTTGCAGTGTGATGTGGTTACATTGGGAAACTAATATACATAGTATCTAGATGTTGCTACATCAGCAACCACCAGAGCTGCCAAGTGCTCTTACTCTGCCAAAATACTAAGGCTATTTTTGCTATAAAACAAACAGTGCCTAAAGTGTAACATATTATAATAATGATTTAAAGAATGGTTAGCAGCAAGTCTGAAAACAAAGGCTCTCTAATGGGCAGTACTGACAAGCAGAAATGGTCTCAATGAAATATCTTGTTAAATGTGTCAAACAACAACCCTTATAGTAAACTTGCTGAGGGCATCACCCATGATCAGCTTGGAAGCCACACCCAAGTGTGCTTCCTGTATGCCTGGTGCTCTCTGTAAGCTTGGGATTTGTAGTTGGTTGGCCAGAGGGACTCTATGGAAACAGAAGTCAATCAAATTGTCTCTGATTTAGTGAAGCATGAAAAGGAGATGCGGCTTACCTGGAATGGTTCCATTCTCCTCTAAGCAATAAGAGCTCCTTAGATAGACACCCATCCATTAGTCCAAAATGAGTATATGTCCTAATACAAAGACAAAAGCACTTTGTGCTATGTGTCCAATTTTCCTAGAATTCACTTTTGCCTCTGTGTAGATGTGTTGATTGTTGGTAAAGTTTCTACCAGTGAGATTTATAATTTGCATGGCCCTTCTCAACAATTCAGCTTGGTATTTTCACACAACTGAACATTTAATGTGAAAAATCTATAATACTCATGAATAAAAAAAATTACAACTTTATAAAAAATCAAAACATAAGGATAAAACAGTACTTCAGTTTATACAAGAATCTGTTAAGAAAATGTAAAGGTACAAAATAAAAATAAGATGTTTCTATTCTACAAAAAGGAAATAGATTCATTAGCAAGAGGGTTCAGGGAAAAGAGCTGCTTGTGTGCAGGCCTGAGGACCTGAGTTCCATCCTCAGATTCCCACAAAGTAATCTGCCTAGAGTTCTTTTCAGACCTCTACATACATACCCTTGCCTGCATGAATGAGCATACACACACATACCCACACACTAAAGTCAATGTTTTTGAAAAGAAATAGACACTTTTTTAAATTTACAGTCAATAAAATATCTACCAAAAATGAATAAGAAATATAAGACATACATAAGGAAAATTATATACCTATTGGTGATAAATTAATATTGCCTCAACTGATATTCTGTGATAAATGCCATAATGATTAAAAGTTTTAAAAGTCAATTCACCACAAAATTAAAAATAATTTGGTTAGCAACTTAGGTTAAAAATAAAATAAAACTTTTGGCTTTTATTCATTCAGAAAAATAAAGGCCAAAAATTAATATGGAAAGGAAGTAACAGTACAGATTGTCCTATGAGACACTAAGACTCAGATAGGACTACTTTATTCTAAATACTCAATTGATATATTTAAAAAATTTAGAGCCGGGCGGTGGTGGCGCACGCCTTTAATCCCAGCACTCGGGAGGCAGAGCCAGGCGGATCTCTGTGAGTTCGAGGCCAGCCTGGGCTACCAAGTGAGCTCCAGGAAAGGCGCAAAGCTACGCAGAGAAACCCTGTCTCGAAAATCAAAAAAAAAAAAAAAATTTAGAAAGCATAGAAAGAAACAAAATATAAAAATAAACCTATATATAAGTTATACATGTCAGTGAGATTGTTCATTGAGTAGAAAATGATTCGTTAGTTAATATTGCTACCAGCATCCAACTTTTTAGGAAAGATAATAGAAAAATAAAAGTGTGTGTGTGTGTGTGTGTGTGTGTGTGTGTGTGTGTGTATGTGCGCGCACGCATGCGTGCACTATGAAATAATCCTTCTGTATACTGTGAAGAGGTATTGCTTTCATTGTTAATAAAAACCTGGTTGGCTGATGGCTAGGCAGGATTTTGGGGGCAGAAAGAAATGCTAGGGAGAAGAAGGGATGAGTCAGAGGAAATGCCATGAGACCTAGAGCAAGCAGGATAGGAAGCACATAAGTACGGCAAATGAGCATCAAAGTAGCACACAGATTAATAGAAATAGGTTAATTTAAGTTATAAGAGTTAGATAAAAACAAGCCTAAGTTGTTGGATGAGCATTTATAATTAATATTAAGTCTCTATGTGGTTATTTGGGGAACTGGTTGGAGGGACAGAAAAGTCCACTTACAAATGGCATTCCAATGAGGGGCCCAAATTTCCACATAGGGTCTGAGAAAGCTTAAAAAAACAAAACAAAGCAATAAACTAACAAAGAATGCCTGCTGCAGTATGGATATCAGCATCCCAGAGCTGGGGGATTGAATGCTGTTCCTAGTTAAAAAATGTGGCTCTCAGCCTGGTCTGTTGGGCATAGAGCTAGTCTCTCACAGGCCAAGGAACAGGATGGAGCCAGAAGCCAAAGCCATAGTGGAGGTCCTAGCCATGCTACTTAGAAGTTTAAAGTCTCATGTGGTCAAAAAAGGATAGAGATATACAGTATAGACAGATTCAGGTGGAAGAAGCCTCTAAACAAGTTCAGTGTGTTTAACAAGCTATGTAGGCTTAAGAAAGAAAAGATAAATGGCATATAGACAGTCATAAAATAATAGTAAAGTCTTTAAAGAGAAAAGTAAAGTAATTTTAAAAAAGAAGCCATGTAAAGATGGAAAATACACAGAGAATCTGGATCCTGTATGTTATTGTGTTGTCTTTAGATTTTCTGATTGCTGATGAAGGAACAACAGCTGCTAAGACACATTGGGTTAGGGAAACTGCTGGATTAAACCAACCTATATATTTTTTAAATGTCTTGACTTCAAAATGTGTTACTTTGTGGAAGAAGAAATGAGAGGCTATAGATTCATTCCAGGTTGATATGGATTGGTTTGATCGGGAAAGGTCCCTTGAAAATCTTGGCTATAGACATAAAGAAATAGATCTAAAAAAAACTCAAAACATGTGACATATATTTTACCTGCTCAAACATAAAACAAAAAAATTATCTTTGGCTGACTTGTGTATACTGCACAGTCTATACTTGTTTTAATACAGACATGTATGTTACCTTTAAAAGTTTATGTATTTTTCGAGCAAGGGGACTAGACACCAATGAAAATCGATGGCCCAAGTGATCCAGAATCTTAAAATGCCTCTGTTATAGCCTCCTCAGAATACTGCATCCAAAACAGCTTCAAGACTTCTGGCTAAGATGGTCCAACCCAACAAACTACTCTAGTCAAGACTTAACAATTATCCTGACTTTCTCAAGGGTCCCCCAAAGATACCAATACCACAAATAGTAGGAAGTAGTATAGAGAATGACTTCCACATGCCCAAGAGATGGGGTATGTGTGAGGTTTTGTTATACAATGAATTATGAATGTTTGTTATTGTTTGGGAGGGTTGGTTATAAGTTGTTATTGGTCATAATCAGAAAAAAAAGCTAAAACAAAGAAATAAATGCAAAAGTCTCTTTCTAAAGGAAAAAAATGGGATATGATATAGAAATGATGAGATAAAAGGGTGGATTATTGAATATACTTTAATCTAAGAAATAACTAATAATCTCAATATATTTTTTATTGGTATGGATTTTGGATTACTGATACAAATTTAAAGTTATTTTTGCTATATTATATGTATGTTTCCACTCTTTTGGGGGTTTTGTGCTTATGTAACTCAGTTAAAAATATAATGTATAATTAAAAATATAGGTTAGTAGTCATCTATAATAGTCAAATTTATAGTCATGTGAGGTATGTTTTCAATGTCATACACAGATATATCTAGGTAGATAGATGGTCTTCAAATACTTCAAAGACCTACAGAATGTGGCACTTAATATGTTCAATAACCTAAGGCTTTTCATGACAGTGAAACATGTATACTCCTGACAGCACCAATTTACTTCAAAAGAAGATAATGAACATTGAATAACCTCCATATGGAGTTTGCTTTCTTTATGACAAAAGCTAGCCATTTGAAAAAAAATTCCCTTCCCTCAATTGCTGACAGTATACTGTCCAAACTGGATCAGCCTGATGCAAAAGAAAGCGACTACCAAACTTTGCCAAGACAAGATAGGACAGTTCTCAAAAATGTTTGCCAGATACTAGGCCTATATGCCAAAGTTGGATGTCCCAACATTGCAGAAAACCTTTGGGTGACTATACAGGCAGCCAGATGTCCCTGTTATTAGGCAATATTACATCCTTCTTGGGTATTTGAGAGAGTTAAAGAATAAATAATTAGACATAAAGTTCTAATTAGTTATGATAAAAGGTAAATTAGATTTAAAAAATAAAAACTCTAGACTCACCAAGATAATATAAATAAGAGTATTTTCTCTAATTTTTCCAAATGCAAATGGACTGGATATTGTAACTGTAATTCTTACTTGATAAATATTTTGTTGTATATAACTTTACTATGTTAAAGTTACAATCTTCCTTTTTAACTAGACAAAAAGGAGGAAATGCTGTGGAATAATCCTTATGTATATTGTGAAGATACATTCTCTCATTGTTAATAAAAAACTGATTAGCCAATAACTAGGCAGGATTTGGGGGCAGAGAGAATTCTGGGGAGAAGAAGGGCAGAGTCTGAAGAAACAACATGAGATGTAGAGCAAGCAAGATAGGAAGTACACAGATGAGGTAAACAAACCTCAGGGCAGCACATAGATTAATAGAAATGGGTTAATTTAAGTTATAAGAGCTAACTAAAATCAAGCCTAAGCTATCATCTGAGCATTTTTAATTAAAAGTAAGTCCCTTTGTGGTTATTTGGGAACTAGCTGGTGGGAAAGAAAAGTCCTCCTTGCGCGTGTGTGTGTGTGTGTGCGCGTGTGTGTGTGTGTGTGTGTGTGTGTGTGTGTGTATGTTGTGTGTGTGTGTGTGTGTGAGAGAGAGAGAGAGAGAGAGAGAGAGAGAGAGAGAGAGAGAGAGAGAGAGAGAGAAACATATTTGAAGGAAATTCAGAAGATGAAACAAAAATCACTTATGGAAGAAAACTTTGGATTTCTTATTAGACATTACTAAAACTATTTTTTAAAATTCAATGATAAAACTTTAAAATTGTAGTGCCAAGATTCAAAGATCACAAGTCATGTGTGGTAGGCAAAATGATCTTCTGCTAGGATGCATCCTTGACCCCAAATCTAAAACTTCTTCATAGGTATTTAGAGTTACTTTGAGAAGTTATAGCTATAGAAATAGAGTGATGACCATGAGCTAATTTGTGAAAATGGTACGGGACACAGGAATTTGCATAATCTAAAACTGTTTTATGCAGCAATGACAAGTCGTGTGTATAATTCTATTTCTGTGGATAAAATGTCTAGGCATAATTCTATATGAAATGGAACAAAATGAAGGATTCATGGTAATATTTAACATGGATTGGTGAGGTATGAAATCCTTATGATAAAGTATCTGTGCTAGAACAATGCAAAAAGGAGTTGAGGGGTATAAAAAACTTTAAAATGCATTCTACTTGCAATAAATATATGTTATATTTACACAAGATAAAATTTATTGGTGGGATTGTGAGCTCCAAATGATTTCTGATTCCACAGAGAACTCTTAAGTTATTAACTGATGACCTGGTTAACTCTAGTGAACTTAGCTAGACCGGCTGGGTTGGATTCATAATAGAAATGTGAGTAGCATTTCTTTGGAAGTCTTATCTCGTTTTCACAGGATTTATTATTTGGACAAATTAGCAAAGAAAGGTTAACTTTTAATATGTTTACATTTTATAAATATACTTAGGTAGAATTTTCTGTTTTTTTTTTTAAATTTACTGTAAAGTTGTATGCAAAAAATCCCCACATAAATGAATTTTAATTTTGGAACATTCCCTGTAGTTCTTACTAATACCAATGCTCTTACTAAATGCTTTAGGTAACAACTTCCAGATGTATTAATATCAATGCCAGTGCTATTATGCAGTGACCTTGACTGAGAATCTGACACCTTGGAATGAGAAATGTCTACCTGTTCTCTTTCCCTTGATCCCCCAGCACAACTAGTCCTTCACTCACAACATGATCTCCAAAAGTCTAACAATTATTGTGAGAAACAAAGTTGCATTTTAAGTTTTAATTACTATGCCTAAAAGATCCATGAAACAAAAATGTCTCTGATCTACAAGCCCCTTGCCCAAGGACAGGTAGTTCCTGAAATGCTGGAAGCTGATATTTATGGGAGATAGCAAGTCACATGTTTTTCACTCCCCTAAACAAGTTTGTTTGACCCATCTGCACCGGATGTGCTTGATCACATATGGGCGGGAGGTAGGCAGGAAGGAAATAGTCAGGATATATGCTTGCCCCTGATTGGGCCTGAAGGGAAATGCAATGAATTACCATACTTGATTCCCATTTCCCGGGAACCTGGGTATGGACCTGGCCAGAGTCCATCCACCTGGCCAATATTTAATTAAAGCTTGTTACAAATTTGACTTTAAACTGTGGTAGTAGTCTTATTCTTGATGGGTTGGATTAATAGTATAACCTTTAAAGAGGGAAGACAAGTTGCAGGCACAATTAAAACCTACAAAAGGCTGGAACATGTGTCTGCTTTTTCCATATTGGTGTTCCCTCAGGGACATAGAGGAGAGACAGAACAAGACAGAATTTATCTTAGAGTCACAGTAACCCCCAGATCCAGCCTTTAAAGAATTGCTGGGAGGACTCAGTATGAGCAGGGCCCAGCTGCTACCTAGGAATTCAGAAATGGGTTAATTGTAACAAGGTTCTGTAGTGGGTAGCTGTTCCAGCTTTGACCTGGAAGTACTACCCCCACTGAGGCTTCAGTAACTCTCATGCCTACAAGGCGGGGCCAAGACAGGAGCACTTATAACCCAAGATCCGGATGTGCCGGCTCTCTTGGTTCCTGGATCCTGGACGCTGGAGGTAGATGAACCACAGTTCTCCAGAGAACACGACTGACTGTGCTACACCTTTCTGGGACCCTGAAACTTATCCCTTTACTTGTAAGTTACCCCACAAAAATAAACCTCCCTTTTAACTACGTGGAGTTGCCTTAATACTACAACCAATAAGGTTCTGCCAGCACCAACAGAACTCCTGTTACAATCCACTTTCCAGATCTTAAGTGAGCCTCATCAGACACACTCAGGGAAAGATTTCTTGGAAACTTTGTTCAGCTTAGCCAGTTTGAAGAATTACAGAGCACAAAACCACCTAGCCATTGTCACAGTCATTTCTAGGCATGTGTCTTTTAGTTGTATTTAAATCCCAAGTAAAGACAAGATCAACAAGTCTGCCTACTATAAAACAGCTACTTCACTTATGACCAACCTCAGGCTAATCATCTATAAAAGTAAGGAAAGAATAGCTATGAATCTTTGAGTAATTTTTATTCATTTTTCTATCTGAGTCACAGAAAATTAAATACTGAAGTAAAAGGTTAAGTGCTATTAACCCATCCTGTGTTAGTAAAGGAGTGGAGAAAATGGGGTAATTTTTATAAGTATTCTTTTTAAAATGTGGAATAATAATATTATTACAGTTTTTTTTCTACAAGTGATCCCATGGTTATAATACTTCCATGAGCTTCTTCTACTTCCCATTTCACACACTAGCTCTTTTGAGCAACAATTCAGCTAAGACCCCTAACCTTGTGAGTGATCACATCTTCCTACTAGAAGGGACAACATTGTCTGTAATCCTACATGTATTGCTGTTTGTATACGAAAGTTTTCAGAGAAGTCCTACGAAAGATACCCCAATCCAATTTCAGACACATTCCTCTTTGTTCCCTGTATGTAGCCTCTTATGGCTACTTGCTAAATTATCCCAAAATTTAGCTTCTTCAAGCTCATGGATTTTCAGTATCATGGTATGAAAGGTACTGGACTGGGTGACTGTGTCAGAGACTTTGGCAAAATCTCAGTCAAAAATGCTGAGGCTGTAAACATAAAACTGTGAGCCAGTCAGAGAAGACTGGAAATGAGGAGCATAGAAGATGTGACATCCTGCTAATTAACCATGCAACCCAGTTATGGAGAGAACACCAGGCACTTCTGCTTAATGCTGTTGATCCGAAGTAAGGCACAAGTGCCATCTGTTGTTGGTTGTTTTTGCTCTTTTGGGGAGCCTGCCAACCGCCTCCCAAATAAATCACACACGGAGGCTTATTTTTTCTTATAAATGCCTGGCCTTAGCTTGGCTTCTTTCTAGCCAGATTTTCTTAACTTAAAATTATTCCATCAACATTTTGCCTCTGGGCTTTACCTTTCTCTTACTTCGGTATATCTTACTTTCACTCATACTCTGTGGCTGTCTATGTGGCTGGGTGGCTGGCCCCTTGCATCCACCTCTCCTTCTCACTTGCTCTTTCTTCCCCTCTGCTTCTTCCAGATTTCTCCTATTTATTTTCTCTGCCTGCCAGCCCTGCCTGTCCCTCTCTCCTGCTTTCCTGTTGGCCATTCAGCTCTTTGTTAGACCATTAGCTGTTTTAGACAGACACAGTAAGGCAGCTTCACAGAGTTAAACACATGCAACATAAAGGAATGCAACACATCTTTGCATCATTAAACGAATGTTCCACAGCATAAAGAAATGTAACACATCTTAAAATAATATTCTACAACAGCCATCATGCTCTCCAAGAACAGCATTGTATAAGGGTCCAAACCCCAGAGGTAAAGTCTTTGGGCAGACTCTATTAGGTATTCCACAGCATTGCATGAAGTTAGGCTGTGTGAAGACTGCAGCAGAAAATGTGTCTTTCTCCTCCTCGGAAGGCATTCAATTCATTACTGGATTTGATGGTATAACAATTAGATCTAGTGAGGAGCTCCACACCATGATCTTCCTGAAGCTATTTATCAAAACATGTATATTAAATAACAGTTGAAATTAGATTGTTTCAACAGCCAAGAAGCCTGGGGCAGGCAGAAATCTACTGTGAGTGAGCACCTCGGTGCTTCTAGGCCCAGGCAGCACACAGAGGATAGCGGAAATCAACCACAAGCCTACCTGGCACCCTGTCACTAGGCACTCGGTCACTATTATGGTGAGTACAGGGTGGGGTAGTGGGAATGAGACTGGTAGAACTGAAAAGGCAAGGGTAGTGAGGAAGGGCTGACTTAGAGAGTCTGCTTACCACCATAGGCCATGGTGATGTCCCAGCCTGGGCGGCTGCCAAGGGCCATATCTTGGTTCATGGCCCTGACACAACCCTGGGGGTCTGTGTTGATGTCTGCGGCTCCTATTACCACTGAGGGTCCTGTGGACACCTGGAGTCTGGGCCACCACCTGTGACCATGTTGGTATCCAAAGGATGTGCCTCCATCAAATATGCCAATTTAAGAGGCCTGTGCTGCCATCCAGGACTGTGGTGACATCCAGGCCAAGATTGCTGCCTGGGATCATGTCTGGGTCCATGATCCTCTTGTGGCCAGGCTCTGAGTTGATATCTGTGGCTCCTGTTGCCACAGAGGGCCGTGCAGATACCCTGTTGGTCTTTGGGGGTCAAGCTGCCATTGGAGCCCTACAGACCTCGGTGGCCTGGGCTGTCACCCAGAGCCATGCTGTTATGCAGACCAAACTGTGGCTGAGTGTCATGTCTGAGTCTATGGCACTATGGCAGCCAGGGTCTGTGTTTATATCCATGGCTCCAGTTACCAAGAAAGGCCAAGTGGATGCCAAGGGTCTGGGCTGCCACCTGAGGGCATACATTGTTGTTCAAGGGCCACATCACTACTGGTAGCATGCTAATCTGGGTGATCTGCGATGCTAACTAGGGCCCCAATGATATCTGGACTGGACATTGCCAAGGAGCATGTCTGGGTCTGTGGTCTTACAGCAGCCTGAGTTTGTGTTGATATCCTGCTTCTGCTAACACTGAAAGCAATGAGGATAGAGATGTACAGAGTTGGCCCCAACTCTCATTGGCTGCAGCACTAGGGAGAACAGGCTCTGTCCCTCACCAACTGCCAGCACTCTGGAGAGCGGGCCCTGCACCTTGCCTGGGCAGCACAGTAGAGCTGTCCCTGTTGGCTGGGGTAATGATGAGCCATCCCTGAAGGTGTGAAAGTGGGAGAGCTAGTCTCACTGTCTGTCACACGGTGGTGTGAACAAAAGAGAGATAACCCCCTTACCTCCCCACCCCCCTGTCCTTCACCCATTGCCACCTACTGCAGGTTGGAAAAGCTGATCCCAGGGCACCAGAGTAGGAGAGATGACTGCCCATGCCCCTCATCAACTGCAGCACTAAGGAGAGTGGGCCCTGAACCTCACGTGGGCATCACAGTAGAGCTGACCTTGTTGACAAAGGTACAAGTGATCTGGCACCACCCCTCATCTGCTGGGATGACCTCATTCCCCCTCACCCCTCACTACCTGTGGCAGGTGGGGAACTGGCTCTGAGGTCATGAGAGTAGGAGAATTGATACTGTATTTCACCTGGGCAGCACAGTAGAGCTGATCCTGGTGACAGGGGAGCAGGTGGCATGAGAGCTGAGAGTTGACCCTGTCCCCTAAGCCCCCAACTCTCCCACCCCTGTCATCTGCCATGTGGTGGCATGGGTGAGAGAAATATGTTCTCTTCCCCCACTCCTTACCATGTGGAGCAGGCAGGAGAGCTGGCCTCAGGGGGGCATGAGAGTGGAAGAGATAGTCCTGTCCCTCACCAGCTGCAGCAATTGGAAAGCAGGCCCTGCACCTCATCTGGGAAAAACAGTAAAGCTGGCCCTGGTGGTGTGGTTGCAGGTAAGCCAGAGCCAAGGACTCGACAGTAGGAGAACTGGCCCTGTTCCTTGCTGCCTCCTGCACTGAGTGAACTAGGCAAGGTGATTCTGGAAAGCACACCTGGATGGTGACAATGAGGGTAAGTTGGTGGGTTGATCAACCTAGCTACCATGCAGATCTAGGACCAGGGCTATGAGTTAACCCACCCCAACATCAACCTCATCTATGAACTGATAGAACATGTGAAGGGACCAGATCTACATATCCAAAGCTGCAGGATCTCCATGGCACAGAACAACAACAGGATATCCAAGAGGAGTCCTACTGAGGCCCAGTTTTGAGGGTATAGCAGAAGCCAGAGGCCTTGAACCAGACCAATGACACATTGCAATGAATACTTACAAGTAAAGATGTATGGACTAAAGGGTATACAGCTTCTATGCCAAGATTTTTGTTTGTTTGTTTTGGCTTTCGGTTTTTTATTAAAATTTGTGTTTTTTGTTTTGTTTTTCTTTTGTTGGGGAGGTTGCAAAGGCAGAGGGCAGAAGCAAGGTGATGGGGAGATGGGTGAGATCAGGGTGCATGACATGAAATCCACAAAGAATTGATAAACATTTAAAACAATGTATTGAAAAAAAAGTAGATTGTTTCCATTTGTAATAGTATATATAAGTCGAAACATGGGTATACATATGTGTATACCCACCTTTAGTATTCTTGAAATGAATGATAATTCAGACAAAGAATTCTACAGCCTCTTGACTTGCAGTGTTTTGAATGAGAATGGCCCATTTAGGTCCATATAGGCCCCTAGGCTCATATATTTGAATGCTTAGTGACCTGGGAGTAGAATTGATTGGGAAGGATAGGAGGCATGGCCTTGTTGGAATAGGTGTGGTCTTGTTGGAGGAACAGTGTCACTGGGGATGGGCTTTGAGATTTCAAAAGCAGTAAGATGGCAGGCTCATCTCACTCTTCCTGCTGCTCTCAGATCAGGATGTAAAGCTCTCAGCTACTTCACCAGCACTGTGTCTGCTTGCCTGCCACCATGCTCCCCACCAAGTCAATTGACTAACCCTCTGAAACTATAAGTAACCACCATCATGGCGTTTCCTCACAGCAATATAACAGTGACTAAGACATGATTTAACAGTTGTTGAAACCAAGGTCTAGAACTTTTCCCTGATCTTTTGATTCCTCATCTGGGACAATGACATACTGGAGCTGGCATGCACTGATTGCAAGGGAATAATGCACACACAGTGTCCCAAATTATATTTCAGTGATGTCATGGCAAATCAGTCATAATGGGACAGTCACATTGTGAAAATCAGCTAACATGATAATTCAAGGTTTTGTTTTTCCAGTGAGCCAATTGTTAACATACACAAGCATAACATGAAACTGTGATTGCAATTTGGGCTTTTACTTCTTTTTTTTTTTTTTTAATTTTGAGACAGGATCCTACTTTGTAGTCCAGGCTAGCAGTGAACTCACAATTTTCCTGTCTCATCCTTCTAAGTGGTGGGATGCAGGCGTGTGCCTTGTCAGAAATCCAGGTTTTTTAAATTCCAGTACTTCTAGATTCAATACACTGGTTGCCTACCACTATTGTTGCAACAAAGGCTGTTTAACTGATTATCTTATGCAGTGTTCTATCTGTCTCACCCTGACCTGGACAACATACAAAATGTTTCCTGAAGAGTTATACTCAGTCAAACCTACTGTTAATGA
Source organism: Peromyscus leucopus (assembly GCF_004664715.2). Lineage (NCBI taxonomy): Eukaryota > Metazoa > Chordata > Mammalia > Rodentia > Cricetidae > Peromyscus > Peromyscus leucopus. The sequence goes on from NC_051075.1 coordinate 12,816,911, forward strand.
TGTTTGGGTTTGTACATTAGTAGCAATTACTGTGTCCTGGTAATCTTTGAAAAAGACAGATGCCTGTTTTCTTTTCTTTTCTTTCTTTTTTTTTTTCAAAATATTTGCTGCAAGAAGCAATTACCCTTATTTAAAGCCTCAGTAGTGTGGTTATATTTTTAAACTGCAATAGTATTAGCCACATTCATGGCTTTTCATGTGATCTATATAACAATTAAATCTAAAAGCCTATTTCTTCGTCTTTGTATTACAGCAAACTCCCTTAATTTTGCAAACTTTATCTCTTATGAAGTCAATAGATACATGAAATGCAAAGCACAAAGAAGCCCAAACATTAATTTTAAGACACTTTATTTACAAAAGTATCCATAGAAGTTGCTTTATCTTGTCCTAAATTTTCATATTCTTTTGCTTTGGCTTTCATTATTAGCTACAATTACCACAAAATATCATATGGTCATTTCTAATTAGCAATAATAACAAATAAAATAAATCTGTCATTATCAAGGAAAAATTATGAGTCAGTTTCAACTCTGATGTTTGTTTGATAAAGCAAATGTTTCAACAAAATATATTTACATGTGAATGACAATTGTGATGTTTATTTGGCTACAAAATGAGCCTTTAAATTTTAGGATGGCATGGTAATTCATGTAGGCAATCTCAGACTTCCAGAGCCTTAGGCAGAAAGATCACACCTTCCAGGCCAGCCTACAAAGCGGAATCCTATCTCAACAAGAGAATTAAAAACTCAGTTATTATAACTGCTTGTATATGTTAGTACCAAGATCCTTTAAAAAAAAAAAAAAAGCCATAGTGGCTTCTTTATTAAAAGGAGAATTAGTTTGCTGATGTTTTCCCTTAAGTATTTACCCCAAACTTTCTCTCTCACCACAGCACTAGATCTAACCCAGTCATCCTTTCTTATTTAGTCCTAACAATAGTCTTCTGAGCAGGCTTCGTGTTTCTGGTCATGTTTTCCTAGAGTAATTTTCCACAAAGCATCAAGGAGTTGCCATTTCAATGAAAGAACTGCTCTGTGGATCCCATGATGACTTCCCATCACATGTAGGTCAGCATCCTATCCTAGAATGATAATAAACCCTGGGTAGTCTGACCTGCTCCTTCTCTTCTCTCATCTCCTCTTCTCCCTGTTCTATCTGCCCTTGACTTACTCTCTTCTATGGTTTAGCTGTTGGGATTAGAACACAAAACAGACCTTTCAATTAGTTACTTCCCTCTGCCTACAATGCTCTTCTCTCCATGTGCATGTTCCATTGCCTCAAGTTCCTCAAGTATTTGCTTAAATAGGCCTTCTCCTGTAATCAGATTGGTAACTACCCTAATTATCATCAGAGAACCTTCCTTCATCCATTAACTGATGAAGCAGATGCAGAGATCCATAGCCAAGCACTGGGCCCAGCTCCTGCAGTCCAGTTGAAGAGAGGGAGGAAAGATTGTATGAGCCAGGGAGGTAAAGATCATGATGGGAGAACCTACAGAGACAGCTGTCCTAGCTTGTGGGAGCTCACAGACTCTGGATTGACAGCTAGGGAGCCTGCATGGGACTGACCTAGGCTTTATGCATAGGGGTGACAGTTGTGTAGCTTGGTCTGTTTGTGGGGTCCCTAGCAATGGGATCAGGACCTGCCCCTGACACATGAGCTGGCTTTTTGGACCCTATTCCCCATGCTGGGATGCCTCCTCTCCAGACTTGATGTAGGGAGAGAAGCTGGGTTCTGCCTCAATTTGATATGCAATACTTTGTTGACTCCCAGGGAAGGCCTACCCCTTTCTGAATGGAGGAATGTATGGGTTGGGGGAGTAAACAGGGAGTGGGAGGAAATAGGAAGAGGAGAGGGAGGGGAAACTGCATTTAATATGTAAAATAAATGAAAAAATAATAATGAAAAAAAATAGCTCCTCTCATTGATGTCATTAGCAACTCCCTTCTCTAGAATGTAACCTGCCCTGCTTTGGATCTTCTGTCTCCCCCCACCAATACTTACATATTCTAGATTACTATAATTCAACTCTTTATTAAGTGGGTGTGTTATTGGTTATGCCAGCTTTATTCGAGTGTATATGCAAAGTGTCTTCAGTTAATATTTGTGATAAAAGGAAAAGCAAGGCAAATACAGGCAGAGAATGAAAATAGCACATCAAAATGTGCATGGTGCCTACAAAATAGTTCTTAAAAGATGTTTTCCAGGTGGTGTATATTTCATGAACCAATATCAAAAGTTGATGAGCTAAACATTCAAATAAGATGCTAAATATCAGAACAATAAGGAATATTGAAAGGAAAGGATAATATAACAATTAAAAACAGAGACTTAAAAGATGAATAAAGATCAAAAACACTTCAAAATTGCCAGGCTTGGTGGCACATGTTTAATCCCAGCATTCTGGAGGCAAAGGCAGGCAGATCTCTATCAGTTCAAGGCCAGCCTGGTCTACACATTAGGTTCCAGGTCAGCCAGAGCTGCATAGTGAGATCTTGTCTCAAAAAGAAATAAAAATACATATAAAAAAAACAGACATGAAACAACAATAACAAAAATACTTGAAACTTTAAAAGTACTGACTTAATACACTATAGACGACAAGGTTGCTTTAAATTAAAGAGAGTTAGATATGTTTTAAATTTTGGAAAGTTGAAGGAAACATTAAGTAAATGGAGTACAAATGTTAAAACTTCAAAGGAGTATATTTTGCAAATCAAATTTAAAATGGTAATAAAAAAATTTTCAAGAAAAAAATAATCTGGGCAAAATGGACTACTAGTTAATAAATAAAAGTCCAAAACAGAAACCACAGTAAACACATAGGTCAACAGCAAAATTATAACCTTTAAAAAGAGGTGAGAGAGCCAGGGATGGTGGAGCACAACTCTGAGATCACAAGTTTTGCTTTATACCACACAGCAAGACCCTGTCTCAAGAAAGAGTGGGGGAGGGGAGGTAAAACAAAGAATTTACCAATAATACAAAAATGCTTCTATGGACAAAGATAAGAAAATATTCCCCAAATATATTTAAAATTAGGGTAAAAATAATAATGTAAAAAAAAGTGAGGGCATCCCAACAAAGTTACATGTTACAGGAAAACCTGGGTCCCCTCTTGTTCACTGTCTCATCAATGAGAACTCAAAAGGAAGACTGAGGATACTGTTATCAGAGTTTGAGAGGAAAGCCCCAGGTGGAGAGCTGTCAATCCAGGCAGCCCCCGGGAAGTGGGAGATAGAGAAGACAGGAGAGAAATCTGTTTGGCATGGAGGCACATGGCAGACCAGCGGCCACATGGTGAAAGGAAGAAGAGGAGCTTCAGAAAAGAATAAGAGGGACCTGAAAAAGTACACTTAGGCTTTGGGCAGCATCTGACAGAGAGAAAGGAAAGCTCAGGCCTTCCTAAGTCAGGACTCAGGAGGGGAAGGACTTACCACTCATAGCAGCCTGGTAGTGACCATGCTGAGGTGTAGATTTTGGAAAGGTAAGTACATTATCTGGTGAAAGGGATAATTATTCCTCCCACCCCTTAGCATGGCTTAATGCAAGCCTACCGTCATGAGACCTGCCAAATGAGATTAACTCTAAAAGGAGGAGACAATGACTTGTCCTGAGGGAGAGACCTTTTCTTCTACTGTAACAGTACCAGCATTGGAAAAGGACCAGCTGAGAACAGAATAATGGGGTCTACTTATTCATAACAATGTATGAAAAGCTGAAATAATTTAAAACGGTTGTAGTATAAATACATTAAAGTAAATACTTAAAGCAAGACTGACATAGTATTAAAAATGTATTGCTGTATTTCAGCACACTGAAAGATTCATAAAGAAAACATACACATATGTATCAACAAACAAGAAAAGACACATGACATTGAATAGGTATTCTTGGTTTTGTTTTGAATTCTTACTAATATGAGAAAAGATGAATCTGAGCATGATGGCCTGTGACAGAAGAGCATAGAAAACCCTGACCTCTCTCCTTCCCTCTCACATACAAAACAAAACAACTATAAAACTTAGTCCAAAGGAGGGGCCCCTCTAAAAATGTTCAAGGACTCCATAAATATAACAAAGGCAAAAGAAATTGAGAAGATTTATTCAAATAAAACTGCTGAGCTTAGTGTGGGAACAGAGAGTTGTAGTCAGTGGTGGTCTTTTATGGATGGCTCCTTGATTCCTCCCTCCAGCAAATGACATGTTAATTAAAATAAATTGAATACATGAATGTGTGAGTATACAATTATACTCAAAATAGTAAAAAAAAAATATCAAAAACTGAAACTCATTAGCAATGTGAATGTAGCACTGATTGCTGCCCTGTGGGTCAGCTCCAAGAACAGGAATATCACAGATCCTGCTTTTCCTACACGAACTACACTCAGGGCACCAAAGTGGCCTTAGGTGATGGACACTTTTTCTCTGTTCCACCACCAAATTCTGACTCTGAAAGTTTCTAAATAACAAGACATTATAATAAAAAATTTAAGGCCATATCACTATACCTATTTTCACAGAACGTTAGTGTTTTCCACATTTATTCTCTTGGTAGTAGAAGAAAGCAGGAGAGGAAGAAGAGGTAAGAGGGAGAAAGAGAGCCGGGCGGTGGTGGCGCACACCTTTAATCCCTGCACTCAGGAGGCAGAGGCGGCGGATCTCTGTGAGTTTGAGGCCAGCCTGGACTACAGAGTGAGTTCCAGGAAAGGCACACACACAAAAAAGAGGGAAAAAGAGATTAAGTTTATCTTTTCTCAGTTTCTAACCACACTGCTATCACCAAAGAGGGCTGTTAATGTTTGTTTGTTGTTTTGTTTTGTTCTTAATTCAAAGCAAATGTGGAAGGATGCTTACACTACTTAAATCTGAGTAGTGAAGTGTGTCTGCCATATTATTCTTGTATTTTTCAACAAGCATTATAGCCATCCATAATGGGCTCACATGTTAATGAGTGCAAATCAAAAACAAACAAACGAAAGACTGGAGAAAGGTGTATGACAGGCTGCAGAAAGGAGACCGTAAGAGTTACTTCTGAAGCAGAGCGTTCCCTGAACAAAGATGGTGTGGGGACTTTAGGGAGGTTGTATGTGTTCATCCAGAAAGGCATATGTGGGGTAGGCATCCTAAGCATCCCCAGACATTCAGTGTAAGTGAGGATAGTGTATAAGAAGAAAGATGACAGATTTCTGCACACACTTAGCTCAAGGTCATGGAGCACACATTTGAAAGGTTACACCAGTGGATAGATGTGTCCCTGAGCATGCTCTTCCTGTGCGATAGTTTTAGCTGACAGTTTTTTTAAAAGCACATTTTGAAGGAGTATTACTATAGTTTTCCTCTTGTGACAGATTTCTTCCTACTGTGGTGATAAACACCATGACCAAAACCAACTTGGAAGGAAAGATTTATTTGACTTAAGTGTCGTTGATTAAGTGATTATTGAGGCAAGCCAAGGCAGGAACTCAGCAGGGCAGGAAACTATCGACAGGAACTGAAGCAGAGACCACAGGGAAATACAGCTCCCTGCGTGTTCCTCTTCATAGTTTGCTTAGCCTGCATTTTTATACAACCCAAGACCACCTGTCAAAAGATGCCACTGCCCACAATGTGCTTGGCCCTGCCATATCAATCACTAATTAAGAAAATATATCACAATCCTGCCCATGGGCCCATCCAATGAAGAAATCTTCTCTATTATGAGTTCAACTTCTCAGATGACTCTAGTTTATGTGACATTGGCAAAAAAACTAACTAGCACACCCTCATTTAGCATCTAAGAATATGAATTACATGAAGGTGGGAATTGCTCTGAAGAAGATTTATAACATGATGAGTTGATTGGTTGCTTTTCAGCTTACCTCTTCTTCCTACTCTCCAGAGGAGCCTTGGAGTAGTTCCCACTTATGCCGAGGAAAAGTCATCAGTACCCAAAAAAGGAAACTGGGGAATGCAAAAAATGTGTTTTGATTTTAAGTCTGAAAATAATTTTCAGAAATGTTGCAAGAGCAAAAACAGCACAGAGAGAGCACCTGACACGGCTGTCTACGGAGGGTTCCTTTCCCGGATACACCTGGCTGGGGTTTGGTTTTAACATTTTCATTGGTTATCATTTATCAGGTCTTCCTCTGTCTTTTGTTCTATCACCGGTTTCTCCTCCTCGGTCTTGCATAAATACACACACATTCATATTTGTATTTTTGGAAGCTATCTGTAGATGGTTCCAAACATCTACATGGGTCCTTCACATTGAGTTTCTTATACATTATAAATACATGAGAATTATCTCACATAATAACCCAGCGAAGTTGTAGATTTCAATAACTTGTGTTGGAGAGATGGCTCAGCAGTTAAGAGCATATACTATGGATTGCTCTTGCTGAGGACCTGAGTCTAGCTCCCAGCATCTTGTGAGGTGACTCACAACAGCCTGTAACTTCAATTGCAGGGAATCAGCTACCCCTTGTGATCTCTTGGGCACATGCACTCCTATGCACATACCCACACACATACCTATAGTTAAAAAAAATCAGTGACTTTAACACAGATTTAATATATAATACTATTTATCGAAGTGACCATTAAATTCATTAAAGTATTTTTAAATTTTCTTATCCAAAGTACAATGTCTGACATGGTGCATCAGCTACTGCATTTATTCGCCATGCATGATTAGCCTTCTTTAATCTCAATTCTTTTCACAGGCTTTCTTTAGAATGAATAACATTGATCATTTTTTAAATATATAATCTTCTCTATTTTCTAAAAATAGAATGTTCTAAATTTGGGCTTGTCTAATGTTTCTTCCTGATTAGTTCAGGTTATGCTCTGTTAGCCACAAGGCACAGAGTTAATGGGATATCTGCCTCATGGGAGACACACTATATCCATATCTTCCTTGTTGAACATATTCAATTTTATCATCTAGTCACAGTGATAATAGTACTGCCCTCCTCCAACTAATAAGCATCCCACAGTCAACTCTCATTTGATTACTTTGAAATGAAAATTTTACTTTATACTGTATTTTCTCCTCTTCCCAATTTTGTAATTTACCTATTATCAATGGGGCTAATATATATATTTTTCACATTTTTAGTTTCTAGGTTTTGTATGTGATGATCAGAAATATTTTAGATTAAGCCAGTGGAAGTTCCTTCAAGCCAGCTGCTGAGTCCTTCTTGGTGCCTTAATATCTATGTTGTGCTCTCAACCTTTGCTTTACAGGCTCACCTCATACATACCCCCATTTCAAGGATCTTCACAGTGTGTGGAATAGAGTGATGCATTTATCTAATTATTCTTTATCAATAAAAAAATCAGCAGTCAGATAACGAGGAAAGAACATGAAAGATCAGAGAAGCAGTGGAGCAGCCACCTGTGACCTCCTGTCTCCTCCATCCCCCCATCCCTCCATCCAAAAGGCTGAGATCTTCCTGTCTCCTATCTGGCCACAGTTCTCCAAAACCTCTACGGTTAATTTTAGTCAGCTAGTGGCTAGCTCTGCCCTCTGACTCCAAGCAAGTTTTACTATAAGAATATGATCAAAATATCACACAACAGTAGAGAGGCTGGAGAACAGACCTGCATGGTGGGACTTTCATGCAAGCCTCTCCTGATCTTTTAACATAAGGAATGTAGGCAAATGGGGCACAAGAGAGATTCTGCAGAGGAGGAAGAATTGAGGGAGAGAGGCATACAGATAAGGAATGGCTTTGAGAAGGTGTAAGAGGAAATCTAGTCAAGGGCTGATTAACAACAGGGAACAATTACTGAAAATTTCCCCCTGTCCAGTTAGATAAACTGTGGGAAACTATTATATAACCCTTGTTTTTAAATTGAAAATATTAAAGTAAGTCCACATAGATATGCTTGAACAAGCGCAGTTCACACTGGGAGGCAAAAGAAGTTCATCCATCACTATGCACTCCTTTCTGGTAACTTTAAGTAGTAAAAACCTGTAAATGGCTCCATGAAAAGAATACATATATTTTTGTGTATGTGTACATATATGCATGCAGAATCAATAGTGAAAGGGGGGGCATAAATTTGAAGGAGAGTGGGGAGGGGTACAAGGGAAGGTTTGGAGGGAGGAAAGGGAAGAGAGAAATACTGTAATTAAATTATACTCTCTAAACAACAACAAAAAAGGATAATTTACTTCTCACATGGATTTGTTTGGTACTTGTATAATTCATGTTTCTAATAACAACATTTTTAGATTCTATTTCTGAAGGGTCTGTTGAATATAAATTTTTAATGTCAACCTACACTATGCTGAGATTATGGAATGTTTGTGCAGTTCTACACCATGGTACTGTTGCTTTGAGCCAACAAAATTCAGTTGCAAGTTATTATGACATTATGTTGCCCTCTTATATTGGCTAACATGTAATTAGTATTCATATTGATTCAGCATACCTTTGTGCTTCTGGTAGACAGGTGTAGCAGAGCCCCAGATCTTCATAGACCCCCAGACATTAGCACAACTGACTTCATGTAGGAAGTACAATGCAGGTCACAAAGCTTAGCACATAGACAGTACTACATACCAAAATAAAAACAAAGACCTAGTCCATCAAGTCCCATAGTTGTAGGAAGGTCTCTACTAACCTTGCTTTTTTCCTTCCAAAGTCTGTTTCTTGTTAACTGAAGTATGTCAACCCAGGATATGGTTTTTGTGCTTAAGTATTTACCCTGAGAAAGGCTTGGGGCTACACTGTGATCTCGAACACCCAATATAGTCACTGCTAGCTAATAAAGACTTACTGTTGGCTTAAATCCATGTCCGAGCAGTCTTCTCTGGTGGATACCCCTACAACACGAAGAAGAAGAATTTGGGTCATCTTCTCTGCAGTATCAGACTCCAATTCCTGGGACTGAAATAAGCATCACCTCTCTCAAGAAACCTCACCTGCTCACTCTCACACATAGAGGGCTCTTTTTAGAACTGCTCTTTAGCACTCACTTGTTTTAGAAAGCACATGAAACAGCATGTTACAGTTTGTCTGAACATAAACAATGAGAACACCAGGAGATCTTTAATCTAACTGAACTTTAATTCCTAGTGCATTTTAGTAGTGCAGATCCTGCAGAAGTAAGGCACTCATTTCAGCAAATCCACTGTTACTCAAATTAGCTGTTCACTGTATTCTGAAACCCCATGTGGTGAACAGTATTACCATGGAGGCTGTTTTCCCATGTTAGTCCTCTCCAGAGAGGACTCATGCCACCACATGGACATGCAGAGTGACATTCCTTTTGAATTGGTGTTTAATGTCACCTATCATCCATGATAATGGCTCTTACTTCAGAGTCAGAGCTGTTGTTTGCCTTTGACTTTAGGGGGATGAAATCCCCCATAAGAAATGAGATACAAGAACATTTGCACAAGCTGAGCATTAATTCATCTGAAAATCCCTCAAAATGCATTACACACTGAGAGACATATGCTCAGACCTAAAGCATAGCCTTCTCCATCTAGATGTCCTGATCTCCTTAGAAAAGCAAATCATGAAAGACAACTATAAACAATATGTCTTATTTTAAGTAAATGTAGAACAATTACATTCATAATTAATATCATACACACTTAAAAGGAATTTTTGTTTGTCTAAATATTTTAATTTTATTATAAATATATGTATTTAAGTATCTTTGTATACATAGATATTTAAAGAAATTAATATGGATGCTGAGTGAAGAATCTCTGAGCAAAGCAACAGCCTCATGTGCTCTTCACTGTCCTTGATTATCAGACACAGGTGAGACTTAATTATCATAAACACCAAGTTGAAGAAAATCAAGACCTAAATACAAGCAACCAGAAACAGTAAACAAACTTATGTCTATAACTAGGACCCTCCAGTGGAACATAAATGAGACATCCAAATATCTATAACCTCCAACATGACTGTGCTCAGCTGACAAAAGCCTCCTGCCTGCACATCCTGTGTGGAACCCCTGAACCCATCTGACATTCCAACCGTCATCTGTCACCTGCTGAAATAAATAAATGCCTGGGGATTTTATTATATATTAGTGCACATTTTACTAATATTAAATGTATATTTGTGATGTGTCTATGTATATAGTGTGTGTGCATATGTGTGTATGCATGTGTGCACAGCTGGGCATCATGCTAAAAATAAGAAATGTAATTATTGACTCATGTGTTGTATGTAATATCATTGGTGCTTTATGAAACAAAGTTCCAGAAATTAGAAAATTCAGGCAAAAATTAAAATCAAAGAAAGTCAAATATTGATGTAAAAAGTGAGTGGGTATATTTCCTACAATACTTGGAGAAACAAGACTAAAATTCCGTTATGCTTTATAGGAGTAAGAGAAGATGAAATAGTCTTTTTTTTTTTTCTTTGCTTGTATGTAATGTATTTGAATCTTTTAGGAGCCACTTAGCACTTTCCAGGCCTGAGCAGGTGGAGGACAGAGATGGCTCCCCATCCCCTCACCCCTACCCTGGGCATCTTAGGCATTATGACACCAAGCACTGCCTGCTGCTCGTGGTTCCTAGACCCGGGAATGCAAACAAAGGAAAGCAACAGCTCTGTGCCATGCCTGCAGCTGCCCTGGACAGGACTCACCCAATCACTACCTTTGACTCAGGAGCCTGTCTCCAGGCATTCAGGCACCATCATGGTGAGCAAGTACAGGTTGGGGAAATGGAAAAGAGAGAGAGGGGGAGAACAGTTCATGGGCTGGGGAGAGAGGCAGATATGAAGAGGTGAGGTTGGTGAGGAGCAGATTGATGTAATGGCCTGTTAGCCACCGGAGTCCAAGGTGATGTCCAGGCCTGGACTATTGCCAAGGGCCAAGTTTAGGTCCAAGTCACTGAAGCAGCCGAGGGGGACTATGTTGATGTCTGTGGGTCTTGTAGTCTGGGCCATGTTGGTATCTGAAGGCCATGCTTCTATAGGAGCCATGCTGATCTGAGTGCTCTGCACTGTAACCTGGGGCCATGGTGTCTTCCAGGCCAAGGCAGCTGCCAAGGGCCATGTCTGGGTCCATGGTCTTGCTGTAGCTGGCGTCTGTGATTATATTCATGACCCATGTTAGCACAGGGGTCATAGGAACCATGTTGTGCTGAACCAACCCCACCCTTTTCTGATTCTGGACAGCTGCCCTGCCACTTGCTGAGTACAGCAGAAGGAGAGCTCCCCCAACCCCTCAGGGGAGACCTGTCTCCCCTACATTAGGGAACGATAGCCCCACCCCTCACCATGGGTGTGTATCTCACCTGGGTAGCACACTAGAGGTGACCCTGGGGACACAAGTGAGCTGCCCTTGAGGGTGTGAAAGCAAAAGAGCTGATCCTGCTTCTCCCTCGTCTGCCATGTGGAGGCATGGGTGAGAAAAAGATGCCCTCCTCTCTCTGCCCCTTGTTACCTGTGGCAGGTGAGATAACTGGCCCCTGCGACACAAGAGGAGACAACTAGCCCTGCCCCACACCAGCTGCATGCAGTACACAGGAGAGGAAGTCCCGCACCCTGCCTGGACAGCACACTAGAGCTGACCTTGTTGTCATTGTCAAGGGCGTAGCTGAGCCAACTCTGAGGGCCTGAGAGCAGGAGAGCTGAAATCCCCCCACCTCTGCCTCCTCCCGACAGCAATCAGGAGAGAAGATCCTAGTACCTCACCTGGGCAAAACAGTAGAGCTGACCCTGGTGGTGTTAGTGTGGGTGAGCCAGCTCTAAGGACCTGAGAGCAGAACTTGCCCTGCCCCTTCCTGTCTGCAGCATTGGGTGAGCTAGGCAAGGCAGTACTGAAGAGCTCACCTGGGTAGTGACGATGAGGGAAAGCTGATGGGCTGACCAACCCAGCTACCACCCAGGCCCAGAAACAGGGCTATGAGTTGGCCCACCCCAACATCCACCTCATCTATGAACTGGTGGAGCGTGTGAAGGGGATGAACCCACAGTCCCCAAACTGCAGGATCTCATTGGCACAGGACAACAGAGGAGCCCCATGGAGGGCCCATTATCTGTGGTGTAGCAAAAGCCAGAGGCCTCGAACCAGACCAAAGACTCATAGCATTGAACACTTAAACAAGTAAAGATGAGCCACACTGCAGCTTCCATGAGGATATTCTTTTCCTTTCCTTTCTTTCTTTCTTTTTTCTTTCTTTCTTTCTTTCTTTCTTTCTTTCTTTCTTTTTGTTTTTGTTTTGTTTGTTTTGCTTGAGTTTTAGTTTTATTTTAAATTTTACTTTGTTTTGCGGGGGAGATTGCAGAAGCAAAGGGCAGGTGCAAGGGGTCAGGGAAGTGAGTGGGATAGGGATGCATGATGTGAAACCCACAAAGAGTCAATACAAGTTAGAAGAATTGAATTAAAAAAAAAGAATAACATATTTATATGGTAAATAAACAAAGGGATGGTTTGTTTTGCCTGTTCTTAATTTTTAAATCTTGTGACAGCATGAAATATATTTTGCTCATTCATCAACAATGTTTATGGAAGGACATAGATGAATATGTGGTTAGACTCACTGATGAGTTCACTATTAGGTTAGTGAACTTTTATTGCACCCTCTGTGAAAGGCAAAGACAGTCAGGACAATAAAAAAGCAAAACATTAAAAGTAGCTTTTGTAGTGGTGTAATTATATTATGATCTCAAAAAAAAAAGGAATGCATCTTTAAAATGGCAGTATTTGATTAAGATGTTGAAAAGAATGATAAGGTGTCCCCTTGTAAGAGCCAGGGATAAGGAATGAGTTAGTCAGGACTTTGTATTTGTTTGGAAATTGAAGAGACCCAGGCCTGGGAGCTACTCCATTCAAACAGCATGAAGTAAGAAGTAACAGAGAAGTGGAGTTTCTCTGTGCAGTACTGTGCAGAGGAGGAGAGAGTCTGGATATCATTTGGGTGTGACTCCCATAGGTTCAGCAATAGAAGCCTGGTCCCTAGCAGAGCAGTGCTGAGAAAGGGGAAGAGATGGTGTGTAATACCAAGTGGTTAGGGATTGAGGGACTCATGTCACTCTCTCGGGTCCTCATTACTTCCTACAAGAGACAGCTATTATACACAAAGCATGTCTTGATCCCCGAGTCCCTCAGGCCTCCTGTTTCATAAAACAACCCCTCTCTCTTCCTGTTCCTCCACCATGGAGCCCTCAACCAGGCTGTGATGATGTCTCACAAGCCCTTCACCAGAGACTGAGCGTTATACTTCAGAATCTCTAGTCTTGGAGACAAATAAGCATCTTTCTTTTTTTTAATTAAGAAAAATGTTTAATTCATTTTACACACCAATCAAAGATCCCCTCTTCTCTCTCCTCCCCCCTCCCCCTTCCAACCTATCCCCCCTCACCCCCCCCACAAGAAGGCAAGGGCCTCCCATGGGGAGTCACATCCAGTAGCAGCAAATCCAAGCCTTACCCCCTGCCTCAAGGCTATAAGTATTTCTTTATAAAGTACTCAGTTTAGCCATTTTATTACAGCCACAGGAAAGCAACTCACACAGGATTTGTCTAGAATGTCTAATACATAAACAATGACAATATGGTCTACTTAGAGGTCTGGAGATAAGGTATAAAAAAGTGACAAATAAATGTGAAATTTCTTGAAAATATATTGCTAATTTAAAACTCATGCAATTTTAAACCATTTTATATTTGTGTTTACTCTTAATGTCCATGAGGAGAAAGACTGTTTATCATTTGTTATATGCTGAGTCATTGACTGAGCACCAGAAAACAGCCAGAAAATATCTGTTGATAAATGTAAAATCCAACTGGAAAAGTAATATGAATGTACTCCAAAACATTTTAACATATCTCACTAGTGATGAACACTGTGGCATTATTATAAGTCTTTCAACTCTAGAAACTTAAATTTACCTGCTCTAACTTAGGTGAATTTAAAGAATTGGCATCTTATAATTTTTCTAGTCAATCTCAGTCATATTTTATGGGTTATCTTTATTATCATATAAGAGAATACAGCTAGCAACTCTTTTCATTAAGAAAAATCACCTCCTGGAAAACCACTAAGAAGCAGGGTAGTGAAAGTTTTGGGTGTTTTGCATTGGGAATTTCAGTAATTTTGATTCAGTGGTTGGTTGGTGATGAGGAAACAGTATCTTCAACACACTATTCATATTCTGTTATTAGCGCAAGGAAAATTAAGCAAAGGTCTTTTTCAGTAGAGAAATATAACTGTTGTTCTTTACTGTTAATGTTACTATTGTCATTCCATGTAAATGGACTAAGAATTTATAATTGCTCATTTTCTCAACAATTAACTTCTCATCCAAGTCTCAAACATCATTTTCATGGCAGCCATTTTGCTTCATACAGTTAATTCTTTCGATTTTTGCCTCACAGTTAATTGATTGTAAGTATTCAACCTTGAAAGAAATTTGCCATATAAGCAAACATTGCCATTCACTCTTCTACAAAGCTAAGGATGGATTAATTCATGTAGACAGCATCTTGCCCGTCATTATGGTGCTTTTCCCTCAAAAAGGGAAAAGGTATATTCAAAGAGAATCTAAAAGCTGATAAGCCACTTTGCTCAGTGCTGTCGCTGGAGAACAAACAGTCTTTTTCTGTTTGGTTGCATTTCTATCTAAAGCACAAGAAATAAACATTTTAGGAGAAATCTTTTTACTGTTATTTACTGTTTCGGTAAGTTAAAGACTGCACAGCAAACAGGCTGCCTTGTGATCTTCTTGCTGATTTGTGGTGGAGGAGGAAGTGGCCATAGGTACCTTGGCAGGCCACCATGTTTTGTCTGTTGTGATTGGGTCCCATCTGCCAAATTCCCTTTAGATTCATTTTTTCTAGTCAATTATACTTTATAAAAAATCACACATTAGTTGCTGAAACTAATTATTGTTCACAAGCTTTGTTGCTGTTTTAGCATTAAGCATGGTGTAAATTACTATGGGTTTACAGATATATCAAGAAAGAGAATGTTTAGCTTATTAAAAAAGTTAATCCAGCAACACTGTGGAGCTTCTGACACTAAATCCTTCCATTGAGCATCTCTCTGAGACTTCGTAACCAGGTGACCTGTGCATGTTTACCTATGAAGAATAGGGACCTATTCATATTTTCTCCTTGATACATTATCTAATTCTGTCAATATTAATGTGATTATAAAAAGCACCAAGTATCCCTCTTACACAAACTGTCCTACTTTTCTATTTTTCACATGATTTTTTAAATTTTAATTAACTATAATTACATCATCCCCCATTCCCTTTCTTCTCTCCAATTCCACCCATGTCCCCATCCCCTTATTTCTTTTCAAATTTATGAACACTTTTTCTTTGATTGTTGACATTATATTATATATATATATATATATATTTAACTAAATGTACTCAGTAGAAGTTAATATATTTATTCACATATATGAATATATATTCCATTTTTACTATATACTTATTGTGCTATATATGTCCATTTATACATTATAATCAAAAATAAATTCATACATGTGAATGTATATAATCAAAAATTAATGTATTAATAACACATATCAATCAATATTTAGATATATAAATATAGATGTATTTATATGTATAGACATATAAATATATAAATACACAATAATATATAAGTATAATAAATAATATATCAATATATTAATTAACATATTAATATAACCTGCTGAGTCCATTTAGTGATATTTGTATCTATATTATTTCAGGGCTTGCCATTTGGAATTGTAACCATTTAGGGAGTTCAATGCTGGAGATGATTCATTCTTCTTCTTCTCCATGAAATCTCTATTGGTCCCATCAAATAAGTGCATCAGAAATTTCACACTTTTAGTATAAGATAGGCAAAGACAGTGGACATTTCTACTTAATTTAAAGTTAATGCAATTAATATTACATTTTGGGATATATAGTCTCACTGAATTTTTGTTTGCTTTCCATTTTATTTTTAAAGATTAACTATTATCCTAATTGAAAGAATTTATTGAAACTCTTATATGGTTTAGCTTTCATACCAGAGGCATTCATATCATCCTACAATAGAGCTCAAAGCCAGTCACTACCATCAATATTAAACAGATAAAATAAGGCACCAAGAGGTTAGAAGTGATGTCCTTTGCTAGACAGCAACTAGATGACTGAGCTGAAAGGCATATATGGAACACAAAGTCCATGTGCCTACTAGGTAAGCATCCTCAATAAAAATAACCTGGATCCAGCATGCTTCAAAAACCCAACAAGTTTTGAGCACATACATAATGACACAAGTGGAAAACTTTACACATAACCTCATGTGGTTGATCCCAAGAATATTAGAAATGTACGACATCACCTTCAGGTTATGTGCTTTTAAAGTTAATCTTGGTTGTCAACTTGATTATATCTGGAATCAAGTAAAATTCAGCTGCTGGGCTCATCTGTGAGGAACTTTTTTGTGACTGGATTATTTGAGGTGGGAAGACCCATCCTAAATCTGAATCATGTGAGATTGGAAGAACCATCGTAAATCTGGGCTATACCTTCTGGTGGCAGCCTGCATAAAAGGACATGGAAGAAGGAAGGTTTTGCTTTCTGCATGCTTGCCCTCAGTCTCACTGGCAAGTTCGTCCATCTTGAACCATTCCTTCACTGGTGTTAGTATCAGCTTGAAATTCCAACATAGTCTGAAAACTGACAGCTCTCTTGGCATCCCCTGTTTGGGAATTGGAACTGTTGAAACACACATTTTCGTGGATAAAAAATGGCCAGATCCTTGGCCATTGCGTCACGCAACCACAGCCTGTAAGCCACTCTAACAAATCTCATAGACAAATACCTAAATGTGAGCAGCACGAGCCTTCCTGTATAGGCTGGATAATCTTGAAATGGGATGAATCCCAGCTTTCATCCTCCTGTTTTCTCAGTGTGGATGCCACTGTCAAGCAAGCCAAGCCCGTCTTCTCTAAGTTGCTTTTGCCAGTATGTGTAATGCTCTAGTTTGATAGACTCTGAGAAAAGATCCTCGAGACTTTTATTGTCTTTTGTTTCATATTTGTATACTATATTTACATTATTCTCCCTGTCTCTCCTCCCTCAACTGCTCCTGCCCCACATGTCCCACTGCTAGTTCTCAAATTCATGGCCTCTCTTTCTGTATAATTGTTTCAAATATATGTGTGTGAATAACAGTATAAATACAAACTTCTGAACCTATTTAGTGTTGCTGATTATGTACATGCTTTTAGGGCTGACCATTTGGGCTCATCTCTAGGGAAGTCTGATTTTTCCTACTCTCAGTAGTGTTGAGAGAGAGAGATGTGGGGTGGGAATGTTTGGTGCCTAGGTATCAAAAGATATGTCTAAGGACAAATAGAAAATGGGTAAAATATTTTAATAATTGTTTTTAAAAGAGGAAATGTGCAAAAGAATGTTTTATGTCACATGATATTGGAGGAATGGGAACTAATCCAGTCTCACAGTCATCCATTAAATAAGTTAAAAGTCTAACAATTCAGACTCTTATGAGCTTTATGTATGAATGCCACTGGGCACAGTTTCTGTGGTAAATCATTTGTCATCACCTAGCAGAGATGGAAATGTGTGTAGCCTATAACCTTATGGTCCTCATTCTGGTATATCCACAGAGGAACTCTTGCACATTTGCACCTAAGACATGAAAATGAGTGCTCACTGATGCATTCTCTGTAATAGCTACAAAAAAGAAAGAAACTAAATATCCATAAAAAGGAGAATGGGAATATGAGTATCGGCATAAAATACAAGGCTATATAACACTGACAATGCAAAACAGAACAGCCATAAATAAAATGGACAGAGTATAACAAGTGACTAAACAAACCTCATAAGTAAACAGACAATAGTTTATATATATGGTAATTCAAAAACAGGGGGGCAAAGGCGGGCATTGGTGCCACATTCCTTTAATCCCAGCACTTGGGTGGCAGAGCCAGGAGGATCTCTGAGTTCGAGGACAGGCACCAAAGCTATACAGACAAACTGTTTCAAAAAACAAAAACAAAAACCAAAAAAAAAAATGCCTAGCAGTTCATTTCTATGCATTGAACTACAAACAAAAATTAGACAAGAAATAGAAGTAAATTTCTCCTTAAGGGAAGAAAGTATTCAGAAAAAGATACATATGGTATGGCCAATAGGCAGTGTTGTAAGATACTTACCAGGTAATTTAAAAAATGTGTTTAATTTCCTAATTTCATTATTCTCTCAATATTAGCTGAGAAATTACTATGCAAATTCCTTTATACACAGATGTGGTTAAAACAAGAATTATTTTTCATTATAAAGCTTAATTGTCAATCTAAGTTAAATTCATTTTTTTGAAGCTTCATCTTTGGAATTTTGAGTTGTTCATGCTAATAAAATATTGAAACTGAAATATTTAAGGATCTAAAAGAAGGTCAGTTTCAATTGTGTCCTTAAAATGGTGGCATTTCAATTCCCCTTGTAAAGTTACATAGAAATATGATATTAGGGAAAGAGTGCTGCATAGGAAGCTTCGACAGAGAAATTCTCAATGACTGGTAGACTAGACGAGATCATGGGTTAATACATGGAAATTATAGAGTTATGTCTAAAAAGCTCAAAACACATGGAGCAACATGGTTATATGGAAATGTACACATGTAAAATAATCATTGATCTGCATTATTGAGTCTAGATTTTTAGCACTCAAGTGCTAAAGTGTACTAAAAGAGTATCATAGATCATATAAATAATCCCAAAGTCTCAGCAAACATAACAATTCAGGAACATGTATTTTATATTTTGATCACAAGAAATTTAATTGGAAACAAGAAACACTTTCTGTTCAATTTCTTAAATAGAACAAAATGTGAAATTCCATTTAAATTTTACATTCTAAATAAACCCAAGTCTAAATAGTCTAGCTCCTTCTTTATAATTCTCAGTATTACAATCCGAAGGACATCTGTCAAGCACTTATACATATCACCCCCTTCATCATACCCCATAGCCATTTCCATATTCTTCATGAGGTCCTGTGGTTTTAATAGCAATAGTCTCAGATGTCAATATTCACCCCATAGTGGATTCAAACATTTAGGTAGTCATTTTTCTTCAATTCCAGTATTCTCAAGAATTCCTAGCTGGGTGGTGATGGTGCACACCTTTAATCCCAGCACTTGGGGGGCAGAGCCAGGTGGATCTCTATGAATTTGAGGCCAGCCTGCTTGGTCTACAGAGCAAGATCCAGGATAGGCACCAAAGCTACACAGTGAAACCCTGTCTTGAAAAACCAAAAACAAAAAATAAAATAAAATAGAGAAAAAAGAATTCCTATCCTTCTTTGGGTTCATTTCTCCTCTCAAATTATCAAAAACTAATTTTTGTGAATAGAAACACTTTAGAGAGAAAGCAACAAGCAAAGCAGTGCATGCCATCGAGAGCTCAGTGAGAGATCCTGATTGTGCAAACCTCTGTCCAGTATTGATTTAGTCAGGATTATTCATTGAATATTTTTTACCTTAGAAGTATAATTTTGGGAAACCCTATGGTTGTTGGATACCATTAGGTGATATTTTGCCTGAGCCATGGTGAACATTCCTAGAAGTTTAAGGGATTCCTATCATCCTCTCCTGCTGGCACTGAGAACTAGGTAAGGTTCAAAATAACTGAGGGTCCTATGTATTACAGCATCATAATAAGTATTTTCAGAAGAACAGGCACTGAGACAAATGTTGATGGAATTTTTAAATCCTGTTTTATGACATTTAAGCTTCTTGGTTCAACAACCCTGAAATTAATATAAATGCATTATGGTATTATATAACATCATATCAAATACTCTTTGTGGCAGAGTTCTGTGCTGTTCTTCCCTTTGTGGGAGGGGGCAAAGTAGGTGCAGAGTCAATGACACAGACTCTGGGAGAATGTTGAAACAACAAGCTCAGTTTATTCAGAAAGAGGCAACCTTATATACCTTCCACCCCAACCTTGGGGAAGATCTGATGAGTATGCATCTGTTGGTATGACATGGTTGCCTCTCATTGGTCCAGGTCATATCCAGATCATGTCTCAGCTACTGTTGCTAAGGCCCTTAGAAAGACCTAGGTTGGCTCTCAGAAAGTATCTTTTTTAGAGGTTTAGATTGGGTGGCCCTCAAGCCTGTTAGGGATGAGTCATCTCACAACTGTTCATGAAAATTTTCCTCAAAAATTTAGCAAGGTGGTTCTAGGTGAATCTAGGAACAAAACACATAAATATTAATTCATTGTGCTTTAAAAATTTAGCTCTGCAAATGTATCAAACAAATTATATAGAGGAACCTACATACAGAAATGAATTAGCATGCTCTAGATGTCCAGCTATTGTCTATATGAATATAGCTAATCATTTTTATTTGACTTGCAAGTTAGAGTGTTAGGTATATGTAAGTACTACATAGGTCTATTACAAAGTCATAGTGCATTTACAGGGAAGAGTTCGATTTCTTCCCCTTAGTTCAAAGCTACACTCAAATAACTTTAATTATCTGCTATCCTAGGCTCTGTGGTTATCTTTTCTTTTATAAATTAGAAGATGAAATTCTCTAATCTGATAAAACTATCAAAATGTGCTTACACTGGGAAAAAGAGTCCTTTTAAAAACAATGAAATATTTTAAAATAAAATATTTCCCCAAACTATGTGATTCATAAGTGAGAATGACTCTTTAAATATTATCATTCATGTCTTCAGTGTCAAGCAGGAGTTTGGCAAAAACAAACTATCAGAATATAAACCTGTAAGAATGTTTTCACTAATCCATCTTCCTGCTCTCTGACTCAGAACCAGTTTTATTTTGAAGCAATATAGATGAACTCAAGGTTGGCCCCAGAAGTGATGACATTCATCCAAGATTTGTCAGACTTTGTCCAGTGCCACCCACTACCCCTCTCAGGAAGAGCGACCGAGGTTGTTCTCTGTATGTCAGTTAAAAGAAAGAAAGACTTTAATGCCATGGCTTCTCATCCTTTGGCCAAAATCAAGTGCCTTGTCACAGTTCAATTCCTAGGTAAAGGCTGAGCACATATGGGTAAAAATATCAGAAAGAGCCTCAAAGAGAGTCACCATTCGGAAGCAAAGGAGTCACAGGCAAGATTAACTGAGAACACTGGGTCTCTTGACCAGACAGGCTTTAATTAGAGACAACAAGGCAGATGAACATCCAGATAGGAAGGAACTTCTGTGAAGAGTGTTTCACAGTCTCTGAACATCAGTGTGTGTTTCCTACAGTAGACACTATCATTCTGCCTTTGCCATTTAAAGGCTCTGACACTCAAGTTCTCCCTTTGTTTCTAAATTGGGCAAATACTTTTGCTTTCTAAATTTAATTATTCCATTCACCAAATTCCAGCTCTTGTTAAAATGTTATCAAGGCTGAGTACTATTTTCTTTGTCAGAGAATAAAACATTTTTTAAAATTCATTCTTATCTGTCCTTATTTCACTCAGGTTGATCTGTGGGACTTACGATGTGCCTGTGTGCTACAGTGACAGAATTGCTTGATGGGGATCTATAAGCCTCAGTTTAGGAAGATCTGATTCTTCGTTGGTCAGGTGACTTTTAGCTTCATCTTCTCTTGAAAGCCGGGACAACAGGATCAGCACCTACACTGCCTAGATTCTAGGAGAGTGTGAGGTCAAGGATAGTAGCATATCCTGGGTAGATTTTAAGGAATAAAGCTGTACAGAGATGGAAAGGATGGAAGGTAATGCTCTATGTGGAATTTCTAAACATAGTTTTTCACTTAATGAATATTGAGTGTCTTCCACATACTGGGATTTTGTGAAGACCTGAAAAGGGCATGAGGGTACATGTAGGAAGCAGGTAGATAAATTATATGAAAAGAACGAAGCTCCTTTGGCTTAAAGAGATGGTAAAAATGTAGGTATGGAGACATGAAAAAAAATTAAAACCAAAGTAATAAATTGAAGAACCATGAGTTTCAACAGTAAGAAACAGGCAGAGCTAATTAGTGCTAAAAATGGGTCTTTGGAGAGAGGTCATTAAGTAAGTGCTGGAAACCCCATGTCCCTGCAGGCCATTAATCTATTAATTAACATTCTCTAGTACAATGTACATTTTCAACTTTTAAAGTCTATTTTTTCACACAAGAAATACTTGAATGTATGTACATAATTCAATAACCTATGGAGTCTGATGTCGAAAGTCTACTGCTGCATGCTCTTCCCCATGTGCATAACACCCAAATTTGGTACTCTTCCAATTAGAAAACATTCATAATGACTTGGCCCTTAGTATTCTAGATTTGTTGTCATCCCCCCCACACACACACACAGTAGGTGCTAATTTTTAATACCAAGAGTGCCAATCACAATGTTTACACTGTTCTGAAGTATGATTTCATTACTGTCTTAGCAACAACCCCTTTTCAACAATACATGTAACTGTTTTACTCTTTGAAAGTGATACTTTGTATCAACACATGTGTCTGTTTTTACAATAGGCCTTTAGATAATACAGAATTCCCATTACTATAAACAACACAACACCACTCTCTGAAGATTTATATCAGTGTAACATTTCATCAGACTAAGGAAGCAAGGAGTAGCCCGGAATCCCTGGGATCCTGAACTTTGTTAGACACCATGCCACCCAAGCAGCAAGCCTCAGAAAATTCCTTCCCAGAAGACTCCATTATCAGGACAGTTATGAACTAGAGAGATGTTTAACTGGAAGTTTTCCTCTGTCCCGCCCAGTCCTGCAGCCCCTCAGTCCCAAGTAAACACACAGAGGCTTATGTTAATTACAAACTGTATGGTCTATGGCTCAGGCTCATTATTAACTAGCTCTTATAACTTAATTCAACCCATTTCTATTAACCTATGTTTTGCCACGTAGCTTCATGGTGTTACCTGTTCTTTCACATCTTGTTTCTTCTGACTACAGCTTTCAGTGTCTGCTATGACTCTACCCTTCTTCATCTTCCTTCATTTGAACATACTGCTTAGTCTTATTCTGCCTTGGCATTGGCCAAACCACTTTATTTATCAACCAATGAGAGCAAAACATATTCACAGAAAGACATCCCACAGTAGAGATGGCTCAATGGGTCATGGTGCTCTCTGCCAAGTCTGAAGACCTGTGCTTACTCCATTGGACCTACAAGTTGGCAGGAGAGAAGCAACCCCAGCAAGCTGTCCTCTGACCTCCACACATCTACACGCGCACACACACACACACACACACACACACACACACACACACACACACACACTATAAATAAATGTGATTAAAATCATTTATTTATTTTTATTATTTAAAATAATTTTTAAATTTGAATATATTTTGATCATATTCTTTCCCTCCCCAAAATCTTTCCAGATACTCTTCCCCTCGCTATCCACCGAAATTTAACTTCTTTTACAACAAACAAACAAACACCTAGCAGAACAGTAAAACAGCCCAAAACTAAGAAAACAACCATTCCAAGGATGGCCTTGATATACCCAGTGTCACGCCACTGAAGAAAACAGATTTTTCCTTTTCAACAGGTCAGATATAAATGACAATTCAATCTTTAACCCTAGGAGTTAGGTTTCCATTTGTTAAATTTTTTAAATAAAACAAAAAATTATCACATCAAAGTTGGACAAGCTAACAAATTGAAAAAATTCCCAAGAGAAGGCATAAAATTTGAAGACTCACTATTTTCACACTCAGTAATCTCATAAAAAACACTAAACTGTAGGTCATAATAAAAACACAGCCAGGGATGGGGATTTAGCTCAGTGGTAGAGCCCTTGCCTAGCAAGCACAAGGCCCTGGGTTCAGTCCTCAGCTCTGAAAAAACAAACAACAACAATAACAAAACACACACACACACACACACACACACACACACACACACACACACACCTTTAATCCCAGCACTCCAGAACCAGCACTCTGGGAGTTCAAGGCCAGCCTGGTCTACAGAGCAAAATCCAAGACAGGAACCAAAACTACACAGAAAATCCTGTCTTGATAAAACAAAAACAAACAAACAAACAAAAAAAAACACAAAGGACGTGGTGCAGACCCACACAGGCCCAATGTGTACTGTTTCAGTCTGTGAGCTTATATGAACTCTGCCATTGTTGATTTAGAGGGTCCTGTTTTCTTGGTTAAATCTCCAGCCCAGTGACCCTACCACAGCAGGCCCTGAATATTTCAACATAGCTGAAGCATAAATAAAAGAACTTAAACAGTCTTTATGAATATGATAGAGGTCCTTAAAGAGAAAGCAAATGAGTCCTTTGAGGAAATCTATGAAAATGTAATCAAATAGTGGGAGGAAATGAATAAAACCATTTAAGACCTAAAAGTGTAAATAGAATAAGAAAATTTTAAAAAAGAGTGAGAAGAGTTGAAAGTTGTATAGATGAAAGAAAATGACTCCAAATACAGTCTTCAGTGCTATAACATCAAATAAGACTAAAATATAAATATATGAATAATTATAATATAAAATTTCCTTGTTTGTATTTATACATATATGCATGTGTATACAAAATGTTCTCAATTATAGAGCAGTTAGGAGCAAAATATTCATGTAAATAATTAATTCAATCATTAATTAATGGCTCCTCACCCATACTGCATCTTGACTCCTTCTAATTAAATATCTTCCAGGTACTTTAAGCATGCCTCAGACAGGATGTGTTTTATTTCTGTCAATCCTCTCTTGTGCTCTTTTATTTCCAATAAAAAACTAATTATAATCCTATGAACCACTTTGCCTTTATTGTTCATCCTAGCTTCTTCACAGAGGGAGTCCTAAAGCACACATTTACCAGGTCCTCAAGCAAGGTCTTTTCAGAGCTCTCATTTTTAATTGAAGACATTTCACAAATCTTAATACAACCCATGCTGTTTGTTTAACTGCCCTGTACTTATATGGTAAACTCATAAACTGAAGTGGTACAACTCAAGAAAGAAGTCATCCCCTTTATTCTAATACACAAGACTGCATTTTTCCACACACAACTCCCCCCCCCTTGTGTAGCCAAGAGTTCTGTGTTCTGGGTTTTGACACTAAGCTTCTGCCCATCCACAGACACTCTCAGACTTTCACTCCCTGTTAGTTGGCACTTAATACACACTGCACTCCTCTGTTCATGCACAGAATACGAGAAAACTAAATATCTCCCTCGGATGATGCATCTCACCATTTCTAGCTGCTAAAGGTCCTCCACTTCTAACATGACATTGGTAATGGCACCCAGTCAAATGTCAGGCTTTCTAGTGACAAATGGTTGGGGACTACAACCTTCTAAGCAGACAGGAACCTGGTATTCCCAGGAAACTCTGTACTGAGCTAAAAGTCACGATGCCCCCAACTCTCTAGATCAGTTCTAAATTGGGGCAAGTAACGTCTGTTGTCTAACTGCACTCTTTAACCCCTCTACCAGAGGAAAGAAGGAACTAGAATTATCCTTTCTTTTTCTTCTTCCAAAGCCAATGTACCTTTCCCCCAACTCACTTGTCAGCTGGTGTAAAGGTGGATAAAACGCCTCAGCGATAATAGAAGATCTAAAAATATTGTCCTCATTACACTGAATTTACAGAGCTTTCTAGCTCACTTCCAGCCCTCTCTGCTGCTCGCCACCTCTGGGCAGAATTAATTGCTGTCATCTCCCACAGCACCTTATTCCTTTTTTTTTAAATCATTTATCACATTGCAATTACCATTAGCTGCATGTTTGTCTTTCCCACTAGCCTGGGACATCCTCAAGGACAGGCACTGAAGCTTACTCATCTCTTTATTTCCCTGAAACTTACCCCAGGGCCTATCACAAAGTTGGCACCCAGGGGCAATCTCTGTGTAAGTCAGAGACAGGCTAATTGAGATGAGGCTTCTTTCAAAGGCACAACATCTATATTGTGGGGAAGCAAACCTGAAGTAGACCACAGAGCTCTGAATGTGGCTCTCAATCCCGTAAGCAGCATCAATTTTATTTCAGAGAGTGGATATTTTTGAGGATGTTCAGTGAGTATATGAATCACTTTATAACAAAGATATCACCAGTTTCTGTATTCACTTGGTGAGGAGTGCCCATCTCAGAATCTGAAGAAGTGAATGCACAATCAGCTCACTCATCCTTTCATGAAAGTTTACTATTAATACTTAATTATCAAGCTGTACCACCTGGATATCTGTAACCTATAAGAAGATAGATCACATAATTTCTTTCGCTCAGTGGCACTTTTAAACATGCTTTGTGCTAGATGACTGGTGCTCTAGAATAACTTTATTAACACAGAAGATACAGAACTTTCAAGGAAGAAATGGGAAGAGCATGGCTAGCCCTACAATGAAAAGTGCAGCCCGTAACTGCCACCGAAGTAATGACATGTCCTGACATTAGACCTATCTTGGAATATTTGTAAGGAATCTTCTAGTCCATGTTGATATTACTAATTCTGGACGAAGTGTGGCAGGTGGCTGCCTCTTTTTTTTTAATCTATTTAATTTTTTTTTTAATTTTTACATACCAACCCCAGTTCCCCTTCCCTCTCATTTTTCCTCTCCCCCACTTCCCTCCCATACCACCCCCATCCACTCCTCAGAGGGGGTAAGGCCTTCCTCCTGGAGTCAACAAAGTCTGGCGTACCAAGCCCCTCCTCCTACATCAAGGCTGAGCAAGGTATCTCACCATAGGGAATGGGATCCAAAAACCATTTCATGTACCCAGGAAAAGTCCTGGTCCCACTGCAAGGGTCCCTACAAACAGACCAAGCAATACACTGTCACCCACATTTAGAGGGCCTAGTTTGGTTCCATGCAGGTTCCCAAGTTGTCAGTCCAGAGTCCATGAACTTCCTCTAGCTTGGGTCAGCTGTCTCTCTGTGGTTTTCTCCCCGCCATGATCTTGACCACCCTTGCTCATATGATCCCTCCTCCCTCTCTTCAACTGAACATCAGGAGTTCAGCCTAGCGCTTGGCTGTGAATGCATCTGCTTTCATTGGTTACCGGATGTAGGTTCTATGATGGCAATTAGGGTAGTCACTAATCTGATTACCACTGGGGTAGGCCAGTTCAGGAACCCTCTCCACTATTGCTGGGAGTCTTAGCTGGGGTCATCCTTGTGGATTCTTGGAAATTTTCATAGCACCAGGTTTCTCCCTTACCCCATAATGGCTCCTTCTATCAAGATAACTCTTCTATTGCTCTCCTACTTCATCTCTCCCCCAACTCAGGCAAGCTAGATCCCTCATGTTTCCATGCCCCATACCCTCCCTTCTACCCCCTCCTAGTTTATCCAGGAGATCTTGATTATTTCTCCTTCCTGGGGCCCTCCATGCATGTTCCTCTTAGGGTCCTGCTTTTTACCTAGCTTCTCTGGGGTTATGGATTGTAGCCTGGCTATCCTTTGCTTTGTGTCTAATATCCACTTATAAGTGAGTGCATACTATGTTTGTCTTTCTGAGTCTGGGTTACATTACTTAGGATGATTTTTTTTTCTAGTTCTATTCATTTGTCTACAAATTTTATGATGGCATTTTTTTTTTTTTTACAGCGGAGTAATACTCCATTGTGTATATGTACCACATTTTCTATACCCATTCTTCGGTTGAGGGGCATCTAGGTTTTTTCAGGTTCTGGCTATTACAAGTAATGTTGCTATGAACATAGTTGAGCAAATGTCCTTGTGGTATGATTGAGCATTCCTTGGGTATATGTTCAAGAGTGGTACAGCTGGGTCTTGAGGTAGGTTGATTACCAATTTTCTGATAAACCACTATATTGATTTCAAAAGCGACTGTGCAACTTTGCACTCCCATCAGCAGAACAGAAGTGCTCGCCTTACTTTACACCCTCTCCAACATAAGCTGTCATCAGTGTTTTTGATCATAGCCATTCTGACAGGTGTAAGATGGTATCTCAGTGTTGTTTAGATTTACATTTCCCTGATGACTAAGGATGATGAAAAATTCTTTAAATGTCTTTGGGCCATTTGAGATTCTTATATTGAAAAATCTCTGTTTAGATCTGTACACCATTTTTAATTGGGATTTTTGGTATTTTGATGTTTAGTTTCTTAAGTTCTTTGTATATTTTGGAGGTCAGCTCTCTTTCAGATATGAGGTTGGTGAAGATCTTTTCCCATCTGTGGGCTGCCATTTTGTGTTATTGATTGTGTCCTTTGCCTTACAGAAGCTTTTCAGTTTCAGAAGGTCCCATTTATTATTTGTTGCTCTCAATGTTTATGCTACCGGTGTTAGATTTAGGAAGTGGTCTCCTGTGCCAATGCATTCAAGGCTACTTCCCACTCTATCTTTTATCAGGTTCAATGTAACTGGATTTATGTTGAGGGATTTGATCCATTTAGACTTGAGTTTTGTGCATGGAGATAGATATGCATCTATTTGCATTCTTCTATATATCAACATCCAGCTATGGGTGGCTGCTTCTTAAGGACATGACATCTATGTGGAAAAACAGAAAAAGATGCCATCCCACGAACTTTCTGCAAAGAAACTTTCAGAAAGGAAGGGGAGGCCTTGCAAAGGCTCTGGGGCACTAACTTTACATCTGTTGCTTTATACTCAGTGTTTAAAGGGATTCATGTCTGCTCTTATATTTAGGTTTGCTTTGGTTGTCAAGACTGGGTCCTAAACTGTTGAGTATATTTGCCTCTACCATTTACACCTTCTAATTGCTGTGGGATGGCCTGTATGTCAAATGCTCTGACTGGTCACTAAATAAAACACTGATTGGCCAGTGGCTAGGCAAGAAGTATAGGCAGAACTAACAGAGAGGAGAAAAGAAAGAACAGGAAGGCAGAGGGAGTCACTGCCAGCCACCGCCATGACAAGAAGCATGTGCAGACGCCAGTAAGCCATGAGCCATGTGGCAAGGTAGAGATTTATGGAAATGGATTAATTTAAGCTATAAGAACAGTTAGCAAGAAGCCTGCCACAGTCATACAGTTTGTAAGCAATATAAGTCTCTGTGTTTACTTGGTCGGGTCTGAGCAGCTGTGGGACTGGCGGGTGACAAAGATTTGTCCTGACTGTGGGCAAGGCAGGAAAACTCTAGTTACATCTAATACTTTGCTTTCTGATTGTTTATTGCTGCTAGTAGGATGTCATTGCTTCTAGTGGATTTTTGAGGATGAGAGTTGACTAAAATTTTAAGCACCTTTGGGTGTAAGTTCTAATTAGCTTAATTTTTTAATTATTTATTTTATTTTTTGAGGTTATAATATACTTACACCATTTCCCCTTTGCTTTCCTCTCTCCAAAGCCTCCATAAACCCCTTCTTGCTTTCTTTCAAATTCATGGATTCTTCTTTCATTAACTGGTATTACAGGAATACACACACACACACACACACACACACACACACACACACACCTACCTACATACATACACACACATCATATATCCGTATTCTTAAATACATAAATGCAACCTGCTCAGTCTGTATAGTGTTACTTGTATTTATGTTTTCAGCACTGTCCATTTGGTATTGGGTAATTAATTGGTGTGTTCTTCCTGGGGAAGACCATTTCTCCTATTCTCAGCAGTCTATAGTTGCTTATAGTTCTTTGTATAGAATTGATGCCTCTTAACCTTTCCCTACCTCCACACTAGCATGTCCACTATTGCTGCTCATGTTCAAGCAGTCATGTTGTTGATACTTTATGGTTGTAGCTTCTGACATGAGTAGGAGACATAATCTCCCAACAAATTCCCTGTTACTCTGGCTCTTCCAATCTTTTCTCCACATCTTCCTAAATGATCCTGGGCCTTAGGTACAGGAGTTGTGTTGTAGATGTATCCACTGGAATCCACTGGATTCCACAACTCTGCATTTTAATTTGGGTGTGGGACCTTGAGCAGGAACTAACCTGCAAACCTCTTCATAAGGAGGTACCTTCGTGGTACCAGAAAGTATCATGCAAGCTTCCAAAGGAGGGAAGCAGCCAACAGTCACACCCAAGTTGATGCCTACAAACTACAACAAGGACTACCATGGCACAATAACCCTAAGTGTGCAGTGCTGGCATGCATACATTGGTGGTAACCAACAGTTCTATAAACAGACTTAAAACTCTCTCTCAAGAAGGAGATCACATCTCTAGAGAAGCTAGCTAACAAGGAAGACTCTAAGAGTGATGCATGGATCACCCTGGGAAGGGGAAATAGATGAGATCTCCGGAGTAAACTTGGGGAAGTAGGGAGGGGGGAGTAGAAGGAAGGGGATGGAGGATGAGAACATAAGGGAATGGTAAAGGGATGGTCAAGCTGGAGGAGGGACAGAGTGGGAGAGCAATTAAAGAGATATCTTGATAGAGGGAGCCATTATAGGGTTAGGGAGAAACCTGGTACTAGGGAAATTCACAGGAATCCACAAGAATGACCCCAGCTAAGACTACTAGCAATAGTGGAGAGGGTGCCTCAACTGGCCTACCCCAGTAATTAGATTGGTGAATACCCTAACTGTCATCATAGTGCCTTCATCCAGTTACTGATAGAAGCAGATGCAGAGATTCATAGTCAAGCACCAGGCCAAGCTCTGGGAATACAGTCAAAGAAAGGGAAGAGGGATTATATGAGTAAGGGGCATTAAGATCATAATGGGGAAACCTACAGAGACAACCAAACCAAACTAGTGGGAACTCATGAACTTTAGACCAAAAGCTGTGGAGCCTGCATGGACCAGACTAGGCCCTCTGCATACGGTAGACAGTTGCAGAGCTTAGTCAGTTTGAGGGCCCCCTGGCAGTGGGATCAGGATCTATCCCTGGTACATGAACTGATTTTTTTGGAGCTCATTACCTA
The DNA here is from genome assembly GCF_004664715.2 of Peromyscus leucopus. NCBI lineage: Eukaryota > Metazoa > Chordata > Mammalia > Rodentia > Cricetidae > Peromyscus > Peromyscus leucopus. The sequence goes on from NC_051075.1 coordinate 12,847,694, forward strand.
TAGTGAGATGTCTTGCTTACCTTTGATACAGGCGGGAGGGGCTTGGTCCTGCCTCAGCTGAATGTACCAGGCTTTGCTGACTCCCCCTGGGAAGCCTTACCCTTTCAGAGGAGGGGCATGGGGGGATCATGGGAAGGTGAAGACTCAAGGGAGTGGGAGGAGGGGTGAGAGGGGACCTGTGGTTGGTATGGAAAATGAATAAAAAATTCTTAAATAAAAAAGTAAAATTTTAAAAAAAGAAGAAGAAAGAGATCATGCCTAGTCCTGGAAACCTAGCCAACAAACTAGGTCTGGTGCAGTCATGGATCATGGGTGAGAACATATAATACCACTTTGCTAAGCCAGCACAATCCCTAACTACATTCTAAATATTTGTCCTTAGATTCACAGATAAATGTAGCCCTCAGTCTTCATAAGGGAAACTTCTCTTTGCACCATATAAAGACCAATCCAGAAAATTACTACCTTTAAATGAAAAATAGATAACGAAGGACAGCTCTCCAGAGCTTTTTGGCTGATGAACCATGTTGTTTTGGTGGAAACTGGTACTAGAAATACTGCTTTTCCAAAAAGCCTCATTAAACAAAAAAATCTATCAAAACCCTCAGACGTAAGAGGATATGAGCCAGTATTCCTTCAACTAAGTGCAGACCTCATTGATATGAGCTTCTACTTTATTGCACTTGTCAAAACCATATTTCCAAAGAAGTTTGGAAGAAACTGTCATGTTCTCATTATCTACTGCAATAAGCTGTGTTTCAACTTGTCATGTACATAAGCAAATGTCTGTTAACAGTTGATATGATTGAAACAAAGTTTATGGTACTAATAAGTTCTACATATATAGTTTGTCTAGTATTTTAACAAAAGCAAAATTACGTTTGATTTTGGGAAGCTTCTCTATTTTCCTCTGAAGAACAAATGAGATAAAATGCAATACATTGGAAGCAGTATGAAAATACATATCCTGAAATATTTTAGGATCCCAAGTTGAACATCATTGTGCATCCTTTCATTTGTGAGTATAAGTCTGAAAATCCTAATATGACGGAGATATCACCGTAATATCAAATCTTATTGAAACCTCTTTTAACTGCAGCACTTAAATTTCCAAGCTCCAACTTTTGCACGTTTTTGTCTTTTGTCATTGTACTGACAACTTTTGCAGGTCTTCTGCCTTTTATGGTTGTGCTGACACTGCTGTGGAAGACTGCCTCCAGAAGCAAGGTTTTCAGCCTAGATAAGCTGTCTAATTTTGTTTTCCCTCCTAAACAAACCTAGAAGGGCAACATAATAAAAGCTCATTAGTAAGTACTCCAAGACCAAGCCTATGAATGCTCTAAAAAAGGCAAGCAATAACTCTGTTCTTGGAAAAGACAAAAGCATGCCTAAATTAAGTTCTTGGACTTAACTTCACCTTCTGCACATTCAGGTGTTTTCTACAAATAAAAGAGGCGATGTTAGGGCCTAGAGAGATTGTTCAGTAGTTAAAAACTCCTGCTATTCTTCCAGGGTACCCAAGCATTGTACCAAGAACTCAAGCCAGGTGGCTCACAACTGCCCATGACTCTGTTCTAGCTCATCTAATACACTCTTCTGGTTTCTGCAGGGACTTTCACGTACATGTACACATACCTACGCAAGGACACATATAAATATATATAAATAAAAACTAAGCAAATTGTTCAAAGGAGAGAGAATCTTGGAATAACATGACATTGTTAGTATTCCTACCAATATTTATCTAAGGGCATATCTTATAGAGACAAAGATAACACTAACCTGAATGCTTATCCTCCACTTTTCCATTCTCCTTGCCCAAGATAATTATTATCATGAACATAGTGAATAAGTTTTTCTGGTCACTGTGTATATTAAAATGTACAAACTTTAGAATTAAAGTAAGACATGTTTTTAGTATTACTTTACAAGTTCATGTGAACTACCAAACATATCTATAAGTAGTTATTTCTTAATCAATATTAAATCTTGATTAAACAATGTTGCTATTCATCTATTTCATTTATCTAAATGGCTATATAATATTAATCATATAAACATACTGTGCTTTAAATGTATTTCCCAAAAAATCATTATTTCTATTTATTTTTTAAAGAAAGAGATGTTTCATTCTCCTTGAATGCAAATACAGAAGTTCAAGATTATTTCAATTAGCTCTTCCATATATCACTTACCATGATTGCAGTTGTGTTTTCATGTTCCTCTTTAATTTTCCCCCAAAATAAAAACCATTGCCATTTTTATCTTGATATTATATTTGTCAATTCTTTCTATAAAGATTCATATATTTTTATCATATGCATGTGAATGTTTTGCATGTTTGTATGTATGTACAATACATGCATATCTAGTCTTCTGAGAGAAGGGTCCTGGATCACCTTGAACTGGAATTCCAGACACTATGAGCCTCCATGTGGGTGTTGGGAACAGAAGCTAGGGCATCTGCAAGAGCAGTGTTCTCAAATGCAAAGCCATCTCTCCAGCCCCACCACTGTTCACGCTATGACTTTATTATGGAATTCAGCTAGGAGTGCTAAGGCCTGATGTTTCAGTTCTGTGGTCAAAGGGCCCCTGGGTTTGTGTTCAGGACATACAGACAGTTATAAGCAGTCAAAGAATACCTCCTAACTTTGGTTTAGTTGATCAACCAACATAAGCAAAATCTGGATGTAATTCAAAGAGATGTTTCAGAAATTTCTAATTATTCTCATTTTAAATGGGTCATAGCTAAAGAATTTTTCTCAGCGACATACATTTAATTCTCAATCATTTTATTTTATCTTCCATATAACTATGTAATCCATTCCATTTATTTATTTAGCCAGTAAAAGTAAAAATGATAATGCCAAGCATTCACCTTTTTATAAGGTTATTTAAACTGGAATCCACTTTTATCTATACCAAAGTTTTACAATTTATGACTAAGGGTCATAAACCTTTTTCAGACATTTTATAATGACAAAGCTCAGAACCAGATGGTGTGAGCTCTAAAGGAATATAGAAAGTAAAGAACTCTTACTGATGATTAATTGATAACTATCATAATTTTGACAATGGCCAATTAGCAAACCCTAATAAAGTTTGCAGAGGGCTCATGAAAGTTAATCATGCTTGACTTCTTGCCATGAAGTCACCTCACTTTAAGCAATATATGTTCCTAAAAATCACATGTCAGTTGAACATTTATAAGCAACAGCATAAGTTTTCAAAGACCTGAATTATCAAGTAAGACATATCTTGTCTCTGTTTCTGATGAATTTGTTATTGGCAATTGTTCTTATTACTGTGACTGTGTTAAACAGTAACTTTTCCTGTACCATAGGACGATTATAATTTAAACAATTCTTCAAATTCTTTCAAAAAGAAAATTACATGCTGGTGAGATGAATCAGCAGTAAAGACCATTGCTGTGTAAGCCTGGAGATCTGAGTTTGATCCTCAGAATCCATACAAAGGGGAAAGGAGGGAAGGACTCCAAAAGTTGTCCTCTGACCTCTGACCTCTGCCCTACAGTACACATGAGCCAGAGCACACAGCACACACACACACACACACACACACACACACACACACACACACACACAGTCTTTACACACATTTTCACACATGCACAAATAATAAAGAAACATTTAAAAACTGAAAGTTAGGAGAGTCGTTATTCTGTGTTAGGAACAGCTATGCTAAAATACTACATAAGGAATTTCTCTATAAAATGTGAGATGAAGAAACCAGAAAGAATAAAGACAAACTCTTTCATTATTGTTATACTTAACTTTACAGTGCTACTACATGTAGTGAGTAGCCATTCCAGCTTGGATCTGGAAGTTCCAACCCCCATTGAGACTCTGGCAACTGTCAAGCCTACGAGGCGGGACTAGGGGAGGCGCCTGGAGACCCGAGAGCTGGATGGGCCAGCGCTCTCTCTGTGCGCTCTCTCTGTGCGCTCTCTCTGTGCCGGGACGCTGAATGGTGAAGGTGGACTGTGCAGAGCTCCGGAGAACACCGCTGGATTGTGATACACCTTCCCCAGACCCTGCGACCTACCTTTCACTTAATTTGCGAGTTACGCCATTAAATAAATATCCTTTTAACTACATGGAGTGGCCAAAATAATTTCTCGAATAACTACAGGTGTTATGGGATGGTCTGTATGTCAAATTGCTCTGATTGGTCAATAAATAAAACACTGATTGGCCAGTGGCCAGGTAGGAAGTAGGTGGGACAAGGAGAGAGGAGGATTCTGGGAGGCGGAAGGCTGAGGCAGAGAGACACTGCCAGCTGCCGCCATGACCAGCAGCATGTGAAGACACTGGTAAGCCACCAGCCACGTGGCAAGGTATAGATTTATGGAAATGGATTAATTTAAGCTATAAGAACAGTTAGCAAGAAGCCTGCCACGGCCATACAGTTTGTAGGCAATATAAGTCTCTGTGTTTACTTGGTTGGGTCTGAGCAGCTGTGGGACTGGCGGGTGACAAAGATTTGTCCTGACTGTGGGCAAGGCAGGAAAACTCTAGCTACATACAGGTAAGAATTCTTGTTCCTATTTAACAAATTCAGATAAAGAACATCAGAGAAGGAAAGCAGTGGCAGTGAGATTTGAACCCATGTCTCAGACTTCTGACCCATCAGGCACTGTCTGCTCTACAACAGGCTTTAACTAGAACCAAACATGGAAGCTAATTCCCAGGACTTGAGGAAGAGCTTTCTGAATAAACTCAAGTGTTCTAGCTAATGAAAATCCATAAAAAGAAATGGAGTTGGGCAGTGGTGGCGTACGCTTTTAATTCCAGCACTTGGGAGGCAGAACCAGGCATATTTCTGTGAGCTCTAGGCCAGCCTGGTCTACAGAGCAAGTTCTGGACAATCAGAGCTACAAAGAGAAACCCTGTCTGGACAAACAAAAAACAGAAAGAAAAAAAAAAAAGAAATGGAATAGTCTAGATACATAGATTTAAGCAAGTAACAAACTATCCAATAGATACAAATTGAGTTGCATGCTGTTTCTATTCTCTATACTCTTTGTTTCAGAACTCAGCTGAGTTGCTTTAACGTATGAAATATTGCCATCATTTCAATCATTGAAGTAAAGATGACTATGATGACTGTGTGAGGTGTGCACAGGGGAAGCTCTGCCTCACTGCTGGTTCCTGCTCAGTGCAGCAGAGAACCACATGCACCCTGTGATCTTCCAACCCAGCTTCTCTTTATTTCTTGTAAACTACAGTAAAGGAAGCTTCAATTGGTGTAGGATATAGGACCCAGTATTAGGTTATTTGCACTTCCTCGCTCCAGCTCTCAGCCAGCAAATCTGAAAGTATTTCTGATTAAATTCTGTCACAGGCATTTCATCCCATTGTTAACTTGCCTCTGTGATATGAAAAGTCATTAGATCATCAACCCTTGCCTAGGGTTTTTGATCAACTGAACAAAATTTCAACAATTTCTTGAATTTTTCTCGTGTCTGATAGACAACTTTTGGATCAGAGTCCGACTTTTTTAATTGTTTAATTCCAAGTAGGCATGTGATGATGAAGTTCATGGTTAGGGTTTAGGCTGTAGAGATGAGTTAAATATCCCTATAAGCTCCAAGTATCAACTAATATTTTGTAACATAAACAAAGTTGGTTTGTTTGAGGATGGGGTGCACTTCTGTGTTTCTCACGGTGTATCAAACAGAAGAAAGAACTGGAATGAAAACATGGAGATGACGTAGGCAGTGCTGAAAGCTTGCTCTAGGGCAAGAATAGGAAGAACAGTAGGAATCATTGATTAGAGAGGTTCAACAGGTGTGAGAAGTTAAAACTGTGGAGCAAGGATGAAAAGAGTAAGAATAACCTACAACTGCAAACCCAGGGACTAGAAGAGTGAGCAGAATTGAGAGAAAATGGAAAGCAATGGAATTCTGACTAGGGTGGCTAACTCTGTGGACCTCAACATCGACTATAGAAGAGATTCATTTTCAGGTAGGAATTCCATCTGGGGAGGAAAGTGATGGTCAGTAATTCCTGAGTTGAGGAGATCTCTGACATAATCACCAAGAGAAAGAGCCACAGCACTGAGACATGAGCTACAACAATCTGGAAAACAAAGTCAGAATCACTGCAGGATATATACAAAAAATAATGATGGCTAGGAACACCGATACAGGTCAGCAGGTGAAAGTGTTTGCTGGGCAAGCCTTGTGACCTGAGTTCAATCCCCAGAACCAATATAAAGGTGGAAGAGGACAGACTTCACAAAACTGCCCTCTGACCTCCACATTCAACTGTGGCACATGCATTCCCTACCACAATAAAAATAATAGCATTTTTAAAATAATTTATAATCAAGGAAATCAAATCAAAACTACATGGAGATTATATCGCATTTCCATTGGATGGGCTATCAAGGAACAGAAAGCAACAAGTGTTGGCAAGCATACAGGGAAGAGTAATGCATATGTTTATGGGAACATAAGCTATCAGAATAACTATGGACATCAGAGAGAGGAATCTTTACAAAACTATAAACAGGGGTAGGGGAGAGGAATTGGTTGGCCATGCCTGCTGTGCAAGGGTGCAGACTGGAGTTTGGAGTCCTAGAATACATGTAAAGCTGGACACTGGATCACTGTCTAAAATCCCAGAACTACCAAGAGAGGCGGACGATGATAAGAGGAGAATCATTAAGAGCTCATGGGCCAGCTAGCCTAGTACACACAACAGTGAACAATAAGAGACCCTGCTTCAAACAGGATGAGATGTGGTATATGTGTGCCTTAATGCACACACATACAAATGCATATATACACACAAACATATACACACATTGGCTTTTTTTTTTTTTTTTTTTTTTTTTTTTTGAGGCAGGGTTTCTCTGTGTAGCTTTGCTCCTTTCCTGGAACTCACTCTGTAGCCCAGGCTGGCCTTAATCTCATAGAGATCCACCTTCCTCTTCCTCTTGAGTGTTGGCATTAAAGGCATGTACCACCACCACCCGGTCACACATTGGCTTTTAAAAGACTGAGCCAAAATATTTGAAACAGAACCTCTGTATTATCAAACCATACAACTCTGCGTCCTGGGTGTATATCCCAAGAGATCAAAGGTAGCATATGGCAGAGATACCCAAGCTCATTACAGCACTCCTCACAACAGCCAAGTCATGAAACCAAGGCAGACCCCCATTACTAGATGAATGGATGAAGAAAACATGACATATAGACACCATGGAATATTATTTGGCTGTAAAGAACACAATTACATCATTTACATGGAAAAATGTGGAACTAGACATCATTGTATTAAACAAAATTAACCAGACCCAGAAAGACAAATATTTCTCTGACATGTGGATTCCAAAATAAAACAGACATCAGAGAGGAAGAGAGAAACAACTAGGTGAAGAAGGAGGGCAGGATGAGGAGGGAGATAAGTAAATGTGGGTAATAGAGTGTGAAACTAACCATCATAATGAAATAACTCTGTACCATTAATATACACCAAACAAAAAGTAATAGCTAACGGAGTAGAGAGGCCAATCTCCTGGATGTTAGAGTAAAAGGATTCCATAGAGAATTATGTCACAGAAGGAACTGAGCATTGCAGAACTTTATGAGCTCTTTTTCCTTGTTTCTTTGGAGATTGTCTCAATTTAAAATTTAAATATCTTATTTAAACTTACAAATGTTTTGACAATCAAGATAACATACAGCTTGGGTAGATGGTACAATGATTTCCCAAAGACCATCATCAACGTTTCTGGGAACAGGAAGGTGAACAAACTGTGCACTCTGGCAAGACAGCACAAGAGAAATGTATGAGTTTTAGCTAATGAAAAATATGCAAATGTACCTCATCACACTTTAGTGCTAAGTGAATACACTGAGTAATGTTACATAAATGTCCTCTACAAATTTGAAAAGAGTTTACAATTTGTTCCTAATGGTGATATAGAAAACTTAATTCTTAATTGTAATACCTCAAGCTCTGGGGATATAAATTGTCTGCCACACATAGATATTTAAAGTATATGTATTCTTAATTCTGTGTACCCTGGCATATGAAAATAAAATTCATTTATGCAAATAATCCATGCAATTTTAAACAATATTTCAGTTATACTGGCAGAAATCATATATATCTTAGGTAGAATAAATGATTTATTTGCACATAGCAAAAAAGATACTTATAAATAAAAACAATTCAATACACAAGTTTGAAATGACCAGTGACAACCAATTGCAGGAAGACTCAGGAATGCTGATCATAGAGACTTTCCCCTAAGATCCAAAGTCCCATAAACTGCATTCTTCTTTCTCTCCCACTGCATCTGAGCACACCACATCCCAAAGAACAGAGAGGCTGCTCATGTGCACAGCAGAGGGAGTGGTACTTCATATCATCAAAGAGACTGTGCAGTACTGCATGTGTAGAGCCTCCCACAAAATGAGTGTAGTTGAGTTTTCATACAAACTTCCTAACAAAACACTAAATGAGATGGTTATCAATTTATACACCCAGTCTATAAGGAATGCGAATTCTTGTCCATAGTACAGAGGAATTTAAATAAAGTGCAGCTAATCTGATAGAGAATCCAGGCAATCATGTCAGGTTTGTCATTGTGGTGTTTAAACATAATTCTATTGAAATCCCTGAGCATTAGGGCCATATTCATGTTAGAAAAGAAGTCTGCTTTGTAAAATTCATTTCAGCATGATTTATAGCAGCTACAAACTAAGTTTCTAAAACTCCATCATAAATAAATGAATACCGTCATCTTTAAACCTTGGTCAACTACATTTAAAAGTTATTTGCTGAATTTTATCCTTCAACAAGGAATTATAAGTTTCCATTCATATGCTGTACACAAAAGGTGGGTGTAATATCTGACTTGGCTATAAAGAATAGATCTAAACCATTTTAAACCAAAAACATAAAGATTTTCCCAAATGGCAAGTAGAAATAACAAATGCAGTTTGTAAAACATGATTATATTCTTTCAATTTCATCATATGTGTAGAAAAGAGTGTTTGAGGAAGAAATTTGCTATTTAAGTTTTTTCTCAAATCGCTGAACTGTACCTTGTGTTTTATCTAACATAATTTAATACATTTAAGCTAGTATCATAAAGATTATATATTATTCAATTATACAAAAACATGATTCATAAAATATTCTGCCTCTTAGGAAATACTCCAGGTATTTTACAAGGTACAGTATAGTTAGAGTACCCAAAATACACACAACTGAAGAGGCAATTAAAATCAGTAATAAAATCAAACATAAAAGCAGTGTACCAAGCCAAAGGCCTTCTGAAATAAAAGATCTTTAAACCCACAGAACATAAAAGGAGGCTAATTCAATGGTTGCCCTCAATTGAAAAGAGAGGACGTTGCACAGCCCAGGGCTGGCAGGCAGAAAATCTTAAACCTGTGCTTGCAAGTTTTCAATTTAAAATTATCTTTCCCTGGAAGCACACTGATTTTTGTTATTGTCAAAGGTAGATTTTTTTCTTTGCTTGTTTTACTTATATTCTGCTGAAATATACTGTTTAAAGACAAGAATGAGCCATGAGACCTTTACTTCCAGTTAAAACCAGATCACATGTTTTGCTTATCTGTCACTAGGTGATCTTTTGCTTTTATGCAAAATAAATAAAGGAATGAATGAATAAATAAGCAAATATTTCCTACCTACCCAATTACTCAAGGTCCTTGAGAGTATAATTATCTGAACATTTGTGGAAGAAGTAAGAGCTAGAAGGTAGTTGTGATCAAATCATCTCTCTTCTAGTAAAACAAAGGCAAATAAAGCTTTTTCTGTATGTGACTTTTAGATAAGAATATATTCAATTGCTAAGAATAAGTTTTGAAAATACCCAAATAACTTTTCAAACTTTTAAGGTGCTGCCATAAGCAGAGATGGGGCTCTTCATAATCTTCACAAAAATACTTCTAGTGTCTTTATACAGTCAAATGTTACTCCAGAACTCTGACCTTAATGGAAGTTATTGAATGTGGTGGTATAAAATTGTTATTTCTCTGCAGTAATGAACTTCAATGAGTGATTCCATGTGTCCTGACAAGTATTTGGGATATGAAAAATGAAAGGTAGATACTCTTATCACCAAGAATGTACTTCCCAGTGAATTTCAAACAGCAATACCTTGCTGGATGTATTTTTGATTTTTCTAGCATCAATTTGTCTGAAGGGAAAAACCTCACACATCTTTTCCACATAATCAGAAGTGACTTTGTGAAATTCACAAGAATGTGAGACAGAGAAAAGAACATTTCACGTTTGAAAAAGTTTCCTTTTTCCTCCCCCGAGTGTTAGGGGAAAGGCTGAAGAAGAAAAAGGAAGAGCAAGAAGGGCACAAGAGAGAGGTGGCCAACCTCAAAATGAAGTTCAAGGCCGGAGGCCAGCTCTTGCTTGCTGCTCTCTCCCTTCTGGGCTCTGTCCATCCCTGACTCTGACCACAGGTGCAGACTCCTCTTTCCCAAATGAAAGAACCCCCAGGGGAGATCTTCCTTCAGGAGAGACCCCAAACCCAAGGAACACACCGAAACCACCGATCAGATGCAAACAGCAAGAGGGTTTATTAGACCAGGTACCTGGGGCCAAGTCTCTCGGAGGACTTGAGCGCCTTCCTAGGGCAAGGGGGACTTTTTATGGGATCCCAGGGGCAAAGGCGCGGTTACAGAAGCAAGAAGCATAGTTACAGGGTCCCTATTGGTTGTTTCAAAGAAGGCCAGGGTGAACTTGGGGTCGTATGTGTGTGGCTGACTTGCCTGCTCAGGTATAGTGGGTGTTTTCCAGCCCAGCCGCTTATACCTCAAGGCCAGGGGCCCGCCATAAAATATCCTGATTTAACTCAACTGTCTTTCTCCCAAGGCCGCTGACCAGTTATCTCTCTCCCAAGGCTGGATGGCTGGCCATAGTTATCTCTCTCAAGGCCGGGTGGCTGGCTACGGCTGTGAACTCCTGTTTTTCTGATTCCTTCAGAATGGCGTTTCTTAGGCTAAGTTATTGGGAGGGGGGGGGGGGGGGGAGGCGCATTTCATCGGCCCAACGCCCCATGTCCTTATAATGGAGCGGGGGTCTTTCACAGAAAAGTCTTGAAGAAGCTCTAAACTTGATAAAGGCAGGCTTGGGGTGGGGGTGAGGAAGGGTGGGGTTCTAAAGACCAGTTAGTTGGCTGCTTGGCATGCAGAACCCGGGCTAGATGGAGACTTCGTGGCATGTTTGTTTCACCTGGATCAAACCAGGGAAGCACATCAGAAACAAACTAAAGGCAGGATCAGGGCACATCCACTGTGAATGCCGCAACTGAATATAAAGAAGCATTATTCAGCCTTCAGAACAGGTTAAGCTAGTCCACGGTACCCTAAACTGTCATATCCTTACACTTGGGGCAGGCTGCAGTCTGTGCTACTTAGGAAAAGGCAGATCTATACAGCAGTGGCAGAAAGCCGTAGCCAGTAACTTCAATACTCAGTGTAATTCTACATAAAAATTAAGAATAGGGAAGGTAACGGGGAAGATCAGTTGAAGAAAATGGTGGGAAAAAAAGTTAAACACCAAAGGACAGAAAACAGAAAGAAAGAAAGAAAGAAAGAAAGAAAGAAAGAAAGAAAGAAAGAAAGAAAGAATACTTTCTGAGAAGAAAAGTGAATGGTGATTTTTGAGAAGAACCACGCTAAACAAATCCCATCTACTCAGAAAACCCCACCACAAGGTGAGAGGAAAAGGAAGACCTAATTAGAGGATGAGCACCAAAACAGCATGTGATTCACAGTACAGGAAATTTGAAGACTGGATGGAGTGAGACCTTTCATGTAGCCCATTCCAGACAAGCAGACACAGTCCCAAACCATCTGCATCAAGTCCTTAACAAGAGGATGGGGCAGTCCAGGTGTAGACCCAGCTCACCCCAGACAGACAGCCATCTAGGTTTGCTAATTAGCTTGATCAAAGGAGAAAATAAATCTCCCACATCCCTACAACAGGGCATAGCCTGGTAACTTGATGCAAGGACCCAGTGTAAGTCAGGCTTCTGCCTACCCAGAGAAAACAAGAGGTGTGAAATCCAGCTTCCTCTATGAGATCATTTCAAGCTCCCAGGTCCTTCACAAAGACTTCCCTGAAGCTTAAATCTGGCAAAGAAGCATATTTAACTTTGAAAATATTTCTATCTATTTCAAAGAGACAGAAATACATTTTATAATTACAATTTTCTAAAGCGAAGGTGTGAGACTCTTTCCTTAGCCCCAACAGGAGAACTCGTCTCATTTTTGTTTTGTTTGTAATAATAGAACAATATAAAGAAAACTACTAAAAGTAATTTTGAAAGTTTAAAATGTACAAGAAAATATTTCATCTAGAAAAAGAATAATTGATATCCAAATTAGTAGCTGAAAATTTAAGGATATGCACAAATGGTAAACATCACGAAAAATTATGACCATTGAAATAGGTTGAAGTTTTAGAAATGACTGAGTATTTAAGAAGACATTCTTGCTCAGGCTATGAGAGCTGACCTCATCTAATATCCACCCATCCAGAAACAGAGAATGAAAAATTAAAGGAAAATAAATAGAGCGATGAAAAGGAAAATGTTCAAAAGCAGAAAAAAGTGTCACAGATCTTTAGCTTGAAAAATTTCCTGTGCGCTGAGCAGCAAAAAAATTAAAAATCCTAACACCAAGTTTCTTTCAGAAATTCAGCATCACTTAATTTCATTGAGAAATATTCCTAAGGGCAGAGGTGAAGTTCCTAAAAGGCTCAGGAATCAGGTCCATGCTAGGTCATCTGATGACAGCCAAGGCATGACTGAATAATGCGTTCAGTATTTTAATCAAGAATCATTTAGCCCAGATTTTCATGCATACCTCAAGCAAACTTGAAGACAAAGTAAACAGTTTTAGGCAATCAAAACAAAATGTTACTGTCCAAGTAGCTTGCTTCTTTCTTTCTTTCTTTCTTTCTTTCTTTCTTTCTTTCTTTCTTTCTTTCTTTCTTTCTTTCTTTCTCTCTTTCTTTTTTTCTTTCTCTTCCTGCCTTCCTTCCTTCCTTCCTTCCTTCCTTCCTTCCTTCCTTCCTTCCTTCCTTTCTTTCTTCTTAACAAAAAAGCAGAAGGAAGGGGCAGAGATCTTCAAAATGAAAAGAGGATCCAACAGAAATGCAGTATTGGGAGTCAAAATAACTTTCCAAAACACAAAGCACATTAAACCTAATGAAGCAACTGTTCTAGAAAGCCCTTTGCCAGGGCAGAAATGCTGTCTGCAAGAACATGGGCTATGAGATCAAGGCATCTTAATGATAACATGTGACGCACTGTATTTGAAAAGAAGAAAGACAGATAGATACTGAAAGGAAAACAAAAAGTTGTGCATGGAACTCATGAGTGTATAACCAACCAAAGTAAAACATGGCATAGTTTTCCACAGTAGTTAATTTTAACTTGTAAGTTGGGATAGTCTTTTACCACTGCTGGTTTCTTGTGTTATATGATATTTTTCCTGGGGAAATGTGAAAAAAAAAAGGTCTACTCACTTCAGATAGTGAGTGAATCAATGAAAGAAAAAGTATAGTTACCACAAAGCACAACTTGGTGAAGCCAAGAGTTTTATTGGCATTACTTATGGAAATATGAGTGAGGGGTTACATATAGGAGCAGAAACAGCTCAGAGCCAGCTGCATCACCAAAGTCCAGCATGGGTGACAGCTCACATGAGCTGGAAACCTGGAGCACAATGCAGAGCCTGCCTTACCAATGGCTCAGTTAGTTTAAAGCCCCTTTTGAGCAGCTCAGCTGGACTTTGATTCTTCTGGGCAGTTCAAGCTCATCTCTGCTTCTCTGAAGCTGGTTAGATGGTCTTTGCTCCTTCTAGGCAGTTGGGCTTCTCTGAGAGTGATTCTCAGCAGTCTCTACTGTTTATACACTCTTGGGAAAGAGGAAGACCCTAGTGAATCTGGTCAGTTTCAGGGACTTCCTGAATCTGTTTGAGTTGTTTATTTTCTGTGTTAACAAGCTTCCTTGTAGGATGGAGTGTTTCACCATCCCTTTGAACATACTGTGACTTGTTTTTTCCTGTAAATATCCTATCTTAAGAAGTTTCCTCCCAAGAGATAAGGTTTTAATCTCAGAGGGAAACTGCTATACAAGTGGCAAAGAAAAATATTATGTTGGCAATGTACAAATAATACTATGTCCGATGCTCAGAGTAGTTTAATAGATGAAAAATTCCAAATGTCCTACCTGGTAACACTAAGATTCAAAATAAAATGTTGTTCATTTAAATAATAAGAGATCAGTTTTCTAATTATGAAATTAAAAACAAGAATTGTAATAAACTGGAAGAGAAGAGAAAAAGGTACAATGATTCTTTTATGTTCTGTTAATGAGATACTAGACTTCATTCAAGTGATTCTGGGATGCAGCTCAGTGCTTTAGAAGGAAGGGGAAAGGAATGGTTCACATTAATTTTCCATTATTGACTGTCTAAATTTATTTCAAATTCATGTAATATTTTATAAGACATATGAATTTTATAAGATATAATTTTAGAAGATAAAGCATGTGTCTCGGTATTTTATTAGCTAAATTTCTCATATAAATCTTTGCTTTCATTCAAGATGTGCTGTTCATCTCACAGATGGCCACATCTAGACTTTCCTCTGTGGACTTACTTCCCTGTTATTTGTAAAACTGTAGTTGATTTTATTATGCATCATGATACTCACTGCACAAAAGCCTTTGAGATATATTCCTGTTTGAGCACACTGCTATAAAAATATCTTGGTCTCTGCAGATAAATCAGGTCTTTTGTCAGAAATAAAAAATATGAGGCCCTTTTGCAGAGAGGAATCGTAAAGGTATTGCTCATTTGCAGTTATCAATTCACCTTGGTGTCTAAACTTTTACATCATCTTTATTCTGCTTTTACTTCTTTTATCCCTGTTGACAAGTTGGGCATTTTGAAAGCTTCCTCTATTACACGAATTTGAAGAAATTTTTACTGATGTCAAATATAGCAAAACAGTATCAGCTCCACTATTGTAACAGATGTCTGTTCCCGTTATAGTCATGCCCACATTTCCCACAATACATTTTAATTTCCTCAATCATACCAATTATATGTAATATAATATATTTCCATGTTCCCATCAGAATGCTGTATGTGTAGCAGGTGCTTGATAAAGGTTTCCATGTTGGACTGACTTAATCATAGCTACCACTATTGCTCAATTTATGGTCAGCAGTAAAATATGTTTCCCAAGATACACCTAAACAAAAAGAAAGTATTTTACCTCTTAGCTATTTTATGTGTGCTGATAAAATACTCCTAAAAGAAACAAAGCAAATAAAAGACCAACCCCTGATTCATAAACATTGAATATCGTTGTCACAATTTGCTAGATGATATTGAATATGATTTTCACTCCTAGAAGTGAATTTTATAGCACAGACAATAAAAAACCATAAGATTTATATTGAATAATAAACAATAGTAAGCTTTTTCCACTACAAACTTTTATGTTTCTGCATTTAACAAACCTCATAGGGATAGGAGTGGATGCAAAGGTCTGGAATCCTGAGAAAAAGTTAGTTCCTATGCCTCTAATGGAAAGCCCAGTCTGCTAAACCTTCATCTGCCTCACACAGTGGAGTATTTGTTTATGGGCCATTGCACAATGATGTTCTCTTGTGACACAGTCAGAGAAATAGTCTGAAATATAATATGGTGTCACTAATTCACAGTGAAGCATCACTGTTGTGCAATTACTTAAATGTATATGAGGTCTCAGATTCAGGAAAATGTCTCTTGGCATCCTACAAAGGTGGGTCTTCCAGCAGAGTGCCTTTGCAGAGAGTCAAGAAAATGTTCTTCTTCTGTGAATTTGAAACGAAACAGGAAAATTCCCTCTATATATTTAAGTTCTTTACAAATTACATTATGCAGGACTTACAGCAGCAAATACCTATGAAAAATAAGACAGAAAGTTGTGGAGACATAAGTTGGCTACCATGGGTGAAGAAACCCTGGGTTTGATCCCAATCACAACCTAAGCCAAAAGTGGCAGACACTTCCAGCACTTCTCAGGCAGAGGCAGGAGTATCAGAAATTCAAGGTCATCCTTTGATACATTCTGAATTCAGAGACAACCTAAAATAGATGAGAACCTATTTCAACACACACACACACACACACACACACACACACACACACACACAGGAGCAGAAAAGGGGAGAGAAGTTTTAAACAAAAAAGAAAGCCAGCAACAATGATCTGCAAATATAAATCTTTGCAACAACATATTTAAAAAAGTAAGGCAGTAGACAGAGTACATCACAGAGAATAGACATTAGGATGTGACTGAAAGAGGAGAAGGGAGACACAGGGGTGATGCATTTTGGACTCACAAAAGGCCGGCAAGAAGAAAGCAACTCAATATGCAAGCGTCTGAAATAGAAAAGGGTAAATGAAAAACAAACCTGATCTTCTAAAAAAAAAAAAAAAAAAAAAAACCAACACAGTATTATCTGATTAGAACTTGCATATTATTCAAGAGAGGGGCCTAACTCATAAGCTCGTATAAACAACAACCATTTACTCTTCTTGAAGAGATACTACTTGACCAGAGCAAGGCAACCTCCTGGGGGGGGGAGTGACATAGAGTGATCAATTCTAGGTGCTGTCCTTGAAGGAGGAGGAGGAGGAGGAGGAGGAGGAGAAGGAGGAGGAGGAGGAGGAGGAGGAGGAGGAGGAGGAGGAGGAGAAGAAGAAGAAGAAGAAGAAGAAGAAGAAGAAGAAGAAGAAGAAGAAGAAGAAGAAGAAGAAGAACTTAAAGTAGCTTCTTAAAAAAGAATGCTTAATTATAAGAGTAATTGTGGATGGTGATTCTCAAGTCTCATTGCATAATAGCACCAGCAGGGAGCTTTTATATCTAATGATTCCCAAGATTCAGCCTCCTTCTGGAGATCCTGATTTAGCTGAACTGAAGTGGGACCAGACTGTAGTTGTTTTTTCTTACTTTTTGGGGGCCCACCACTCAGCTTCCAAATAAATACATGGAGACTTATTCTTACTTACAAATGCCCAGCCTTAGCTTGGCTTGTTTCTAACCAGTTTTTCTAACTTCTAACTTAATATATATATGTATGTATATATATTTCTTACTCTGTGGCTGGCTGTGTGACTTTGTGGCTGGCCCCTGGCATTCTCCTCTCCTAATGTTCCACAACACCAGAAATTGAGTAATTCTAATGTGCAGCTCCAGGTGTGCACATGGAAGGTTTTGTTTTTGCTGCTGCTGTTGATAACTGATTCTATTTTTTTTTATAAATACTTCTCTTTTTTTTAAAGATTCATTTATTTATTATGTATACAGAGGAGGGCACCAGGTCTCATTACAGATGGTTGTGAGCCACCATGTGGTTGCTGGGAATTGAACTCAGGACCTCTGGAAGAGCAGTCGGTGCTCTTAACCTCTGAGCCATCTCTCCAGCCCATACTGATTCTATTTTTAAGTGTGTGTGTGTGTGTGTGTGTGTGTGTGTGTGTGTGTGTGTGTGTGTTTGCATGCCTGCATGCACGAGCTCGTATGTATATGTGAGTGTGGGTACTTGCAAGGCCAGGAGATAGTGTCAATCATCAGGGCCTGGCATTCCAGTAGTTCAGAGCTGCCTGATATGGGTACTGGGTACTGAACTTTAGATCTCTTGAAGAGCAGCAGTGCTCTGCAATGCTAAGCCAGCTCTGTAGCTCCAGCCGGAAGGTTTTAGAAGAGTCGAAAGCCTCTGCATCGTGTCTGTGCTTGTATACAACTGTTTTTCCTTGACATATATTTTCACTATTAATTTGTTAAAGATACCTAATGCTGGTGTTGTTGTTTTTTTGTTTGTTTGTTTTGTTTTTTTGTTTTTTTGTTTTTTATCTTGAGAGTCCCCCAAGGGTCCCTATGTTAACAGATTGGTTCCCTGAGTGATGCTATTGAGAGGAGTTAGAGCTTCTATGAGGTCATGGTCCTTAGGTCATTGGAGGCAGGAAGGGGATTGTGGGATTACGATCTTTGCTTTTTCTTTTGCTTCATGACCATGAACTGAACAGTTTGGCTCTGCTATGTGCTCCCATCATGCTGGACTACCTCTCCACTAGCCCAAAGCCACAGAGGTCACTACTCCCTTTCTATGAATTACCCTTTTCTATGTCATTTACCTCAGACACCTTTTACAGCAATGGGAAGCTGCTGGATATAATCCTCAGATAAACCAAACTGTCTTTTATGTATGTTTGTCTTACACGGAAGATTTTAAAAAATAAAAACAACTTTTACATTCTCTTTTACCTACAAATTGCATACTTTTGTTGCCTTTAAATATCTAGAATCTGGCACCAAAAGAAGCAAGAAAGATTCCAACCTGAAAACATCTCTCTTGCTAACTTGATGGCATGAAAAACATTTTTTACTAGTTGAAGCTAAAACCGTAACTATTGCTGAGGTGTTGTGAAGCTCCCAACAATCACCACTCCCCTTCTAAGCACCTTGTGAGCATTCCGTTCATCACCCACAGGAGACAGACTTACACAGGAAAGGAGAAAGTATGGAGAGGGAAGGCTGCCCTGTTTGCAGCAGGGAATTCTGGGTACATGGGCTCATAGGAAGACAATGGGAAAGGAATGCAAGTGAGAACAGAGGTCATCTTGAAACAACAAAGGGCAAGTGTGTCACATGCTCATGGCCACGCGTCAGAGTCACATGCATGCTCACAGCCACGTGTCAGTGCCTTGTGTAGTCTCACCATCTCTTGTTTCCTGGCCAAACATCCCTTCCTATACTTACAAAACTCAACTTTACACAACCTTGTAATTGCTCAGGAGCACCCTACGTACTGACAGTCTCTGAACATACTATTCTTCTTTAATATAAAAACTGCACACAAGATTGTTGCCACTTTAATAAACACTAACTAGTTTCTATTTAATTTCATAGACACATAGTCAAGAAGGCAAATGCTAGAATATGTAGACTTAAAAGCTCCACAGGAATATCACAGGAAGAATTTCACCTAACAAAGACTCACTCCTTAGCTTGGCAACATCTAATGGTAAATCTTAGGTTTAAAGAAAAGTTTAAACAGAAGGAAAATTGAAAATAAAGACTGCTATGGAGCTGGGACTTTCAATAATACCATAAACATGGAATTTCTGTTACCTTTGCTCTCTAATTTTTAAAAAACTCAGAGTTTAAAAAAAAAAAAAACAAAAACTATATTCTCCAAACTCCAAATTCTAGCACATGTGAAAATAGTAGTATTTTGTGAGAAATATGAGGGTGTTGAGTTAGTGTCAGTTTTCACCATAGGCGAGAGCTCCCTCTGTGCTGAGAGAAAAGCTCATCATTACAACACAGTGTGTAGTTCAGTAGCAATGCCCAGTAGAACTACGAAGTATCAAAGAGTGCTCACTTCAAATCACTGCGCTAGAGGTGAAGGAGAGTCCACAGGCACAGGAGCTGGCCCCAGGGGCTTTCCAAGAGTGCCAGCTCGGATGGCGATTATCTTCATCATCACTCTTAATTAGACTGCGCTCCTCTGGGGAAAGGATCTCCAGCGACTCTTAGTCAGCAGTATCCAGAGGATGTACACTGCGAACTCATATTTTCAAAATACTTAGCTTATTCAATCCTGGGAAGTTATTTACAGAATTATTTTCTGGTTTTCTAACGGAGGCACACAGGCAGACCTTAGAAGTTTTGCTTTGGAACCCACGGGGGCAAATGATTGGCTGACTTCTTCCAGAAGCGCTTCACATAACCCAGTGTTCCCTCACCTCTGTCCCTTACTTCATTACAATGTATCTGTTCTGCATTTTATGCCTCCTGGCCTGTGTTCTGTTAAATAATTTGACTCTTTTTTTTTTTTTTTTAATTTTGACTTAAGGTGTAGCTGACTCTATGTGAGAAGGAAGCCTTCTGGAGAACATTTTTTTGCATTTCAACAAGGATCATAAATTCCTGAGCCAAAAGTAATAAAGAATGAATAATGAGAATTTTACGCATAATGAAAGGTCATAGAAATGCCTTTGAAAGTCTCATTGAGCACAATGGTTTCCCCGTGTCTCTCAAACAGGACCACTCAAGAGTCCATGCTGTGGCCACCTACCAGCACTCAGCTGAGCTGCAGCTAATAAATGCTCAGTAATTATTCATCTAACTAAGTGAACATTTCCTTACTTGAAAAAGAGGGGCCAGGGCAAAGAAACATACAAGACTTGAAGAGAAGAACATCCAGAAGATTATAGGCAGGAGGCAGGAGGTGGCCAAAGTAGAACTGATCCCCAGAGGACAGAGGGAGAGAGTCTTGGAAAGATGCTATTATTTACAATGGTAACTGTATCTCTGGAAACCAAGCTAACAGAAACTAAAGCATACTGATGGATTATCAGGAGTGCTTTACAGTCTCCAGGAGACCCTTTTGGAGAGCTATGGTGGAAGCCAAAGACACAGTGTATACAACTGAAGAAATAGAGGAAAATATGAGAATGGGTACAGTAATCAGTGAAGATTTCAGTTTTTAAGTATGTTTTAATTGAACTAAAATTATATTCCTTTCCCCCCTCTCTCCTCCCTCTAGCCTGTCTCAGGCACAGTACCCTTAGCTCCCTCATGCTTCTCCACTTGTAAGGTGATAGCTTCTTTCTATTTGTTTCTTACTGTTACATATACATCTATATGTGCATGCATGTATGTGCGAATATATGTGTGAATACAACTTTCAGGGTCCATTTTTTTCATTTGTGTGTATGGAAGCTGACCACTCTGCCCTAGACCACCAGTAAGGGGGCTCATCTCTGAGACAACATAATTCTCCTTTCCCCTGCAGTCATTAGTCACCTGTAATTCCTAGTTTATGGGTGGAACCACATGAAAATGTCCCTCTTCCACATTAATGTAACCTTGATATTGCCCTTATGCTGGTCTTCTTTATGCAGACATTTATAAGAATCAATGTTTTACCACAGACTTCCTGGTATTCTGGCTCTTACAGTCCTTCTGCTTTCTTTTCCCTGATGTTCCCTGAGCCATAGATGCAGGAGCTGTGATGGTAGGTGTATCAGTTGGAGCTGGGCTCCCCACAATCCGTTGATCTGCATTGTGTTCAGCTGTGGTTTTCTGCAAAGCTCTCCATCTGCTCTAAAGAGAAGCTTCTTTGGCAAGGGGTGGGAGCTACACTTATCTGTGGGTGTGAGGGTAAGTATTAGAATGTAGTAAGGAATTACTCCCATCTAACAAAGTGGTGGTAGATTCTTTTCTAATATTCATGACCTCACTATCTCCAGGAAACTGGCTAGCTTTTCCATACCAGGTATGATTCCTTTCTTGTTTAGTGGGCATTAGGTTCCATAACCTTGACACCTTCTGTCAATCTGATAGGTGAGATGGAATCTCAAAATTGTTTTAATTAACATGTGGTTACCACCAACATGTGAGTGCCACAATTACACTGGTCGTTGGTCATTTTCATGTTTCATAGGTGTTACAGCTGGGAAGAACTATTTCATTGCTTCCCTTTATTGCCAGCTTACATTGTATTTTCTGGAACTATGGGAGCTAGACAGAAGGAAAGAGCTTTCAGATCAAGTCATCTACCTGTCTTAATTCCTGAAGTAGTATCTTCAGGAATCAGTACCCACACTTTACCCCTGAGAGGCAACCTGGGGCTACATTCACAGTAGCTATATTGTTTTGGAAGTCATTTTCATTATCTCTCTATTGAAGACATTTAGGTTGTTGTCATTTCCTGGCTGTTGTGTATAGGGTAGCAATGAACACTGCTTGCTAAGCAAGTATCTGTGGAGTAAGATATTGAGTCCTTATGCCAAGGAGTGGTATAGTTGGGTTATATGATAGATTTATTTTTAGTTCTTTTGAGGATTCTTCATACTTATTTGCAGACTGGCTCTACCAACTAGCATTTCCTCCAACAGTGAGTGAGGGTTCCCTTTTCTCCATAATCTTGCCAACACTTGTTGCCATCCTTTCTGGGATGAGATCATATCTCAAAGTTGCTTTAATTGACATTTTCTTAATTGCTAAGAGCAACCAATATTCTTTGAAGTAGTTCTTGGGCTTTTTTTTTTTTTTTTATTTCTTCAACCAAGAACTCTGTTTTGATCCCCAAGTCATTGTTTATCTGCATCATATATTTCCCTGACTCTTTGGTTTTCAAGTTCTTTGTAAATTATGAGTCTTAATCCTCTATCAGATGTATGGTTGGCACAGAATCTTTCCTGCTCTGTATGTTTCTTCTTCACTCAGTTGAATTCTTACTTTACAGAAGCTTTTTAGTTTCATGAAGTCCAAGTTATTGATTGTTGCCCTTAATTCTCGGGCAAATGGAGTCCTTTTCAGAAGGTCCTTTCTTATGCCTTTGTCATGTAGGGTACTGCCTATGTTGTCTTCTAGCAGCTTTTGTGTTTCAGGATTCAAGTTGAAGTCTTTGATCCACTTTTAGTGAGAGCTACCAGTCTAATTTCCTTCGACTGATGTGGACATCCAATTTTTCCAGCACCATTTGGTGAAGATGCAGTCTTTTCCCTTTGTATGTTTTGTTTATGTTTTTGTTTTTGTTTGTTTGTTTTGTTTGGTTGGTTTCTTTCTTTTTTGCCTCTTTGTCAAATATCAGATGGTTATAATTATAAGTACTCGTGTTGGGTCTTGTGAAGACTATTCTGACAAAAGAGTTTGCCTTAAATGAAAGAGCAAGTATGCAAAAGAATGACACAACCAAGATAAAGATTGCTGTGTCCCTGATACCTGCAGGGGCTTCATCAGAAGCAGCTGGATCCCTTTCTCACTCATTCTGGCCGGAGCTACTCATCTGCTCTCCCAGCCAAGAAGCAAAGCTGGTAATCATCACTATTTCTCTTTATTTCTAGTCTTTTCTTTGCAGGTGAAGACTTTGGTTTCAGCTACTTTATAGGACACCATCTGAAACATGACATGATCACTCCCTACTGTCTTAAATGTCCCTCTTTTTCCTGACCTCAATTTCATAGGATCAAAAAAACCTATACTATGAACTTACATGACAAGCACACAAATTTCACTTTGTACCTATAAAGATGGGACTTCATACTGGTTGAGGTTCTCCAGTTTCCCAAGCATTTTTACAAGTAAGTATCCAGGAAGTGACTTGTATATCTGAAATAATAACACATATGGAAAAGAAAAACACAATATCACGTCCCTTGGTCTGTATCATACCCTGTGTTGTGGTTTGAATGAGAGGTACCACTCATGTCAGTTATTGGAGTACTTGGAACTCAACTGGTGTTTGTTTGAGGGTAGGAGGTGTGGCATTACTGGACAAAGTATGTCACTGGGGGCTGGCTTTCTGCAAACCCTCTGTTTCTTGTTTGTGATAGGTAATATGAGCTCTCAGCTGCTGCTCCAGATGCCTGCCACTTGCTACCTCAGCTCCACCATTATGGATTCTAACCTCTGGAACTATAAGCTCTAAATAAACTCTTTCTTCTATGAGTTGTCTTAGTTGTGATGTTTTATCACAGCAATAGAAAAGTAACCAATATACCTTCCCACCTGGAAAAATTGGTAACAATTTTTCATGGCATATTTCATAGGGCCCTGTGTATCACTATTTCCTCCAAATTAAATTCTAAATCTTCCCTTTTGTAGGCAAGAGGATGGTTCCTAACACATAAGAAGTTAACTAAATTTATAAGGCTTGGAAAGCCAAGCAAACACATAGTTTGGAAGGCGACAGGATTCACACAGACACTCAGAAAATTGATTGCTGGGAAGAGGTGACTCTGACTAGCCCAGCTGCCGGCAGGCTATACAGGCAGCTTCAGGGAACCAGCCTGCATGAGTCCTCATGCATGTTTGGTTGGTGCTTTCCATGATGCAATTGTCTCATAATCACCCATGCTCCTGTAAGTAACCCTGATAATTCCCAGGTCACTAAACTAAGCTTGAATAGAATCCTGTCTTTGGTGTATCATCAGTGCTTCATATATGGGTACATAAATGTTCATGTTTCCCCTAGAAGGGTCACACAGCAGATACCTTGATAAAAACAAGTCCTCCAAGGCAGCACTATCAAGCTTTCCTGTCTTAATGGGTCAGAGTGAACTTGTTGCAAGACCCTGGATTCTATGCCATACCATCTTTTCATTGTTCTGAACATCTCCACATACCCATCCTCACCACAGTAGAACACATTCTCCTCAAAGCAAGTCAATAATAGAAACATTTGCCTACTGCTACTGGAGCTGGAACATCACAGTCTCCATGGAGCTGATGTTTGGCTTAGGCACAGGTAGAGCTACTCCCTATACATTTCTGATATTCAGGAAATGCTACCCCAAGTTCTGCACTACTTTTGAAATACTTTCTTCTATTCCATTCAAATAAGGCATTCTTCATTTTCTCTGTCTCTGTAGTTAGCTTAGCGTTGTTAAGAGCCAGCTTACACTAGCTTCTAAGAACCAGTTGTTAAGTTTCCAGAGATTTTGTGAACCAGTTGCTCACAGTTTGTTTTGTAACTTGAAGTCAGCCATTCTGAAAGAATTAGTGCCACAGAACGTGACAAATTCTCAAATCAAGTCTCCTTGATGCCTAACCTGAGCAAATTATCAAGTATTGATAAACATAGGTAAATTCACTCTTTTCTTGCAAAAGATTCCACTTTTAGCACTCGGATATTCAAGTTATCTTTCACCTACTTTGTTATTCATGTATCTCCATATAAATGCATCCAAAAAATAATAACTGAATGTTTTACTTTTACCATCAAAAGAAATATAAAGTCTTCTAGTATGTTACTATCTGGAAAAAAAGATTTCATTAATTAATCCATATAATTGACTTAACACAATGCTTTGGGCCATAAAGAAACATCTAATAAATATTGGTTACTTACCATTATTGTTGTTATTATTATTAGCACTAATGTTTACCTATTCATTAAGTTCATCTTCATATTATTCTTCAATATTCAGATTCTTTATTTCTACAAAGCTGTAGAAATACAATATGACTTCTTATCCCCCTCTTTCTTAACAAACATTTTCAAGCCCAAAGCAAGAGTTACCTTTTACAAGAGCATACTCTGGGTTACTTCACACAAGGAACATCTCTTCTGTTTCTTTTCTGAGCTCCTTTAGTACTAATATCCTAACACATATGAGTTTGGGGCCCCTAATGTTGCTCTGGGTTTTATTAAATGTTTGTTTCTTTTCTGTGATAAACTGTCTGGTCCTCAAGAATGACAACAATGTCAATCTTTAGGAGCCTGTTCATACTCTTTCTTTAGTGACTGCAGCCTTCATTAATACAATGATGCTCAGAAGGGTGGTGCCTCTTCTCAGCCTTCTCAATGACACCTGAAATCCCAACTAAACACAGTGTCATGATTGTTGAGTCCACTATGGTTCAGGTTCATTCCACTTCTGAATGGGAAAAAGACATTCTAAGATGAATGACCCACCTTCCTCTAAGCTGTGACCTTTGTCCTACATCTTTATTTTCTCCATCTCCAGGAAAAAAATTAAAGATCATTAAAATAAATGGTTTTATTTGTTTTTATTACTTCATAATTCTAGCCCTTTATAACTCAATTAAGCATTATCCTCAAATTTCAAAATCATGTGATAATAAAAGTAATTAAAAAGCATAAGTTTGGGCTGGAAGTGAGATGGCTCAGCTGGTAAAATCTCTGGCCATCAAAATTCTGATGATCTCAGTTCAATCCCAAGAACCCACAGTGGAAAGAGAGAACTAACTCTCAAAATTTGTCTTCTGTTTTCCACACATGTGTATCTGCACTAGCATGCACACATCACACATGTACATATGTGTGTACACAATATTATAATAATAATAATAATAATAATAATAATAATTAATAGTGTAAAAAGAAATTAAACAATGTGTATGACAAATCCTTTCCAAAGTTAATGTAAAAGATGTCCACAGCTGTATAGCTCTCCAGTATCAGAAGAGATGAGGTACATTTTGCATTGGGATTTTAATGTCATGAATATGTAGGCAATGCCTATCCCTATTAAGACCAAGATAGAATTTGCTTACAGCATTGAGAAATCCCATCTTATCAGAAGGCCATGGTCCTTACAGCAGGAAGCTGAGTGCCATGATTACCTCCATAGCTATTCTGAGCATGTTTCTTTTCCCAAGGTCTTTTCAGGAGGATCATTGAATCCATCAGTCTATTCTCTGTTTAAAAACTGGGTGAGAACAGGCTTATGGAGGGGATAGCACATCTCACTCAAGCTTTCTAAAAAGAAGATGTGACTTAGCCCTTTGTTAGAATGGAGAAAAAACTTTCTCCAAAAAGAGATGTCAATTCTATTGTATTAATGTATGAGAGTGAGCAAAAGTGCATGCACATATACATGTAGACTCCTGATTCATTCATAAACTATTGGTGACCATTAATGAAATCTTCAAGCTATAAGCAACAGGATATAAAGATCACTGGCTTTAAATCACTTAACTGGAATTATTCTCAGAAAAAGATGTTATTTACAAATATAATTTCTTAAAACTTATGTCTATACACCAGGAACAGACTGGGGAAAGAAAAGCCACATTGTCTTCTCAGGCAGCTCATCCATTCATCACAGTAATAGCAAGAGTGGGTTTTGCTCTACCAGGAAATCATAATCTATTTTTGTAGTCTTGATATTTTCATGATTCTAGTAATGTCTGTAATCTTAGCTGATAAAGGTCTAACAGTCCTAGTCTGAGACTCCAAACTCAGAAATGCTCCAAAATTTACAACATTTGAATGACAACAGCTGCTTAGAAAGTTTCAGGTCTTGTAAAGATTTCAGATCTGTGGATTAGAGGTGGTCTACCAATGAAGTCTATGCAAATATTTTTAGAGCTGAAAAGTTCCAAATCTTCAAAGGTGTTTCTGGTCCAATGGATTTCTGATAAGAGATATTCAACGTGTAACAATACAAGCATTTCTGATATACATTCTCATATGAAATTTTCTATAATTAGCTTTAAGGAAGAGACATATTTGTTTTGAATAATAAACTAGTTATTAATAACCAATGTACACTCGTTATTTATTCTGACACTGCAATCATTAGCAAGGATTTAATGGATTTAATGCAAGGGCCATGTTGAGCCCAAATTGTCATGCAATTTAGGAAAATTGCTGCTTTTTAAAAGGTTAGTGGGAAATGAAAAATGTCAGTGACTTACATTCATTTCCAGTGACATAACAGGTGTCCAGCAATAAACAAATTCTTGGGTGTTGGAGGGAAGGCTCAGCAGTCAGGAGCACTAGCTGCTCTTTCAGAGGACTTGAGTTCATAATCACTTATACTTCCAGGAGATCTGACACCCTCTTCTGGCATCCATGGTCAACAGCACATTAGTAGCAGGCACACACACACACACACACACACACACACACACACACATATATATATTATAATTTTTTAGAAACTAAAAAATAAACACAGTTATTTCATTAATTAAACTGGATTATAGTATCTGAATTCTTGGGAGATACCTCAATAGATAAAACACTTGCTGGACAAGTGTGAGGAATTGAATTTTGAACCTTAACATACCAAAAGCCCGGTAGGCATGGAGGCCCACCTGTACTCTAGCATGTAGCAGGTATAGATATGTGTCTTAATTTCTTTTCTGTTGTGATAAAATGCTCTGACAAAATTAAGTCAAGGAGGAAAGAGTTTATTTCAGCTCACAGCTCATTTCAGAGGAAGTTGTAGTGGAAAGCGCTTCAGGAAGCTAATCATATTGTAATTTTAGTAAAGAAGTAGAGAACAAAGGATGGATATAGGAGTTTGAAACATTTAGTCACAGTGCATCTTCAATAGAGAAGTAGACAGCAAGGGATGGTGTAGCTGGAGTTTTCCTGTGCCACCCGGCTCCTGCAGCTGCTCAGATCCAAGTAAACACACAGAGACTTATATTACTTATAAACTGTATGGTCAAGGCAGGCTTCTTGCTATTTAGTTCTTATATCTTAAATTAACACATTTCTATAAATCTATACCTTGCCATGTGTCTTGTGGATTACCGGTATCTTTATATCTTACTTCTCATGATGGCAGCAGCTGGCAGGGTCTCCTGACTCAGCCTTCCACTTCCCAGAATTCTCCTCTCTCCTTATCCCGCCTATACTATACTTTCTGCCTGACTACTGGCCAATCAGTGTTTTATTTATTAACCAATCAGAGCAACACATTCACAGCATACAGATATCTACAGCAGGATTGATGTATGCATGCTGCTTGGCTCCCTCTCCTTTTCATTCAGTCTGGGGCCTAGTTTATAAAATAGTGGCACACAGGTTTAGGGTAAGTCTTCCCACTTCAACTTTCCCAATTAAGAAAATCCCTCACAGCCATGTTCAGATGCTATGGTGGTCTGTTTAAGAATGGCCCCCAGTGGCTCATGAAACGGTGAAACTGGTTAGGAAGGATTAGGATGTGTGGCCCTGTTAATGGAAGTATGTCACTGGGAGCTGGCTTGGCTTTTAAAAGACTTGTGCCATTCCAAGTGTGAACTCTGCTTCCTTTTGTGGATCAAGATGTAAGCTCTCAGCTACTGCTCCATCTGCCTGTCATCATGCCATGGCTTCATTTTGCCATGGACTCTAACCCTCTACAATCATAAGCTCAATTAAATTCTTCTTTCTCTTTCTATAAATTGCCTTAATCCTGGTATTTTATCATGTCAATAGAAAAGTGACTAAGACACAAGTCTACAATCAGGATAATCCTAGATTTTAATCAAGTTACCAATTAACACTAACCATCTCCAGAGGATTCCTGTAGCAAACTACCTAGCTAGACTAGCTGACTAAGTAAGCTCTGCATAAGAGACTCTGCTATAGTGTGTAACAATGAAAGATTGAGGAAGACACTCAGCATCAACCTTGAGCCTCCACATGCAGGCACACACACACACACACACACACACACACACACACACACACAAGCACTTGCACACACATTTATGCCCACATGGATTCAAACACACACATTTGCCTGCATACCATATGTGCACACTTACATACACATACACTCATACACATACATGCACACAAACAGAGAAAGAGAGACAGAGGCAGAGAGGCAGAGAGACAGAGAGACAGACAGAGAGACAGAGACTTTTCAACTTGAACAGTCACACATGTTCTTTCAAGCAAACTTGCAAAGTTTGTAGTTTCCTGATTTTAGTCACGCCCCCCTCCAAAAAAAAATCACAGATTGTAAGGATAGAGCAGCTGAATTTTCATGGATAGGATTAGTGCTAATTACAGAGAAAGGAGAGTTTGCTACCAGTGTTGGAATCTATGGTAATAGAATGAAATATTTAAATTAATTTCAGGTTGAGCACAGCTTCCCTGCAAGATGGCCCTGGCAGCTGTGCTTGAGATTCTGAATGATGGACATTGATGCTTACAAAACCTGTTTCTTTATTGCAAGCAAAGCTTCAAAAAGGCAAAAAGATTCAGTAACACATATTTTTTTCTTTTCTAATTTGAAGCATTGATTCAAATCAGCATGTGAAGAAAAAAATGCTACCTGATATTTACTGCAGGATCTCTACCTTTGGAAAAGAATGGCTGCATTGCTTATATAGGAGGAGAAATATACTAAGAAAAAGAAGGAAAGATAAAGAAAATGAAGAAAAAAAACACATTGGAGACTTTTCCTGCAAGTAATCCAGTCTTTCATGTGCTTTGTTCAGATGCTGGGGGGAGGGGGTGAGAAACCCAACCACAGGAACTTGTTATCAGAAAAAGAAGGCTAAAATTGCATTTTAACACCCTGAGGTTCCATCTATATCTTTTGTCATTTTTTTTCTTCTCTTTTGTTCATGGACTCTTTACAACTTCACTTCAAATATGTTACCCAACCACCAACTCTACAAACAGAACTTCCAAAGCCTTGCAACTGCATTGAAGAAGCAATTCTAAAATGTCAATACAGAGATGAGCAGATGTACCCTTTCATAAAACTCCTTTAGTTAGTGACGGTGCTGGAGGATGAGGAAGAATTTGGGTATTATTTCCTCTGCTGATAACTAACATTTGGTTGGGGGCAGGGAGGACTTCAAAATTCAAAAGAATGGAAGGGAAAACAATTTAAATTTGAATATGAAGAAAAGCTATGTATCACCAGAATATTTTTATGTGTATGAGTATATGGACACCAGAAGATATTGTTGGGTTACCACTGTCCCCAGAACTGGAGTTACAGATGGTTGTAAACTACTCTGTGGATGCTGAGAATCAAACTCAGGACCCCTGAAAGAATAGCAAATACTCTTAACAACTGAGCCCTCTCCAGCAAAGAGCTGAGTTGGTTTGCTATTGTTGTGTTGTGTTGTTTTTAACATTAGCAAAAAATGAAGCATTAAAAAGTAAAGATCTTGAGTCCATTCAAGATGGTAGTAGCTGTTGGTACCCTCAGGGAAGTTGATATCTGTGGTCTGTGCTGCAGCAGGAGGCCATGTTGACATCCATGATTCCTGCTGCCATATAGATGTCAGGGGTTCATGCTGCCAACAGAAAAAAATGTGGAATTATAAGATCTATGTTGCTTATGGCTGTTATGGGCAAGGAAGCTTCTTTTGCAGTGGTATCAATGACTGCAAATTCATAATTAAGAATGAGGGACGTTGCAGGCTTCTGTGACAATCTCTCTGCCTCTAAAACAAAAACAAGCAAATAAAGAAACAGTCTAGAGAGGAAGTTATTGAAGAGAGTCCTTAAAAATTGTGATAAAGATGCTGAAGTGTAGCTCGTCACAGTTGATGGCTTCTGTTGGAGGGTGGGAAAGGATTCAGTTATCTTTAAGGGGCTGACTACTAGAAGCTTGAACATGCTCCAATGAGTATATGAACAACACAAATTGCACTTAGTGTATTTATTTTTCTTTTGGGAGGGAGAGTGCAGGACTGGGAGGGTGGACTTGGGAAGAATGGGAATTAAGTATGATTGGGGTGCAAAAAAAATATTGGAAAATATGTCACAAAAAATGAACCAAACAAGAGAAAGAAGTAAAGATCCTCTGTACACGTCTACTCTACTATGCACAGATTGGGACCCTTGTGCCTCTAGATCATTCCAGTTTCTAGGCAGTTGAAGATCAGCACCACTTCCCAGGCCAGAAGAAGCAATCAAGAATTCAATCAAGGAACATTTATAAAATGCCTCCTCTGTCTTGGTTACCACATCTCATGGTCTATAGAACAAACAGGCTTCAAAAAACAAAAACAACAACCAAAAAAAAAAAACAAACCCAAAAATATAAATTTGCTTTAGGTGTAGATTATCTTGAAAAGTAGAGAAAAATGAATGTATACAGTTGCTAGGGAAAATTTCGGGCATAACTAATTTCTGTACTAACTGAACGTTAAGTAAAATTACAATTAAAAGTTTAAAATAGACATTTTTGTTCCAGTTATTATCTGAGTCATTTCAACAAGACAAAAAGTGAGCTAGCCCATTGTTACCCAGCCCATTGTTACCCATCATATGTTTTAAGCAATCAGACAGTCAGTCTGATCTAGAGCTCACTCCTCCCTTCTAGAGAAAGATAAAGAGCATCACAAAGGCTAAAGGTGTCAAAGAAAGTTAGCCATGGCTAATAAGATATGACTGTTTTCTCCCAAGAGGATTTTATTTTGTAGCCTGTGGCTTTGCAATCCATCCCTGACCTTGAAGCTGCACTTAATCTGTCTGTTCTTCTGCGTGTCCCAGTAGTGATGGTAGTGGCATGAGAAGCCATATTGCCTAATGGAATAGGGTAGTCACGGTCAGCATAGCAGTGTAGGAAAACATCTTGTCCTCATCTCAGCCATTTCCCAACACACCTAAGAAGCAACAGGACCAAAAGCTGAGGTTATACAGGGATGTCAGCAGACAATAAGAAAAGTGATGCTACGTACCAGTGCCTTCTGGCTCCCCTTTTGTAAAATCTTTCTCTACAGGGAAACACCCTAACAGCTCTTGGTGTGAAGCCTAGGAGCAGAGTCTGATCCCTTACCTGTGGTAGAGACAGGATGAGGAGAGATTCCCCGTACTTGCAGAGATATGAAAAGACATAACCTGGAGCAAGAGTTCTAAGACAGCAGCAGAGTACTCTTCAGACTCAAGTGAGCAACCAGACTCTAGGCTTTGATGAAAGAAAGATGGGCTCAATGAGAAAAGCGCTCAGAACTTAGAAAGGCCCCATGAAAGCTGCCCCAAGAGCAGAGAGAGTCATCTAAATAGTACAGTGGAGATACAGGTGAAAAGTCATATTCATTTTGCTTCTGAAAAATTGCAACTTTCTTTTCCACCCAAAATGATGACATAGGACATTTATATTGCACAAAATAACTCATATGAAGAATATATGATCAGTGTGTACTTGCTAAAGCATCCCACCAGTACTGTGATTTAGAAACTGATTTGTTTGTCTTATTTGTGTGTGTGTACATATAAACATGCATATACTGTCATACATATTGTATGCAATTATATGATAAATTGTATATTTTATAATATATAGTCATATATCACATACAATTATAATCAGGATTATAAAGAGCCTTTAAAGAGCTTAAGTTAGAAACAGAATATGTGTATATTCAGATAGATACAGAATTTGAACACATGATTCTGAAAACTAAACAATTAAAAATTGGTTAGATTAACAAAAATAATTTTAAAATAATTAAAATAATTCTTAAAAATTAAAAATAATGGTTAAGTGGACTGTGTAACACAGTGGGATTTCTCATGTTAGCTTTAGAAGATGTCACAATCATACTAGTTTTATTTCCTGTACAAATATTCATCTGAATGTAAATCCAAAAGCCACTCAAAAATTAATTACTTTATTTTTTAAAAAAATACTCAAGGCACATCATTACAAACTAATAATCAATTTGTACATTTTCCAAAAATATTGGAAAATATATAAGTACTGTGACATTTATTTTAGCATTTTAAAATGAGTAAAGTAAGCTGCAATGAGTTGAAATATTTCAAAGAAAATACAATTGACTCAATCTGTAGATTTTAACATCTGGAGATTTAATCCGTTATGAATTGACAATATGGGTGGGATGGAATGTGTCTGTATCAACATGTTTAAACTTTCCTAAGAAACAAAATACAGCAGCTTTGTGCATAGAATTTACAATGTATTCGGTGTTGTGAACAATCTGGAAATGACTGAGGGAGTATTGGGAGGGTATGGGTGAGTATCTTGCCAACACCACCCCATTTTATACAAAGAAATAGAACATCCATGCATGTCCTCAGGGGTCCAGGAACCAATCCTTAACACATATAAAGTGATAACTTGTGTATTATTTTCTTCAATATTGTTAGAGAATTGATTATTCTTCCATTGAGGAATTATTCAGCTCTTAGGAATGAATTCTAGAATTAAAATATGAGTATGATTGTAAAAGACAAGAGGAGACTGAGGAACTTGCACAGATTAGCAGAGATGAAGCAGACTGGACATCTGAATGCAATATGGGATTTTCACTTGGAGCTTGTGACAGAAAAAAAAAAGACATTAATGGAAAAACTGTTCAAATTCAAGTTCCATCTGTGCTTTACCTAATAGCATTATGCCAATATTAATTTCTTGAGTTTTTTTATATCATTGTACTGCATTTCTGAAGGATGATAAATATAGAAGAAGCTCCCAGAAAGATATACAGGAATTCATCACATGAAGTCAGGCAAAACTTTGTTGCAAATAATTTCAGAATTAAAAGTTTAAATCAAATCCTTGAGTAGCAATGTCCTTTGCTTCTTTGTGCAGTGGAGTATGATTTATCCGTCAATGAAATAACTCTGCCTCCTGCCTAAGGGAGAATCTTGTGAAAGTGAAGAAAATAATTCCTTCTACCTTCAGAAGACTTGTATGATGGCATCATTTGCATGAATAAAAATACATTTTATCTTTGTCAAAACAAACTTAGAAATTCAACAATTAATGGTTTCAAAAGCTGAAATAGTAATGGTCATGGCTAGAGCTAACTCACTGCAGCTGGTATTCTCTGTGTTTTTAGGCAATAATTACCCCATGAGTCTGAAATATTAGGTGCTTTCACAGATTGCTTTCTGCTACATTCCCCATAACTTCGATTTAACATTGTAAAAAGCAGCAGATTTAGGAACTGTAGGCTGGGGGGAAGGGTGGTCTTACCCACCCGAGTTGTTAAAGAAATAACTATGATGTCAGTATGAACCATTGCATTCTAAGAATATCCCAAGAGTATGAAGTTCAATCTCTTTTCTTTTTTATTTTACATAGCAACCACCTATCCCCCTCTCATCCCTCCTCCTCCTCCAGCTTCCGACCCACCCCTCATCTCTCCTCCAAAAGGGTAAGTTCTCCCATAGTGGGGGCAGGAACAGCAAAGCCTTGTACATTCAGATGAGGCAGGACCCAGTCCTCCCCGTGGCCTCAAGGATAAGCAAGGCATCCAACCACAGGTAATGGGATGCAGAAAGGCAGCTCGTGCACCAGGAATAGATCCTTATCTCTTTTTGTTGTGACTGGAGTGCAGAAGTGTGGTCTGCCTTCAGTTCACTAAATTTGACTTCTACAAATTGTCCTTGGTCAGCCAACATGACACTTACTCTCAAAGGATGACTACAGCATCTAAAAAGAAAAAAAAAAAAAGATTGTCTTTATTTTTAAAAATAAACAACTTCTCTATTTCAAGGTCACAATATATCACTCCTGACCAAGGTGAGTCTCCCTTTAAACGTCCCCAAGATATACATTCTACTTTTCAGATACTAATTGTGTGTCAAACACCTTATGTCTGGTAGCAGCAACTTGAAGGAACAACAGACATGCCAGTTAGAACACCTGTGACATAGTTGGGCCTTTTCTAAACAAAACAAGATGTTGTTTGTCAGATTTGGTAGATTTTACCCAAGGAAGAAAATAGGTTGTTGTAGGAGGAGAATTTGAAAGTCTAAAATCATCACTGGGCTTGTGTGTGTGTGTGTGTGTGTGTGTGTGTGTGTGTGTGTGTGTGTGTGTACCTATGCTGTCTAGTGGGGATTTTGTTGACTCATTACAATGTAACTCCATTTTAACTTATTTTATGGACACGAAAATACACATTTTAGCAAGCTATTATATAGTATATTTCCATATGTTTTTTTTTTTAAATATCTTTAGCATTAGTAACCAAAAACTTTCTGGTTAAATTTAAAGCACACTCCACAAGTTGAAACCCATATCTGGTACCTTATCAAGCCAAAAATCTGTGGCTAGACTAGCCGTAGACCTACTACTATTACTCTAATAAATAGGCATACTGCTAAGTCAATCCCTAATAGCTTACCATTATACCCATAGATTAATATATCTCTCAATCTCATCAGGGGATGTTTCTTTATGTAGTATAGACTAACACAGAGACCAACATGGGTCTAAGTGCAGAGAATATGAGACTAGAATGCTCAGTCTCAAACTGTATCACACCCTCTCCTCCCAAGGCTGGCAGATTATTATGGAAGATTTTGAGTTAGAAAAAAAAAAATTTCAAGAGCCAGAGGCAATGGATGACTACAAGAAAACACTGTATTTTGGGCACAGCAGGGCAGTTGTACTTATGAATTCTTATTCTGCATGCATAAGACCTGTACAAGTTCCAAATAGGCTGAATCCCACATGGTGAGGAAAGGTGGGCATGAACTCCCACCACTAACTAAGGAGCTTCTGAGAGGAGAGTCAGTTTCCTTTAAGGGTGCCGCCCCTGGTGGGTTGATCATGCTCCAGTGGAAGGCTACAGATCCAAGAGTGTTTGCACAGCAACAATGGTATTGATAGATTTAAAAAAAATTGAAAGGAAAGAAAGTTGGATGGGTCATGGAAAGGACTGGATCTAGAAGGAGTTGGGGAAGGGAATGAATATTATCAAAATACTTTGTATAAAATTCCCAAGGTATTAATTTAAAAATGAGGGGGAAAAACATGCAGTCTCTGTCCAGGGGACAGGAAACTGAGGAGCTGGGGATGGTTGGATAGATGGGGAAATCTCCACCATGGCTGAGGGCAGCTGCTCTCTACAGCAATCAGAATGCCAGAAAGTCATCAGAATATGGTCAAAAAAAGAAGAAAAGAAAAAGCAAATTCACAGTTGTGAAATGACATGCTCCAGATTGCTCTTGATGACAAAAGAGACGTCTCAAATATTCACAGTTTACGTGGAGTTCTAAGCTCAAGGAAAAAAAAATGAATGCCAAGGAGAACTGTCATAAAGTCAATCAATGCAGAAAAATGCCTATTGTTGGAGGGACAACTCCAACAATAGCTTCACAACTATTTTCAAACCACAAGGTGGTCCATAGCAGGCTAAAATGTGGAGTATTATTTTCCAAAGTAATTTTCTCCCACCAGAATAACATCTTTATTTAGAATCAGACAGAAATAAAACCTTGAAGGAGAAAAAACACAAAGAGATTACGTAGCCGAACTCTTGCAGATTGTATTTTAGCTGTGTTCAGGCTGTGGGAGGGAGAGGTAACTAAATGCCTCTAGCCTTTTGACAGCACTCCCTACGCGCTGGCAGTTCCTGCGGGATATTTCTAGTCCAACATTGAGCCACTGTTGGTATCTCCAGATGGCTTCCCAATGTCTTAAAACTGTTCAGAAGGAACCATTACATCTCACATTGGAAAATCTTAATTGCTATAAACACAATTATCATATGACTTCCACATCTCTCCTTTCCACACTCTTCACTCTAAAACTATTTAACTAATTATCTTTCCAAGGATTCGGACCAAGCACAATCACAGCTTCCTTGCTGAAACAATTTCTCACCTAAAAAGAAAAAAGAAGAGATGACATAAGTGTCATAGTTTTTATTTTATTTTTATTATGTTTTAAGAGGTGGGAAATAAGACTTTCAGAATCAAAACTAGTTCTAACAAATTGAATCCAATGCCCATCCCTGCACATCTGGGCAACACAGGCCCCGTAGAACCTAGTGCTTTGAAGGGTTCTGCTTGATCTTAGTCTTTTCCATCAGGGTTGTGAGTATAAAGCTTTAAAGTTAAAGTCAGCAAACTTTTATATTTGTAAGGGACAGGACTGAGTGTTAAATATCTGTAAGAAGAGCCCATGGTTCATTAGTGAAACACCAAATAAAAAGATCTGACTCCATAGATGTGGTATGCAAATTAGAGTGGGCTTGAACCTTCCTATATTTCTTACATCTGCAGGAATATGGGAAAATAGAGTCCAAAGGTTCATGAGTATTTCTGAAGTCAGCTGGGACTCAAGTTCCAGTATCTACCTCTCAGCATAGGTCCCTGGAGAACCACTCTCCAGTGAAAACTTAAATGACCCTTGCAAAGCTGATAAGACACAATCAGAGGGCAATGGTGCAAAAGATGAAACTAAAAAATGCCATCACACCTCTGTAGAGACTCTACCTTGCCGGGCAGTGGCGCACTCCATTAATCCCAGAGGCAGAGGCAGGTGGATCTCTGTGAGTTCGAGGCCAGCCTGTGCTACAGAGTGAGTCCCAGGAAAAGATACAAAGCTACACAGAGAAACCCCGTCTCAGGAAAAAAAAAAAAAAAAAAAAAAAAAAAAAAAAAAAAAAAAAAAAAAAAAACCTCTGTAGAGACTCTACCTCATCTTACACCACCAGGAACCTGTAATTCCAACTATATCTAAGGTCTAAATGATTCAGACTGTCTGGTTGGGCTCTTGAGTACCAAGAACAAAGCAGACATTGTTATCATCACAGGACAGGAGTAAGGACAGGTTATGAAATATATTTTCAGAAGTCCTTTTTTTAATTACAAAAGCTACCTAGACTGTCCCTGTGTATTTTCCTGCATTTCTGACTTGTTTAAATATTGCCAGTTCCAAATAGTGATTCTGTCTTTATTTGTAAGCACATCCAGCATTAAAAAAGACATTTTTCTTCTCTAGACACCTTTTGTATTTATTATTGATTTTTTATGAAGGGAGGGGGCAGTCCATCAGCTGTAGGTGAAATCTGAGAACAAAGGACAGATTTAATTTCAGCTTTGTCATGAAGTTAGAGCGCCCTCCAGTGATCTGTCTGGCTCCCAGAATGTCAAAATATTCTTCCCAGCCATTCCTTAACACACACAAATAAATCTGAGCTTTAGCCTCTGCAGTGTAACAGCTTTCCATTTTAAAAGTCAAACTCAGGCAGCAAATATGTGCATATTGATTTCCTGTAAAATCCTGTTACATATCCATATTCATTTGTCTTTTTGCAGGGTATTTATAGGGCAGATTCTGTAAAATAAAGCATGGCCTGATGATTTTTATTTTAGCAGAGACAAAGTCCAAGTATTCTTATTATGTGTAAACCTGTATGACTGCAGGCTCAAAGTTTATTTTCATAGCTATTAACAGAGAATGTGACAAGGACGAGTTTCTCACCATCCATCTGTACGGGGGTTATTTATAGCTCAGAGGTCTTTTAATGAAGTGGAATAACTTCTTGGTCTATCAGAGCTATCTTTTGCAGTCCTCACACACTGGCTTCTACAAGCCAAGCATGACTCTGCCATTATCAGTGATGCCATACAGCTCCATCAGCCACAGGTAGTACCCAAAGGGATACATGAATAATTCATGAAACCAACCAAGTGTCAAGTGGATATTAAATCACTTTCGACTGTGAGGCAACTAGTTACAAATTTTTGTGATTTATTTAGTTATTTGCTTGTTTATTTAATCCCTCCAAATAGCAAATAGAATATTCCCTTCTCAGCATCACAGGATCACCTCCCAGGTCATTGATGAGATAGGTGTTCACTCAACTACATGTGTCTCCTCTTCTGCTATTCTCCCTTTTTCCTCTTCTTTTCTCCCCTCCTTCTCCCGTCTTATCCCCCCATCCAATTCCTTTTCCCTCCTTTCCTGCCTTCTTCTTCTCTTCTTTTTCCTTCATCTCTTCGTCTCTCCTATAACCCACCCAGCAAGTTTCCTTGAGACACACAGCCTTAAAACTATAAGCTTGCTGAAGATAATCTAATACAATTCCTCTGTTTCATAAAGGAGAAGTTCACAATCTTTGACAGCTTTCCTTCCACAATGCTTTCTTTTCCTTCCTCCTTTCTTTGTGCCAAGGTAGAATCTGTTCAGCTCTGTGAAGGTATAAGCATGACGTGTACAGGTGTCCTCTGTGACACCCCCTCATTGTTTTGTGTACAGTGATAGTAATGGAGCCCACAGGAGCTCTGTGTGTAAGCATCTTGGAAGACTGCAAAACAGAAGACAGTCACAGGCTTAGCGTATTTCACAAACAAGGAATCTGGTACTTTAAGAATTTTCTTTATGAAAAAAAAAAAAAAGCCTTACCTTCACTCCTTGAATAAACCTAAACAAGTGAACTTACTTTGACACTGATTTTTTATGACAAAGATACTAAAGTGTTGTGTGAGGGTCTGGAGAGATCACTTGGTGGTTACAAATGCATAGAGTTCTTGCAGAAAACCCAGGTTTCATTCCCAGAATCCACATTAGACCACTCACAATGTCCTGTAATTTCAGTTCCAAAGGATCTGGCATCTCTTTCTGATCTCCATGGGCACCTGTACACACAGGGTGCACATAAATATACACAGGCATGCATGCATGCATACATGTATAAAATAAATAATTAGAACATTGCTTGGTAGCCTGTTTCATGTTCAACATTGTTTTGTTTGTTTGTTTGTTTGTTAATATCCTAGACTTCCCCAGGTAACTCCAACAGGATCATGGACCTTAGGAGAGCAAGTTACATAGAGCTGAATAAAAGGAAGCAATGGAGACTTCTAACCAACCCAAACATTAATTCTGGGTCAGCATAGGACTGGTCTCTATACACCCCACAGTGTTGATGCAATTAAAGGGTAATTCCAGATTTAACACATGAAATAAAAAGGTTGTCAAGATGTGGATAGTTAGAGCAAATTGCCTGGTCAAGAAAAACTGCTATAACCTCTACAATAAACACAGATATCCTGTCATCATTAGCCACTGCCTGAAAGTCTTGGGGTCGGGGAAAAATCTAAGGGAAGTTCCAGGTGTTTAACTTGACCACCCACCCATCTGGATCAACAGGTCAAGTGAAGTGATTTGAGGAACATCAAATCTTGGTATCTGGATACTTATGATGTTATTCAAATAGTTTTGCTAGATATAAGCTAGTTTAGTAAAAAAAAAAAAAAAAAAGCAATTGAAAACATACTAGGAAACAATTCACTATGTGCTGAAATAGCAATCTCAGAGTTACATACAAGCCTCAGTTTCTATGAGCAAAAGATTAACTCCATAACAGACACAAGGCAAAGCTCTCCCCCATATGCTGTGTCTCGGGTTTTAGAAAACAAGGAAGCCACTAGGAGAGCTTATAAGAACATGGAATCTATGACTGCACCCCAAAGCTCTCTTTCAGTTACTGGCAGGTACACCAGAGTTCTCATTTTTAAAGCCAGGGATTTGGGTGATGTTGTCATCAATACTGATTGAGCATCACATATTGAGACATGATTATATAAATTATGACATTGGAGAAACTTGTGCTCAGTTCAAGAAGAAGGTGATTACCTTGTCTCACTATGTATTATCTCTTCTGTGCAAAGATGCTATCTGGGAAAGGAGCCTTCTAAGCTCTGCTCTGCCTCTCTGCAGAGCAAGCCTCTTCGTCTTTCTGAGTGAGGACCAGTAGCCTTGCCTGGTTATACAGAAAGGACAGGGCTGTAGGGGTATTTACACGTGTGTCTGTATCTAAGAAACGTCTCCCAAGGCATAGGGCACTGTTATTTTGCTACATATCTTCCTAAAGAGCAGAGTGATGGGTGACTTACCAGCTGCAGCTCACAACATGGAGTGGATACATCAGGTAGACTTGCAGTGTCTCCTCCCTCCTTAACTGGATTTCTGACAATGTAAACTCTTCAAAATCCAGAGTTATGAAATATGAATTATTTGAAGAAAATGAACAAAGGGTTGAAAAAATGACATAAGAAGAACAGAAGCCCCACCAAATAGGAATTTTGACTGTAAATCTTAGAAAACAAGACAGCTAAGCTCACCCTAACTATTCTACATAGTTTTTTTGTTTGTTTGTTTGTTTTTGATTTTTTGAGACAGGGTTTCTCTGTGTAGCTTTGTGCCTTTCCTGGAACTCACTTGGTAGCCCAGGCTGGCCTTGAACTCACAAAGATCCACCTGGCTCTGCCTCCTGAGTGCTGGGATTAAAGGTGTGCACCACCACCGCCCGGACAATTCTACATAGTTTAAGCCAACTGCTGCAAATTGTTCTTTGTTAGAATAACCCAAAACCGTAAGAGCAGGTATGACAGAGGTGATTTAGTCTTTGGGTGGGAATAAAAGGTGCAAATGTTGGTAGAAGCAGAACTTTGAACATCTTAATACCTCAGTAGCCTCATCCACAAAATGGGTAATTAATAAATTCATTCCCCCCACTGTGGTGATGTGTTCCCCAAAATATTGTGCACCCTAATAAACTTATCTGGGGTCAGAGAACAGAACAGCCACTAGATACAGAAGCCAGAAAATGGTGGCACACACACTATTAATCCTAGCATTCCGAAGGCAGAGATCCATCCCAATCTCTGTGAGTTCAAAGCCACACTGGAAACAGCCAGGCATGGTGACACATGCCTTTAATCCCAGGAAGTGATGGCAGGAAGCAGAAAGGTATATAAGGCGTGAGGCCCAGGAACTAGAGCCTGTTAAGCTTTTAGGCTTTTGAGCAGCAGTTCAGCTGAGATCCATCTGGATGAGGACTCAGAGGCATCCAGTCTAAGGAAACAGGATCAGCTGAGGAATTGGCGAGGTGAGGTGGCTGTGGCTTGTTCTGCTCCTCTGATCTTCCAGCATTCACCACAACACCTGGCCCCAGGTTTGATTTTATTAATAAGACCTTTTAAGATTAGTGCTACACCCCCCAGTTTTTTTAAAGACATAACTAAAACTGCAAATGGTTATAAATGATTTTGAATGGCTGTTGTGTTCCTGCCAAATGGGAAAATTTTGATTTGAACTCTGAAAATTTTCGGATTTCCAAGATATTACAAAGTAAGTCATGGCTAATTTAAAACATCAGGGAGGGAGGTTGCACAAGTTGCTTATAATGATATTTTCAAATTCCCATGTTATTTGACAATTCATATAACCTCAACATTTATAGTTGATCCCTGCAATTCCTCTCTGGCCATGATTCTCTTTTATCAATACAGTCAGCTCACAGAACTGTCTACTCCTTCAGGGGATTAAGCACTACTTTTTATCTGGACCCTGGAAGAGCAAATTCAGAGATGATAAGAAATTCCTGCTGCAAATCCAACGTGTTATTTATTTAGATCAGAGAAAGAGCTGTTGAGGAAGACTTTTCAAAACATTGATGAAATCTCGGCGGGTTCAGTGGTATGGCGCGCTGACATCATTCTAATTCCATAAAGCTCTGGGAGTCGGGCTAAACTGTCAGCAAGTGCCTGATTTTCCTTCTGCATTTTTGACCTTCAAAAAGAAAAAAAAATGCCAAGCAAAATGAAACACTGATAAAAAAAATAGAAAACAGAAAGTCTCACAAAATATTAAATATTGATACTAGCAAAACTGATGGTACTAAATGTTTAAATTATAACAGTAAGGTAAATGATGTCTGTGTGTTTAAAAGGAATTAGTCAGTATGAAAGATAGCCAGTATTTAGCAAAAGTAATTTATTTCCAAAATTGCCAAGGGAATTAGATAAAATTAGATTCCTAAGATGCACTGGAGCCCCTTTAACAAGAATCTTGGGGTAAACGTACAGGATCAAGACTTTCCCAAGTGTATCTGAGACTTGTGCTCTGTAAGTTAGTTATCATGAGTCAGCGGTATCAATGCCATCGGAAATGCATTAGAATACGGGATTACCAGCTCCACCCTATACTTGTGGTGAGATCTGCCAAATCCAGCCGCCTGCCACACTGATATTTGAATATACAGAGAAATGTCAGAAGCATTGCCTACATGGTTCTCAACAAACAATCAGTTGGAACACGGTCATCATAGGAGGAGTTCCATAGGGAGTCAAGGCCAGGCTCTGCCACAAACTGACCCCAGAGTGCTTTCTTATAAATGCCTGAGAGTTTAACCTGTGTTCTTCCTCACTGGACACATCATTTATTATGCTGAGCCATCACAAACCAAGAGCTGGAAGAGGCCCTCCCTTTGTGATAGGAGATAGTTAAGATTAGTTATATACCAAAATCACAGTGTTTGAGGACCAACCACATGGCAGAAACAGTGTCTCTATATAGAAACAGGCACTCTACATAGAAGGAAGGCAACTAGTAAAATCCAAATGAAGCTAAGCTTGTAAATTTGACTGATGTCAACCTCCTAGCTGTGATAATGCACCATAATTAAATAACCTGTTGCTATTGGAGGAGAGAGAGTAAAGAGTATCCAGGATCACTACATGACCCAACTCTTCCAGTTTAAAAATTTAGAAGGAAAAACAATATTGTAGGAAAGACCACATTTTGTGCTTGAGAAATCAAACTCAGGAAGATAAGTCTGAGTTTTCTTCCGTTGTTTTCACTCATAAGTAAATTTGGACCACAGTAGACTATGGTAGACATTGCGTCCAAGAAGAAAGCCTTGGCCTGAAATTTGCCTTTGTTCCATTTTATCTTGTGGAATATAAATGTCAGCTTTTGATCTATCCATTAATGGAGACTCTCATGAATCTGTATACTAGATTAATTCAGCATAAATCAAAGCATTAGAAAATGGCAAAAGTATCTTCTATTATAAGAGCCATTAGAATTCATATAGGAATAGGAAACCCAGAATCTTACAGGAAACACTAGTTCACTATCCTTTATGTCTTTTGTCTTATTATACACCTTGAGAAAGTATTTTGTGACTAAGGAAGGTTAACCATTGGGGCTGGTGAGAAGGTTCTGTGAGAGTGCTTGTGCAAACATGAACACTTGACTTCAGGCTTGGCCCCCCACGCAGCTATAACCCCAGGGCAATGAGAGGCAGATGAACCACTGGAGCTTGCTGGCCAACAGCTTGGCTCCAGGTTTAGTGAGTGACCCTCTATCA
The DNA here is from genome assembly GCF_004664715.2 of Peromyscus leucopus. Lineage (NCBI taxonomy): Eukaryota > Metazoa > Chordata > Mammalia > Rodentia > Cricetidae > Peromyscus > Peromyscus leucopus. Next base: position 12,891,880 of record NC_051075.1, read on the forward strand.
AAAAATTAAAGAAGAGGGAGATAGAAACCACCATTCTCTTGGGCCTCTGTACTTGTGCACAGGCACTCTCACTAGCTCACAAACATACATACCATACTCATAACCACACGAACAAACACCATACTCACTCCAGATTGTACATCAAAATCAACAGAAAGTCTTTTCAAACTGTAAGCATTCCTTTTAAATATTATTGTGAAGAAGAATATCCAGTGCAATGTGCTCATGCTCACCTTAGGAAAAAGAAGGAAGGAAAGAAGAGGGAGAGGATGGGGAGGCCAAGGACATAAATAAAAGAATGAAATAAGTCTAAAATGATGTGGCCTCATTTACTAGTGAACACAAAAACATGAACAGGGAATTCACAAAGTGAGATCCATGGTTTTTTCAAATAGTTCTGTCAGCAGGAAGATACACATTTTTACCATAAAATTGGGAAATACATGCCAAAAGAGCAGTTTCATCTAAAGATGTAGCGAGATGGACATTGCTAGTGTCTCAACAACTGTCAAGACTTCTCTGCGAGGGCACAGAAGAACATGCTACACCTGCGCAGTGAGGTGATATCTCTGTTCTAGCATGGGGTGAGGGAGCATCTAGCTAGGAGGAGCCCTGGGAGAGCTTGAGTGTCTGAGGCTTTCTTTTCTGTGCAGCATGATTACTGTTTTAAGACATGAAATGAGCTCCAGCTGCCATTTTCACTGCTGTGATACACACACTGTGCCTTCAGACAGAGACCAAAGGAATCTGAGAAACATTGAGAATCGTGCCCCACAACATTTTACATGTGTTTTCATAAGCATGCAGTTTGAGCCTGTGTGTGCATTAATGCATGTGTGTGCCTGTCAAGCACTGAGACGTTTTCCATTCACATCACCATAGAACACAAAGCACTCTGGTCCTAATAAAGTTTCCTAACTTCTTGAACATAAAATTCCTTCATGATCAAGGTGGCCAGTCAGCTCACAGGGAAAAAAAAAAGAAGAGAAAGCAGTTAATGATTTTAAAAAGAGCCAAACCACAGCTGTCAGCCAGGGATGCTGACATGCCTTCCTTCTGCATGACAACAGGCAGCACTGAATGTTGGATGTGCTCTCAGTCCCAAAGGAAATGAGCATGCACAGCCTGAGTGATTTTTCCATGATACTGCTTAGTGAGTGGTACTGGTACCCAATGGCCATGCAGCAAGAGCCAAATGCCCAGATCTGCTGTGGTCAGTGAGGAATTAGCGGAGAATAAAAGTTTGAGAGGGAAGGCACTTTGCGGTCTCAAACGATTTGGTTTCTGCACAAATAGTCAACACAGGAGGAGTTTTATGTTTATTTCTGATGAAAAAAATCAATAAATAAATAAAGCAAATTCCTGCAATACTAGGAAAATCTCATCTGAGAGCATTCAATATTTTTGAAAGATTCAGCCCATTGAGGTGTAACTCAAATTGCTTATTGGATCAAACAAGTTAACAGATATACAAATAAGTAGACTTTCATAAATTAATGCAATAATATTGGGCTTTTGGGAGCCTCCTGTTCCAGCTTGCTATTCAATTTTCATAGATTTTCCATCTTTACATTTTAAAATATCCTTCATGTTATAAATCTTATACAGATTTGATATATAAGCAGATTCCCTTTGATGACAAATGCCAATACATATGTATATATTCATAGTCCTGTGTGTATGTGTCTATATATATATAGTTTCGGTCATATAGTCATTATATGTCAGAGCACACTGAGATGCATTAACTAAGTAAAAAATTCTTCATATTCCTTTTTTGGAAAGACTTTGCAGCATTAAAACACACCTCATTCCCTTATTGGTTCAGTAGAGTAAAGAGATCAGTCAGTGTGTCTTCTGTATCAATCTAAAGTAAATAAGGTTAACTTAGGGTAATCATTGCTTAAGCCAAACATGCACACTTTTGATAGTGAATCAGACAGAGAAAAGTAGGCTCCTGGCCACCTTAGCCATGTCCCAAACTGTAAGAATGAAACATGCAACCCAAGATGAAATTTCCTTTTTTTCAAACACTTAGAAGAGTCCAAATGCAGAAGTGCAGCCATATCCATGACTGTATGGTGAAGGGAAGTTCTTCCACTCTATCTACTCTTAAGGTTCACTCCTCCCTGGCTCAGTGGGCCCTTTGTCTGTGCCTTCTGGTACTGTCCTCCTGGAAAGCTATCGCCAAGTGACTATAACAGCAGTGATCCGCTAGATGTTAATTTCATCTCACATATAGAAATAGGACATTTCTTCCCCCAAACCACTCTGAATAGCATGATAAACTTAGAAGAAAAGAGAAGGAGAGAATTGTCTTTGCAGTTCTGTGCTTTCTCTGCCACAGCCTACAGAACACTCTGGCGCTCTTCACCCATCTTCCCATACAATCTGTTCCCTCTACCGAAACTTACTCAAGACTGTCTGGAAACACTGGTATTATTGCTCTTGTTAGTTTTCCTCTCTATGACTTGCAGAAAACTCTTGCTTAAAAGTTGTCTTGAAGGTTGCAAAGTAGAAAGAAGTTTGCTATCTTTTTCACTTTTATGTCTGATTTTTCTCTTTCTGTACACAGCCAGAAGCATGGATCTAGATGCTTCCTAAAAAGTCACATCAATCCAGAGAAAAGGAATGAGCAGATTTTCTGGATTATCCAAATGTATGGAAATAGAAAGTAGAAGCCTATGTTCAGGGAAGAAAGGGAAATAGTAAGATTAACAAGGGAATCAGAAATCACATACTTTGGATGCCCATTGGCTTCAAATGGCTTTTAAAATGCTATTTCCCTGAATCAAAATATTGACCTGGAGACTTCATCAGGGTAAAACATATACAAATATATTGTTCAATAAAATGTTTTCACATCTCAGTAACCAATTCACAGCTCAAGGAGTTAGGTAATCAAGTCCAGTTCCCATCTTGCACATGAGGCAGCCCACAGCCACCTATAATTCCAGCTCCAGGGTCTCTGATTCCCTGTTCTGGGATCTGTGAGTGCCTACACTCATATGTACAAACAAAAATACATACACATAATTAAAGAAATATCAAATCGTTTTTAAAAATATAAAGTAATAAAAACACCCCAAACTATGGCTTCCATTACATCAATGAATCAATACACATCCTTCCCCAAGCAGAGCAACAATCCATGTTGGTTCTCATCCCCACTTATCAACTCTGCTATTTTAGAACTTTATGTGCATGGAGGGATTCAAATGGGAGGAATTCTTATTGTGTCCCGATTTTGTTTCATCACCTTATGTTTATTCTATGTATCTATGGCATAGAATTCATCAGTGATCTTACTCCTTCTCATTAGTAGATGGTATCTATAGAGCACATTGTAAACCCACTCTACTCTTGATCATTATTTGAGTTGTTTCTACTTGGGGATTACAATAAATAATGTTGCTACAAATATTCTTGAATATATCTTTTAGTGAGTATATCCATATTTTAGCATGAAATAAAATTACTGCTCAGACATATGAAGTACTCTCATAACCAATTCACTTGGCAGTAACCACACAGACACTGTCCAGTAGTCTTTGGAGTGGGTTACACCAACTTACATGCCATCGGCAACTTCCTGTGTTTCCGTCAGAATTATAGCTGCCCATCTTTTAGATTTAAGCCACACTGGTGAGGGTATGCTGTTGTTTGTTTCTTTTTAATTTTTTAAAAAATTTTACTAGCAATACTGAAGCATTCTTGGATGTTTATGATTATTCGGATGTTTATGAAATGTTAGCACAAATGTTTTGTTAGTGTTTCTACATGGTTGCATTCCCTTTTCTCACGAATTTTCAGGAAATCTTTATATATTCTAGATGCTATGAATAAAATATGTATTGAAAATAGTCGCTCTGATTCTGTGGATTGCATTTTTATTTTTAAGTTGCATTTCATTTTTCTTCTTAAACTTAATATAGTCCAAATTATCACCCTTCCTTTGGGGTGTGTTTCTTGCATGTTGTTAAAATTATAAAGCATTCCTTGGGCGCTTTTGCTTACAGAGGCATTCTTGATTGAGCCAGCTAAAAAAAAAAAAAAAAAAAAAAAAAAAAAAAAAAAAAAAAAAAAAAATTATAAAGCATTCTTGGGATTTTTTCTTAGGCACCTTACTGGTTTGATTCTGCATTTCACTAGAATTAGTCTGTATGCTTTTGTGAAATTGGGTAAAATATTTTAAATGTTGACATTGATTTATTGAATTTTCTACTTCTATAAAAACATGCTTTCCTCCCTACTTCAGAGTCATAGTCAGAAGAAAATAAAGGACACTGTGTGAACAGCACATCTTTAAGATATAAATGGAAAACTGTTTTTCACTTATGCATTCCAAAGTTCATATATGTCAACTTTTCTTTTTTAATTAAATAAAAGTTCTAGTTAACTTCTTTTTTGTTTTGTTTTTTGTTTGTTTGTTTTTTGTTTTTTTTTTTTCTTTTATTTTATTTTACAATACCATTCAGTTCTCCATATCAGCCACGGATTCCTTTGTTCTCCCTCTTCCTTCCTCCCTCCCCTTCCCCCAGCCCATCCCCCATTCCCACCTCCTCCAGGGCAAAGCCTTCCCCAAGGACTGAGATCCACCTGACTTGAGGATTTCAAATCCACAGTTTAATTCTTTTTGGAATCATAGTGCTTGTCCTCAAATACTTCAGAAGTTTCTAGTTATTTTCTGACTAATTCCTAAGCTAGAATTCTGACCAAGGGAGCCTCTGTGTGGCTTGGTAGTTCCTGATGTATTGAGATAATAGCTGAGCACATATCTGACACAAGTCTTCCACAGCAGCATTTCATCAGTGAAGTTCATTACAGTATTCTTATGTGATTTCCAATGAATCTTTTCTTCAAATTCAATGCTGTGGACATTCTGTTTTTCACAAACTAACAAGACTCACGTTTTAGCCAAACCATTTGTTTCTGTTTAAACTACATATTTAGTCTTTCCTTAGTGGTCAAGTCAACTATCTTATCTATGGTTTCTCTGTATTTTCTATTTTCTTTTATTGTTTCTTAAAAAAACACCCAAAACTAACAGGTAAGTGGTAGACAAATTGATAGAATGGAGATGTTCTTATGGTCATATTAAGAGTTAGAACATTTCTCTGTGTCTTTCTTGGGGTTCCGTTTTCCAGGTAGCCTCACTGGTGATGTGAGTAGCAGTCCAGTCATCTTTGTTCCACATCTAGCATCCTCCTATGAGTGAGTACATACCATATTTGTCTTTCTGAGTCTGGGTTACCTCACTCAGGATGATTTTTTCTAGATCCATCCATTTGCCTGCAAACCTCATGATGTCATTGTTTTTCTCTGCTGAGTAGTATTCCATTGTGTATATGTGCCACAATTTATTTATCCATTCTTCAGTTGAAGGGCATCTAGGTGGGACATGGAGAAATGGATGAGATCTACATGAACAGCCTGGACATGAGTGGGAGCAATGAAGGGCTAGGGTCGAGGGAAAGAGAGCAGAAGATCCTAGCTGGATCAAGAAAAGAGAGGGAGAACAAGGAATAGGAGACCATGGTAAATGAAGACCACATGAGAAAAGGAAGAAACAAAGGGCTAAAGAGGCCCACAGAAATCCACAAAGATACCCCCACAAAAGACTGCTGGCAATGGTCGAGAGACAGCGGGACTGACCTACTCTGGTGATGGGATGGCCAAACACCCCATCCAAGGACTGAGGAATCTGGATGCGGACATCCACGGTTAGGCCCTGGGTGGAGCGCTGGGAGTCTAATTAGTGAGAAAGAGGAGGGTTTATATGAATAAGAATTGTTGAAACCAAGGTTGGATAAAGCACAGGGACAAATAACCAAATGAATGGAAACACATGAACTATGAACCAAAGGCTGAGGGGCCCCAACTGGATCAGGCCCTCTGAATAGGTGAGACAGTTGATTGGCTTGATCTGTTTGGGAGGCATCTAGGCAGTGGAACTAGGTCCTGGGCTCATTGCATGAGTTAGCTGTTTGAAACCTGGGACTTATATAGGGACACTTGGCTCAATCTGGGAGGAGGGGACTGGACCTGCCTGGACTGAGTCTATCAGGTTGATCTCAGTCCTCGGGGGAGACCTTGATCTGGAGGAGGTGGAATGGGGGTGCGCTGGGGGGAAGGGGAGGGGGGCAGGAAGGGAGAGAATAAGGGAATCTGTGGCTACTATTTAGAACTGAAAAGTATTGTAAAATAAATATATATATATATATAAAATGTAAAAAAAAAAAAAAATTAGAACAACTTTCCTTGCTAGAATTTTATGGTTTCTCTGACAATTTTACATGCAAAAGGATTTAATTTCATTCTCCTACTTTCCACTTTTTGCATTATTTCAATTCTTTTAATCTTTTTGCTTAAAGCCTACTAAATACTATTGGTACTATCATCTGATTACATTTACCCACATATTCATTTCCTCCAGTGTTTTCTTATTTTTCTTCATATGAAAATATTCCTCTTGTTTTTAATTCAGATCCCTTGCTTTCATCAAATTCTCTTGGCATTTGTATCTGAAAATGCCTTTATTTATCTTCTTAAAGGGTATTTCTTCAACTTACAAATTTAAATTGATAGTTATTTGTCCTCCATATGTTAAATATCTCATTTCACTTTAATTTTGTTTCTATTGCTTTCATTAGGAATTCAGATCTGGATAACTCTTCAGAGTTTCTCTTCTTGTTTTTTAAGTCTCTTCTGTAATTAAAGACTTCGAAAATGCCCCACTGTAAGAAACTGATGTGAACTCTAACATTCTCTTTTCATTTTCTTCCTCCCCATCATTTTATGCTTTCAAGTTTTACTTCAACACTTTCTCCCATGCCTAATTTAAGCTCCTCAGTCCATAGGACCTCAGTAACTACTGGATACTCAGACTCATTGACTGGCCTTGCATAGTCTCATCCTTTTTCTAACATAGTCTTTTGGAGATCCCCTGCTCCAAGACACCCAGGGTTTACAAAAAAAAAAAAAATCCACAAATGTAGGCAAAAGCTAAACTTTTCTATCTGAGGGATAAGGAAAGAAACACACCCATTTTACTTACTTTGAAAAATCTTCTTCTGAAAATCTTTCTCTTGAAAAAAAAAGCCTCTGTCTCCACACAGTTACATATCTTTTACATAGCTACATCTCTCTTCTACACAGCTACACATGTCTACACAGCTACACACCTCTCTTTTACACATCTTTCCTCAACAGAAAAACTCTGGACAATATATGTTAGGTTTTGAGGGTCAGAGCCATTCTCTCAGGATAGGAATGCCATGATAACTGGCCAATGAGTGAGTAACCATGGCAATACTTGGCTGTCAGCAAAGTTCCCTGATGTGCAGTGTGTATAGCAAAGTCAGAAAGCACTTAGGGTGAGCACTCAGAATTTCCTGATGGATAGTGGCATTGAAATTCAGGACCTAAACAATAAAGAGCTAGTTTACTGAATATTGAGTCTTGTATCATAAAATTGAGTTCATATAGAGAGTCAGTTGCTGCAGGGAGTTATGTCTACTAAAGTTGCTTCATGCCTGACCTTGGTTCAACAAACAGACACTTGGTAATTTGTCCTTGTGCATTCATTTGCAGGGGTAGCTAGTTTACTTATAATTTGCTCTGAGGTCTTAAATCAGCTAATTGTGTAAAAAGCTGTTTTTGTAGCTGAGAATACTGTTACTTTCCTATGTCACCGTAAGCTATGAAAAATATCCTAATATAATGTCTATTCATCAAAATCAGCAAATTCATCTTATAATTCTCAGATAACAGTTCCATGGTTGCTTTGGGCAGATAAAGTGTGGACAAGAATTGCTTTACTTACACTTGATTAGTCTTTAAGAGATGCTTGTGAGCTGACTTGTTTTTCTCTCTTCTAGACCACCAGAAATTCAGATGTAGGTTTTCCCTTCAGCAACGATGTAGAGTGATTGAAAAGGGATGCTGATCAATATCCCACTAGACAAAAACATACAACAGTTGATGTTCTGACATGAAATTTGAAATGGCAAATATTATAGTATAGTCTGGCCTATCTCCACTAATACACATTCTCACAAGAGTATGTTCCCTTCTTCTGTGTCACTACACTAAGCATCACTTCCCATTGGTCCATAGGTCAATAGAAGACATATGATAGAAGAGAATGATCCCAAAGAACCAACTTCTCTCTCCATGTCAAGAAGAGCCACCTTGGTTTTGAGTAAAAGCCATTACATAAATTGTCATTGAACCTCCAGATTATTTTACTAGAAAAAGTCAGTCAAAAGATTTCTAAGATTCCTTTCCTGTCCACATAGAATAAAAATAAAATAGGTCATTTCTTTGACCTATTTATTTTACACAGTTTCTGGAGGGCTTATTGAGAAAGGTGCTATGAAATAGAAAAATGATTTACACAAATGCAAAATGGTAAAATGATCAAATGCAATGGGATCAAATTCAAATGGCCAAAGGAATGCTAATTTTCTAAAATGTATTCATTTAAATAATATGCAAAAACCTACTAAAACGGGCTCAATCTTCCTAATGAAACAGCTTTGTCCTGTCCTTTCCAAGAAAGAAGCTGAACTTCCCTAACAACTGATGGAAGTCAGGAAGCTACAAACCCAACCAATTTATTTTATCACATAGCTGATGTTATCTTAGTTGCAGTCCTTTGCTGCCTCACAGGGAGCCCTGACCTTGCTGTGTAATGAAGCTCTGATAATAATGAATAGACTTCATAATGCTGAGAAGGCAACTTCTCATTAAAATAAACCAATGACAGAAATTACATCATAGAAGATAGGTGATAAATGAATTCCAACCTGTATTATACAGTACATAGTAAATAACCCTGTAGTTTAAATCAAGAATATATTAGCTACTGGCTTTGGAAATATTTTTTAACTTTGAAGTGACCTGTTATATTGATCCATGAATGTCATGGGTACCCTTGGAAAATGGTGCTTAAATTCTTTTCAGTACATGGAGTGCTGATTGAATTAGCACAGATCCTATAGAGATTTATAGGACTGTTGATAAATCACATTTAAGAGTTTTTCAACCCACACCTCAGCCATAAACTCAGGCTAAGCCAGGATCAAATTTGTGGGTGGCAATGTCCAGCAACCATTCCTTTCTAATCCAAATCAGTCCCTGATGAACTACTTCAGCACTGAAAAACCCTGCTTATCAAATTAGGATGAGGCATGCAGACATCACTTCACCTGTGTTTAAATCCTTGGAGTGGACCAAGTGGAGAACCAGTAGAATGAAGAACTGATTCTTCAGTTAAAAAGAAATCATAAATATAGGATTAAAATACAACACACAGGGTTTCATACAAACCAAAAGGATGACAATGATACTCTCTAATTTTATTTAGAAACCCTACTATTCTACATTGTTAGAACTGTTCTTTAGGTTGAGTATGCACCAAAATCAAAGAAAGGCTCTTTAGTGATGCCCAGGTACTCTCTTATACTGAGTATTTTACCATACTTTAATATATGTTTTCTCCTGGCATCCAAAGAGTCGATAAAAAAAAATAACTTGTGTCAATACAAAGAGCATAGCATTAGTATACACAGTGTGATCTAATCAAATGCCAGCTCCAAGTCTGGTTTATTAATATAGCAGGATACAAGGCAGCAAGACAGATAGAAGCTGGCCTTTTAAGGCATGTCCTGCTGAATCAGTGTTTGTATTATCTAGACTAAAAATGTATGGAAGTTGGTGACTTCATTTTACATTTTAGGATTTATTGCATGGTGCATACAAACTCAGAACTATTAAGAAGCAGACTATAATTTCAGTCTTTCAATCTCTCTCTCCTACACAAGTGTCTATGCTTGTATAGATACATATACATACATATATGTAAATGTTTATGTAAAGATAACACCAATACTACATATACTTATCACGTAAGTGTTGCTTTGAAGACTGAGATAATCCATGCAAATAGACCACTTTACTTAGCCTTTGCCTCATAATAAAAGCTCATAGAAAAGTATTTGTTAATTTCACTGTTTGAGTATGTTACTTTCCCATAGCTACTGAAACAGAATATCACAAATTGAGTGTCTTAAAATAAATATACATTGTTTCACAGTTCTGGAGTCTTAGATGTCTAAGATCAGGTGTGTACTGGATCATGCTCTCTCTGAAACCTGTAAGGGAGAATTCTTCTTGGCTCTCTAGCCTTCTGGAATTTGCTGGAAATCTTTGGCATCGCTTGACATATACATGTGTAACTACAATCTCTACTTCTATACTCTGTGACTTTTCCTGAGAAGAAATAAGCAGATGTCTCTTCACCTCAGATAGGGTACCAACAACAGATGGGAGAAATGCAAGTCCAACTTGGTGAACAAGCATTTATTGTGGTTACTTACAAGTGTATAGATGAGGGTTATTTATAAGGAGAATGGATGACTCAAAAGCAGCTGTGGCACTGAAATGCCCACTCCACCATGTGTGATGACTCATGAGAGCTACATCTCTGGAGCTCCCTGCATGACTTGCCAACAGCTCAGTGGAATAATCTCTCCTCCCCAAACATTGTTTATACAACCTTGCTGAGAAGCTTGTAATCATAACCATCAGGGGATTGCTGAGCAAGATGTGTTTTATTATTTCCCTCCTCCCTCTTAAATAGACCTTTGAGGGCAACAGAGCCTCTCTTGGCTTGGGTGATGTTTAACTCTGGGTGCTGAGGTACTGGCAGGTTAACAGGCACCAAAACTCTCCCAAGTCAGTGGATCTTGGATCTCTAGTTTGTGGTCTCACATCAATTAGGAGTAAACATGCAGAAAAAAGAGAGAAAACTCTGTTAAGAAGAGTCCCCAGGGTGGGAGAGGTCTCAAAACAGGGAACATCTTCAAGCTCCTAGTCCAGGGACTTTCATGAGGCTTATAACAGAAAAGTGAACACAAACTGAAGCAATTTCTATTGAGATAGGTTTATTCTTTGGGCATAATAGTAAGTCAAGACAAAGGGGCTCATATGTCCTATGCTTCTCTCTAGTCCAACCAGGCTGATGACCATACGCTGTTTACTCAGGGAAATGGTCATGTGTTGTGCAGCCCTGTTCACTTTCGTTTTGACCTTTGCTTGGTTTGCCAGCCACTGACCTTAGCTGGATTGGCTACCCATTAATTAAACCATAATCTCTTTCTTCTTACTTGTATGTGGCCAGCTTGTAGCTCATCATAAATCCTTGTCTTACAGCCTACAGGAAATTACTTCATATCACTACTAAGATGGAGGTACAGTTTTTCTTAGTTACCTCATGTTTAGCTCACTGTCCACAAGGTGGTCTCCTTCCTGAAATATATAAAGGACTTCTAGACTGTGCTGTCACCCACAGTTCCATTTGTTTCATTTACATACATGAATATGTGAAAGAACAACTGTGCTTTGCATAGATGACAGTCTTTGGGAGCCAGACAAAGACCGTTGAGACTGGCTTTGTTCAACCAGAGGCCTGTCGTTTTGTTCTGGTCAATATGATTGTGCCATACCCTTCACCCACAAAGGGTCTCTTACTTCCCGCAGTTTTAAAACTAAAACTCTTTTCAACTTAATCATACATTTTCTCTATCATACCTCCAAGAGGGAATGTTTCAGTTGAAGGAAATTGGTACGTGACACCCATCAGCACCTTTCTCTGTATGTCACTACTTCTTAATGAATGGATCTAAACTTCATGGCCTTTACAGAAGTCCTATTTCTAAAGAAAGCCACACTCATCGGCCCAGCAGTTAGGATTTAAGTGTATCTTTTTGGAGACCCAGTTCAATCCACACTGGGACTAAAACTGAAGCTCTCACTGCCTGAAGATTTACAGTGAGTGATACAAGGGACCATTCTTCTCTAGAAGTTTCCTATAGAATTTATGCATAATTTCCCATGATTAGATAATCAACTACAATTATTTGTTGACTACAAAAGAAATAAGCGTCTGTGTAGCCTGTGTTCCCATTTTACCAGATGTCTTCTTGGTCAATGTTGAAGATAACTTCTACTATAGTTTGAAAATCATATGTCCTGCAGAAGGCTTGTGTGTTTAAGGCTTTGTGAAAGTATTTGGGATAATGAGCGGTATTGCTGAGTCTTGCACTGATGACAGGAAAAAAAAAATCCTCCTGAGGGAAGAGAGGGTTATTTTGACTCTTGGTTTCATATGGATTTGAGTCCATCCTGGAAGGCAAGGCATGGTACAGGAATGCCTCCATCCCTGGCTTGGAGATTTATGGCAGATGAGGAAACAGAAAGCAGGTCAGAAGCAACTATACTCTCCAAAGTTTTGCCTCTGGTGGCCTAATTATCCAACCAGGCCCCTACCTCCTAAAGGCTCCACAGCCCTCAAAACAGAATGTTCAAAATGTGAGACCATGGGGGAAATGGTAGGTTTGATATGTAATAAGGGTCCTGGTCTGATAAATAGATTGATCCATTAATAGATTCATGATCTGATGACATTATTGGGAAGTAGATGAAATGTTAGCATACATCAGCTAGCTTGAGGAAGTAGGCCACTGGGAGCAGGCCTGTGCATGACATAGCTCATTCCCAGTCTAATCCATGTGTCACTCTCTCTCCTTGGCCGCCATGAAATGAGCATCTTTGCCTGGACACCATAATGTTCCATCTTACCACACACCAGCAACAACAGAGCCAATCATGGTCTAAAAGCATGAGGATGATTAGCTTTTCCTGTTTTAAGTTGCTTTTCTCATGAGTTTTATAGCAACATTGAGAAATTGACTGACATCCTCTTGATCCACCTTGGATTGCTGGATTAGCTGTTTTCTGTATCACAAATAACATCCATGGACTAGTAAGAAAGTTTGCTTATGTAAGTATTCTTCCCTAAAGTTGTCTCATCCAATCATCTGTGTTACTTTAGACAGACTGATACTTTGAAGATATTTTCTCTATTTAAAGGAGTAGTGATTCCTTGGCCTATTTATTGCCCACCATTCAAGGCCCCATGTCAACTTGTCAACATTAGCTCTCACTCTCAGACACTTTCTAGAGTTTTTAATCAACCTAGTCTCAGTCTTATTTACCTAACTAAACTTGATTCATTTTCCAATGTTCCTTTTCAGGTAGTTACACATCTGTTTATTCATAAGACTTCTACATGCTAAACAGCAGGCCACCCATCTATATAAGTTTCTCCATCATTCCAACTCTATTTCAATTTCCACTGGAAAGGATAATATTACAGACACATGTACTTATTCACCTTCTATATCACGAGGTTCTTAGTATCTGTCCCACTAATTTGATGTTGATTCATTCGTTACCTAGTAGTAGTCAATCCTATGTTCTCCCTATTGTTAATAAACCCATTATTCTTCCAAGAAAAATAAGGTGAAGTTTTAAAGAGAATATAAAGCATCTATGTTTTTTACCTGTAGTGTCTTGTCTGTGATAAATGACTACTCAATATCTATTAGGCAAAAGCCTACCCTGAGAATCAGGATCTTAGCAAAATAAAACCACAATTGGAGTCACCAGGAAGGAATTTTTGTTGTTCCATACATCCATAAAATCAACAAAGCTGAGTCTGAACTCAATGTACATAATGGGTGTTACTGTGTTCTAAAGTTGATGTTATTGTTACGGAAACCCAATCTGCTAGTGAAAAACATAAAACCCAAAATTGTCTTAGGTCTGTTTCATCTTATAGTTCTAACCATGAAGCCCATTTTAGGATGAAAATGAATAAATGGGGACTTGACTAACAGATCTTCCATTTATTCCAATGAGCAGCAAGAGGTCTGTTTATTCTACATCTGAGCATTTCCTAGGGTGGGGATGCACCTGGAATGATTGACTAATTCAAGGAGGTTTTCCAGTATTCTCTGTGTGGTGTATTTTAATCAAGATCACAATTTAGCAGCTGCATTAATTAATTAGCACATTAATCAGGAGAGCATTTTAGCAGCTATAATCTCTAACAAACTAGCAGTTGGTGATGAAATCTTAGCAGTGGGAGAGCAAACAGCTTACCAAGTTATTTTTCAATGTTATCAACACCACAGGTACAGCAAAATTATGCTGAAATTATGCAACCAAATTGAAATATTTCTTAAAATACAGTAATGCAGGGTACATTTGAGAAATTGTATGCTTTGTGCAGAAAGGTCTAACAATTACTACTTTCTCTACAAAGCAGTAGTTCTGAAGAGAACTGTCAGGCACTCCAGGAAACAATCTTTCCAAGTGTTCTCAGAATAGTCTTTGTATAATTTAAGAAGAATTAAAGGTACCTCTCCTATTAGCAAGATTATTTATGCAATAATGAGAAGTTTCAATATATCATTCTATAGTGACATAAGTTCTAGAGATTCAAAAGAAGGAAATACTTGCTTTAACAAGGGGAATGTCACAAGTTTAATTTTAAGACCCTTAAAACCTGTAGATTGAACCTTATACTTGAAAGTGTAATAGAAAAAAAATTCCCCCTAATACAATGTTTAGGGATAAATTCATGCAGTATCAGGGCCAAATGCAGTGTAACTTAAAAAGAATATAAACTGGAAGACTTCCTGACATGGGAACATTGTTCTTGTTTGCTTTCTTACATTCAAAATGCAATGGCATGTGCTTTTATTCAATCCATGCATATTGAATTCTACATGTTCCAAAATGTAAAATTTGACTGAAGAAAGTCCCTTAGGCTGATATTAAAATTTCTTTTCATTTATAAAGCCTGAGGATATTGAATGCTTATGTACAGCAATCTATTAGTGTGAACTACTAGGCAGCTCTTAATCCTCATAACATTTTCCTGAGAGAAATCACTGCTCCTTCATGACTCCCATCACTTTTTCAACCTCAGAAAGGAGAGGGTCAGGGTAATGGAGGGCACACATGCTGGGTAAGCATTTTTTTTACATTCCCATCCCTTGTTATATTGATTTTCCCCTCTGGTTCATGGAAATTGCACTCTATTTAAATCATACACTACAACTTGGAAGAATTTTAATTTCCACTCTACCTTTTGTCTCCCATTATAAATCATACTGAGATCTCTCAGTCTTTTACCTTCTATTTTCTGAGCTATCAAGCCTTTAAAATCTACAGTTTTTATCAGCAGTTTCACTCCAAGCCCAAACAAACTCTAAATACTTCTTGAGGAAGACTAAAGAAAACTAATTTTTTCTTTATAAAAATTGTGAATTATAATATTGTGGAAGATGATGTTAATGAGTTCATTTCTCACAAACTCTCTATAAACAAAAGACTCCTGCCTATGCATGTTTACCCATATATTTTCACCTGAAATTATTTTGAGACAATATCTTGTAGACTCTTCTATGTTTGTGATGAAATCTCTTTATATTTTACTATATAGCAACAACAATAAAATACTCATTGTAGTTAAGTTGTTGATGTTTGACCTGGCACCTCAGCTGTAAATGACAATATCTATATCAATAGATGCCTTATAGATGAAAATCCTTATTTAACTGTGAGTTATCTTCTATTAGTATAATCCTTCGTATTCTTTGAACTTTGATAATTAATACATGGCTTACCTAGGCTCACCTTCTAGCTGACTGATTTTCCTATCCCTTTCTTCACCCCTTCTGTTAGGATATATGTCTATGAGCATACACATCAAACCCACACAATTACAAATATGTACACAGGCTGGTGAGATGCTCAGTCAATGGGTAAAAGCACTTGGCTCCAAAACTGACAACATGAGTTCAATTCCTAGAAGTCACATGGTAGGAGAAGAGAACCAACTTCTGAAAGTTGTCTTCAGACCTCCACATGTGCATGTGCCCACATATATACACAATAAATAAATAAACTAATTAATTAAATTAAAATAATCAAACCCATACATAAGCACACATACACACACCAACACAGACATGAATCTAAACCAGCCTTCCTCTATAGCTTCTATTCTATGATCCTGATGGAGCATTGATTAGTAACATTATTTAAAACTCTAAACTAAAATTTGTTGAAGCACAAAACACTCTACCCATTTAGTCAGGAATGAATCTAAACTATTTCCTCCCCCATACACTCATACATCTCTAAGAGTGATTTAATTCACTTATTTGAGAAACACATAACATCTATTATATGTATAATTTTTACCCTTTAGGCCCTTGGAATCTGTTATCAGTACTAAGGTAGTGTATCTTAATGGTTTCTTGACTTCAGAAAACTCCCTCCAGTAGCTACCATCTGTCACACTATTGATAGAGTGATATTTCTTTACAAAACAAATATAATTGTATTGCCTTCCACATGTAAATTCAATAAATAGGTCCACTTTATCATCTTTATGATAAAAGTTAAACCCAATGGGATGGCCTACAATGACTTTGTCCATCTTATTCCTCACTTTCTATGATATCATCTATTGGTCACCTTCAATTCCTGAACAATCCTCCCTTTTGCATATTTGCCTATCCATGCTTTCCCCAATGGCCTAAGCATTCTTGCCTTTCTACCTTTGAGAGTGCTTCTCCCTAAGTACAGTGTGGCCTCTCTCCTTGCTCTGTGAAATTTGCTTAAATTTTGAGACTCATTTCCAATGCCATCTCTTTCCCTGCCTGACTTGGTCCTGTGTTGGATCTGTCACCATGTTTCTCTGCTAAATAAAATTCTGTGTATGTCTTTCTCACAGCTTGTTGGTAGCTTAAGAACGACCTTGTGCATCATTTCCACTATCCTTCTAGCCTCTAAATGTGCTATTTATTATTTTCCCACAATATGTTATTAAAGGCCAAATACATTGGATCTTGGGACTGCAGGTTGAACAAAGACAGCAAATCAGATGAGATAGAGTAAGTATAATCAGCTTGGGGCACAGAGTACTGGAGGAGACACTGGATCCCAGGATAGAAGAGTGATGCCATAAAAAAGTGATTTGCTTTAAATCCTCTAAGTGATACTAGGGACTTACAGAACTTAGACTTTGGCAAGACTTATAGGAAGTCCCAGAAGGGAATTTCTAATTAAGTAAAACCCTCAGGCTCTTATGGACTTGTTTCCTAGCTTCAAGGCAAATCAACCTACTTTTCAACTCATTAAGGTATGACATACCTTCTCCATGCCCAAGCTGTGACAATTGGAAACACTGAGATTTGAAGCATCACTATAAAAGCCCAATCGTTCAGAACAAGCCATGAAAGTTATAGTATGCTAGAAAGAAAATCCTCATAACAAGCATGGTCAGTCATATCACACAGAAAAAACACTCAAATTTTCAATTCCAGGTGAGAAAATTAGTAATTTGCCCAAAGCTGTGTTGTTAATAAATTGCAGATGTATGTGTCACACATAATTTCTAGCACTAGTCAGTTTTGCTCTTTATAAGCATGGACCAATCTTATAAGACACAAAATAACTAAGCATTTGGACTTATAAAAATTAATAATTGTTTTGGAGTGTGTATATGTGTCTGTCTAGAGGAACAGGAAGTAAGAAGAAAATTATGAGTAAGTACTATTGTTACATTGGATCATTATAGTCATTTCTTAACATATGAAGAGGTAAAATATTTTGAAACTAATTTTCAAATATTACAAGAAATTTTTTTTATCTTTTCTCCTATACAGTCTCAACCAAGCTTAGCACATGCCTCTTGTCTTCTGAAATTAATATTTTCAGATAATTTGAGATTACTGGTTTGCTTCTGAGGAGAAATGATGAGTATTTTACACTGGGTAAGTATACTGGTTGGCTAGTTACACACTGCAACAAATGAAGGGTCTACATGGTTTCTCTACTTTACCAGCAAACGTTTCACAAAGAAAAGTTCTCATTAAATAAAGACACCAGGAATGCCTGGCAATGGTCAGTGATTCAAAAGGAAGAGGGGAGAGGGAGAACCACACAGGCAGTGCCACGATGACAAAAAGCCACTGAATGGATGTTTCTGTGTTCATCTTGAAGTAACCAGAAGAAAACTGTCTATAATAAAAGCTTAGCTAAGAAATTAGGTGCAAATGGTAGGCAAGAGGAAGTTACCAAGAACAATTAGACTCACCAGCTCCTTTGAAGAAAAGGACTGTCTCCCAAAGTAGAAAAGTTTGGAGACTGTTGGCTACTCCAATGACAGTGCTGGACAGCCCTGAGGATGCACAGCACTTTAAGTATCTCAGCCTGACCCAAAAGCACCTGTAAACTTAGGTGACTGATGTGATGGAAAAATGCACTCTTTTGAGTATAGACCTGAGGACTGAAGATTGACAAATGTTGTTTTGGACACCACCATAGGATTAAAAACAACACTCTGGTACATCCAGTCTCCATTCTCAGCAGCCTGCATGCACACAGCCATTGTAGATATGGTGACTAGAATCATCAGCACTGTTTTTCTTCCAGTGTTTTATGTTTTTATTATTTCTTTATTTTCTTTTTTTTACTATTTGTTCTTTCTAGTCCTGGAGGTTGAGTCTAGGGCCTTACCTACTCTAGGCAAGCATTCTATTGCTAACCTTCTTCTTACTTTTAGACAGGGGTTCCTAAGTTACTCACACTGGCCTTGAATACACACAGTAACTCAAGTAGACCTTGAACTTATGAACCTCCTGACTCAGCCACCTATGTAGCTCAGGTTACGGACCTAAGAAACTAAGTTCACCCATATCTCTTCTTTGATTGGTTCTGTAAGTATTTTCAAACCATTAGCTAAGGGATTCAAGTGTGAAAATTACCAGGGCAGCCCTTTCCCATTGCCATAGACACATGTGATAAGCCCTTCACTGGAGTTAATCTTAATAAGCAGCTTTGGTGCCTATAAAGCAGTAATGAAGCTGTTCCACAGTCCCACTGAGGAGAAAGCCAGTGAACAGTGACAACTCAACTCTAGGAAGGGCAGAGATATATTGTTATGAAATCAATAAACACTACCTCCATTCCCCTTCTATAGAACTGTGTACTTATTATCCCGACGTATCCCAGCCTGATAGCAACTGTGTCCTAAAGGCTGTTGGGACTATCTTGTAGGCATAAACACACATAATTTCTGATCAAACAGCAGCTACTGAAAAGCAGGATCACCTTGAAATCCATGACAAGATTTGTGTAAGCAAATCACAGTGAGATAATTGAGCCATTAATTTACTTGGAAGTCACTTTTCTTACCAAGCACTTTTTATAAGTCAATCAGCTTCATTAAACTGAGGATAAGCAGCAAATAAAAGGGCTGTGACTGCAACAGCCTCATTCTTGTTGTAGAGCACACTCACCTCCCTCAGGTTAGCTCTCGTTCCTTAATAATTGGGTGCAATGAAAGCATCACTATATATTAGTATCAATGTCTTTGGGAGACTTGGATGGGACAGAAGAAGGAGACTGCAATTTAAAGAATAGAAAGGGTGAGACACTTGCATTACATCCACATGTGCACAATTACACAATGTGCGCAAACCTTTCCAGCAATTCCCCTGGTGAGGCAACAGGAGAGGAACCCTGGAAAGGAAAGGAACTTGATGTTAGAAGACGAGAATAGCTAATTCTGGTAGAGAAAAGTAAATAAATGCAGGAAAAAAAGAGCATGAGGCAACAATTATTAAGAGTCATGAGGTTCAATTAACAATATAACACCCAGCTGCAAAGCAATGCAGTTTTACCTCAAATGCTTATTTCTCTTCTATATGTATAGGTAGGTGCAAAGCACTTTGTTAATGTTACTTTTGTGCTCTTCTGTAGATGCTGATGCATTATTACAACTACCATTTGCATTTCCTGTTCCATTTCCTTGACCCACATTAAAATTACGCAAGTATGAAATTAAAACCCCAAACATTTTTCAAAAGCTATTTCAAATTCAAAGATGTATATCCCTTGCAAAATGGAATTTTGACTTTGACGCTAGTCAGGGGATTGTCACATCTCTAAGCACATTTCAACACAGATAGGGACTCATTGGAGTCATATAGGAAGAGAGTAATTTTCTTAAGTATTTGAAAAGTCCTTTGTGATTAGCTGTTCTGAGTTATTTATGTAGAGTGCACTTCACAAATTCTAAATAGCTTACTTCCCAACACAGCAAAGTGGATTCTATTTTCTTGTGAGGATTTAATTTATGTAATGACATACAGATAGTGGGTAAAATACACCTCATACTCTTCTTCTGAAACGAATATAAGGAATGTGGATCACAGTGATGAAATGCCCTCTAAACTCAATAACAACATGAAAGGCTTAGAAAGAAACATCAATTGGATGGCCAGATTTTCTTCTACTTGCTCCAAAACATGGAGGACAAGTTATTTCTTAAGTCACTTACACTATAAAATGCTACTATGTTTAATATTTAGCAAAAGATAATAAATAAATAACTAGGAATGCTTTTGCTTAAACAATTATCTAGGAAGAGCCTATAGCATAGCCACAAAATTCTACTTCATGCAAACAAGGCAGGGTCTCTCTCCCAAGGAGCTTTTAATTATTCCAAGAAAAAAATCGTCACATAATAAATCAAAGAACTGCTTTTTCACATTCACACATTAGAAAAGAAAAATGAATTGAAGCAGAAAAGTGTTGGCGCAAATCCTGAAGAGTATATTTAGAGGTGGGAGTGTGTAGGCAGGCAGACCTGGATGAGATCCAGATTTGACATCAGAAGCTGTTTAACGATAGCCACATTCCTTAGCTATCCTGAGCCATAACTTCCTCAATGTAAATGTGTGAGACATCCGTGATGACAGGGCTTGTTCTAAGATTTACGTGAAACTGCAGAGTGCCTGTGTATAAAAGGGATATTTAAGACTGCTTCAGAAGATCCCAATGTGCCATGCATTATTGGAGACAAGCATTGCATGGTGCTCTGGGTCTCCAGAACTTAATCCTAGCCAGAAGTTTCTACCTTTGCCACCCCTGTCAAAAAATGGCAAAATTTCTTCTTTCTTAATGCTGAATAATATTTCTTTGTGTATGTAGACTATTACATTTTCTTTACCTAATCATCTGTCTAGACTTCCTTATCAATTTCATCAAGTTTAATTAATATTATTAGACATTCATAGAACTACTTAATGATCCACTAAATAGCTACTGCCTATATATCAGAAAGAAAATTAGCACCACACAGAGACATCTGCATTCCCATGCTCACTGACTTTTTTTTTCTTTTTTTTTTTTTTTACTACAGACAAGATACAAAAACAACCTACTTGTTCACCAACATGTGAACAGACAAGGAAACATGTGTGTGGTGTGTGTATATTATTTACCTTAAGGAAAAACTTCTTGCCACTGATGACAACAGATGAAACAAAAGGACATTATGCTAACTAATAAAGCCAGATACCGAAAGACAAATACTTCTTGATCTGGATTATGTAGTTATTTTATTTTGTTTTTCAGATTCAAAGGTCTAGAAGCAAGGAGTAAAATAGTGGCTACCAGGAACCTGTAGAGAAGGGATATAGACATGGTCAGATGTTGTTACATGGCACAAACTTGTTGCTTTAAGATGAATAATTCTGGAAATCTACTGTGATCCTGGTGATCAGAATTAATGCTGTGTATTGTACAATTTGCATGGAGGATAGATCCTACGTTTTCTCAACCCTATACACAATGTAAACATTTGCCAGTCTTCCAAAAAGCTGTAAAGATTTTAAAACCATAAAACAGCCTCTCCTTAGCAATGTTTGTTTTCTCTTTTCTCTGTATCAAACATCCTGCATTTCTCACATAGCCTTTCTGTGAGCACTAGTCTCTCCCATAATGATACCAAGGAAGCCACTTTTCAAGATGTCTAACCTGGCTACAGATAAACAATTAGTCTGCTCAGAGCTGCCTGCAAACTCCCACTTCCAGATACAAGCAAACACATTTTCTTCTTCAATTAGGGTGTGTGTGTGTGTGTGTATGTGTGTGTGTGTGTGTGTGTGTGTGTGTGTGTGTGTGTAAGTGGTTCTTTGAAATATGACATTAGGGTTTCCTTCACCGCTTAATATAAAGTTCCCTGGGAAAGAAACTTGGGGCTTGTTTGTCTTCCTTTCTCAACATCTGTTCCTCTCATCAGTCCCCCTCCTATCTAAAGAAATAACAAGTACAGAGGTACAGAGGTTGTATTGAGCACAGGCTCTTATTTACCTTTGGTCCCTTATTTTTAGTTCCTGCAGCCAACTGGCCTAGGCTGGCGGCTCTCTTCTTTCTTCTCCTCAGTGGCATTTGCTTCAGTTGTTTCCTCCTTGGCACCTGGCAATCATCTCCATCACTGTCACTTGGGGCTGCCCTGGTTTCTGCTCCATTTTGCTGAGGGAGGGAAGGGCCACTGAGCCATGTGTCATCACAAGAGACATGTTTTCCCCACATCACCACATGAATAACTCCTAGCACAATGTTCTTTATACTTTCAAATGAATCCCAGTTCTGCCTGGATCTTCTTGTCATTTTTATCAAGTTTCCATAATATTTGAAGAGCCATCAAAAGAACTGTGCATATCATCAGACACTTCCTGTGAGTTTTCAACATTATTAAAAATATTTGCAAGAGATTTTACTGACAGTTATGAATTAGCTGATCTTGATCTATAGCATTTCAAATCTGCAATATTCCAAAACATAATTATAGTAACGAAAAGTTTGAAAAAAAAAAAGAAGAAGAAAAAGAAGCACAGGGCTTCAGTCCAATCCAAGACAGGTGTCAGTGCAATCTCTGGGCACAGATGGGTAAATGAGGAGCTATGTGTCTTTGCTGTAAAGGACTATCCTTAGTTAAAGGCAAAAACATAAGATAAACACACATTTGAACCCATGTTACAGACACTTCTGGACTGCCTATTTGTTTATAAATACGTTTTGCTTTGGTCTATTCAGCAAACTAGACAGAATCTTGATCTTCCAGACAACTCACTAAGTGGTGTGATTATGAATATTGGGTTAGATAGCCTTGTTGAAAGTAGCGTCATTCACTTCCCTTGAAAAATCAATGTGGTTTGTCTTTTTGTGGAGTGTGTCCTCTGACCTGTGAAAAGAACAGGTGCTACACAATTTCAAATCGTCAAATAGTGCCAGCTATTTTGTTTTCCTTAACTTTTTTAAGGTAGGTTCTTACTATTCAGCCCTGGCTGGTCTAAACTACAGGGTAGATCAGGCTAGCCTTGACTTAGAGCAATACTGCCTCTGCCTTGTAAGTGCTGGGATTGCAGACAGAAGCCACTGTTTTTCCATACTCTAATTATAACCATGTTATGTATGGTAGGTATTTGAACTAGAATGGTGTGCATATAAAACAAACTGAAACAAGTTTAAATTATGGTTCCTGTGAGGTAAAATATCTTACTTCTCATCAATTGTGAAGTAGCCCCCTGTGGCAATAAAAAATTATGAAAATATCTCTTACATTCTAAGAAAAGGGAACATTTTCTAGACTCCACAGCTAGAACTTATAATATACCTTGAGGTCACTTAAGAATTAAGACTGCTGTCCTACTGTGTACTCAGCCTGTTTGTTTAACCTGAGAGAAAAATATAACAGTCAACTTTCCTTACCTTGGATTTCCCATACATTCAGCTTTACAACCTAAGCTAATGTGCTATAATCTTAAATTATGTATTCGCCTATGCCCCTGACCCAAGATATTCTAATAACTATTTGCTGAAAGCAGCAAAAATAGAGGTAGAAAGCAATCTTATAAAATAAATATCCACCATAAATGTTGAACACGACATTCAGATATTGCTTGATAAATAATGATGTTTATAATACTGTTTGTTATCTGGGTCAGTTGGAGTCAACGACTTAATCCCTCCTAAAACTCTGTTAAAGATTTCCATAAGGATTTCACATTCCTTCCCCATGTGATACTTTCTGTGCCACTGAATACATGCACAACAGAGCCCTTTGTGAGGGACAGGCACAGAGTCACACAAAGTAACACAACAGACAAACACACAGAGACACACAGACAGACAGGGACAGATTCACAGACAGCCTTCAGACAGACACAGATTCATACTCATGCAACAGACAGACAGAGCACAGAAAACAGGGAATGTGAAGCAGGGAATTCAAATCTGAGCTCACTATTGGTTTAAGAGGAAGTATTTTTATTTCTTCCCTTGACATGTCATCAATGTATTATTGGTAACTCAAAGTTAATCACTAATGCATTTAATCCAGCCAGCTCTCAAGCTTCATAAGAGAACTCTTTATTTTACTCTCTCTCTCTCTCTCTCTCTCTCTCTCTCTCTCTCTCTCTCTCTCTCTCTCTCTCTCTCTCTTTCCCTCCCTCCCCGACCCCACTGATATGTGTTTGTCTGCCTTTCTTTCTGTCTGTGGTTATGTGTGGCTATATGTGTATGTGTCTTCAAAGGGAAAAACAACTGAATATTTTCAGGAAGAGGAAAGATACCATTGTTTGAAATGAGAAGCATATAACTAATCAGAAACGAAGGCTACTCCAGGTGTAACAGGCAGAAAGATGACCTGCTTAGCTTATCTGCTTTGGAGAAGTCAGCTAGTCATCAATCTCAAATTCAGCCATTTCTTTTATGTATATGAAGTTAAAATAATAACAAAAGGAAAGCTAAACTAAAGAGATACATTGTTAGTGTTTTAGATATGGCCAATAACTCCCATTTTAACTCTGTTTTTTCACAATGACATGTCATTCTAGAGCAAGGGTTTTCAATCTGTGGGTTGTGACCCCTTTGGCGAACCTCTATCTCCAAAGTTATTTACATTACAATTCATAGCAGTAGCAAAATTACAGGTATGAAGTACCAACAAAAATAATTGTATGTTTGAGAGTAGCCACAACATGAGGAACTGTATTAAAGGGTCACAGCATTAGGAAGGTTGAGAACTACTGTCTAGGGGTTTTACTATGGTCAAATTAGAGAAAGGGATTTTTTTTTTTGGTGGAATACAAAAACTAGCTAATCTACCAAGCCATAACAAACTCTTAGGTGAAGTGGGTGGTTTTAAACCATGAAAGCAACACAGGTAGATGAAAGACCACTCACCAAGCCTTTTCATGTGACAGAGCCACTCTGTGTATATTCTGTATGGAAACTTATTAACAATTGTCTTAGTTAGGGTTTCTATTGCTATGATAAAACACCATGAGCAAAAGCAACATAGAGAGGAAAGGGTTTGCTTCATTTTACAGTTATGCGAGAGGAGAGGCTTACTTCATTTTACAGCTTGTAGTCTGTCACCCAGGGAAGTGAGGGAAGGAACTTGGAGGCAGGATCTGATGCAGAGGCTGAGGAGGAGTGCTACTGGCTTGTTCCCCATGGCTTGTTCAGCATGCTTTCCCTAACACCTCCCTCAGATAAGTTTCTATGAGCCTAAGCATCACCCATACACAATCATTCATTCTTGTATGAACATACACATATTTTAAAACACACTTTAAAATACCCATATTAAATAAATTCAGGCAATAACTTTCCCACTCCAGAGTAAAGCTATTTATCAATGAATCATCTATTCCCAACTGCAGGCAGATACCCAAGGAAGTCAATTTAGAAGAGGAAGAATTTGATTTGTTCAGGGTTCCAGAGATTTCAGACCATGGTCTTTGGCCCTTTGATTCTAGGCTCATGAGAAGGCAGAACATGATGGTAGTGGAAGCATGTAATAGAGTGACCTAGTTGATGGTGGAGGGAGAGAGAGAGAGAGAGAGAGAGAGAGAGAGAGAGAGAGAGAGAGAGAGAGAGAGAGAGAACAGGACACAACAGTTCACCACTTTATCCTGCTAGGGTCCATCCCCTAAAGTTTCCAGAACCTTCCAAAGAAGTATCACTAGCAAGAGACCAAACTTCCAATTCATGGAATTCAGGGGTAGGAATGGAATTCAGGAGTAGGAGAAAAAGTTATCACTGCATATCTGAATGCTAACTCTTGTTATATGAAGCAAGGCTCTAAATGAACCATTCGCAGGAAATGAAAAGGTTTCCACTCCCCCATGCCCTCACCTCCACAGCCCAGCATGTTTCTGCCAAATCATTTTTGATAGGAGCAATATATCTTACCGATCCAAGGTAAGACAGATGTTATCCTACTATCCAAAATTCTAGAAAATGTTATTTATATAGCTGCCCCCTTTATTCATGATTTCACTTTCAGTGGATCTATTTACCTGCAGTAAACCATGTTCCAAAAATATGAAATGGAAAAACTCAGAAATAACCCGTGAGTTTCAAATGTTACACTATTCTGAATAATATGGTGAAATCTTGAGTTGTCTCCATTCCTGTACTCAGTGTATCCACGCTGTATGTGCTACTCATCATTTTTACTTAGCAGTTGGTTCAGCCATTGCACTATCACTGCTCTGCACAGGGTTTGGTATAATGTCCACATTAAATGTTGGTGACTCAAGCCACTGTATCTTCCATCCATATAAGCTAATGTTCATGGACCCATCACTAAATGGGTTTTTATGAGTCATAGTAGATACAGAATCATGCAAATTATATAAAACCATCTACTAATATGTATGATCTGTGTAACTAAGTGAATTTTCAAGGAAGGAAATAATTTTATCTTCTCACCAAACTAAATAACATCTATGTCCTCAACTATTTCCCATGTAAAAAGGCTAGAAGAATTCAAACAGCCAGCTCATGCACGGAGCACAGGACCCGGTCCCACTGCCTGGATGCCTCCCAAACAGATCAAGCCAATCAACTGTCTCACCTATTCAGAGGGCCTGATCCAGTTGGGGGTTTGAAACCTAGGGCTTATGCAGGGATGCTTGGCTCAGCCTGGGAGGAGGGGACTGGACCTGCCTGGACTGAATCTACCAGGTTGATCTCAATCCTTGGGGGAGTCTTTGCCCTGGAGGAGATGAGAATGGGGCGTGGGCTGGGTGGAAGGGGAGGGAGGCAGGAGGGGGGAGAACAAGGAAATCCGTGCCTGATATGTAGAATTAAATTATATTGTAAAATAAAATTTTAAAAAAAGTCTAGAAGGAAACCTCACAACAGGCACACCTAGACTCTGGGTTAAATTCATAGAACTGTTTCCCACGTATTGTTGTCTGGAATAGAATGCACTGATATCTAAGTGATTCAATACACACACATCTATCATTTGACCCCTTCCTATTTGGAGAAACCACCAAAATCAATATAATTTAAAAGTTGTATTGTTTTGTACCCAAGTTTGTTATCTTTGTTCCCAAGGGCTTTCACTCTCCAGAGCCTTAATTTGACATAGTAATTGTTTCATCTATGCCAAAGCATGCTCACCTCTGGATCATGTGACCAGTTTTCTTTAGAGTGGCTACATGACAGTGCAAAGAAACCTTCTAAAGCAGTTAGATTTTCTCGAGGAATCAGATTCCACTGTTTTGGAATCCAGAATTTCTTTGGTTTAGCTAGATTGACAAGGCAAGGTAAAACACCACAGAAACACAGTTTGCAAATACCATGTTCAAGATGACCCAGAAGTCTGTAACTTGAAACATGCCAAATGAAAGCACAGCTACGACAAAGCATAGGGTTAAGTTTATCAAGCCCACACATTTTTATGCTAACTGTTAGCAGTCTTTGTCCCATACTTTCAAGCAACTTCCAGTTGGCTTTCAATTTTTGTTCCTCTTAGGAAAATATTTTATTCTGACATTCAGGGCTAGTTAAACATTGCACAGTTAAAGAAGTAAAACCAACTGTATCAAAACACAACTTAAACTTTCTCACTGCCACAATTTCCCCTAAGGAAATATTTTGGGAATTTCATAATGTGACTACCTGGGCATTAGCTTAAAAGCTGATCACCATTGTAAAAGACACAGAAGAAACAAAGCTTCCTAAGGGCTTTAAAATGGTGAGCATAGCACCATCATTTCAGAAAAAATATATATACACATGTATACGCAGGACAACTTTCCAGCATCCATTTCTGTATATCATGGGTTATCAAAGGTAATTGATTTTCCTTTTTCAAGATACCCTTGACTTCACTTTAAATTGACTAACAATTGAACAATATTTAAAAGAAAGTAGAATCAATAAGAAGGTTGTGAACAATGAAACTAAATATCTCTGCTTAATGTTTACCATTATTCAATACAAACTTACCTTCTTTCCATACGACCCAGGGACAAGGCATAGGACCAGAAGCCCAGTCAGGGGACAAACCTGTCTTCACAAGAGATTTAGGCATAACCAAGACATGCAATTGCTTTTTTAGTCAACCCATCAACCTGTTATCCAAATTCAAACAAGCATGAATTACTATGTACAGGACCCACTGATTGAAATGGGGAAAAAAAAGCATATAAAGAAACAGGATAAACTGGTACAAAAGGGGCACATATGGGTAATCATATTGTGCTTTATAGTTTAATCTATAACTATATAGATGGTTCCTGAAGCACTCAGGTAATGCTTATAGTAAGATGGGAAATTGTACCTCTTTATTCATAAAATTGAAATGATTTTTCAATTTTTCTACCCAAAGATTTCTTTAAATTTTTTCATTAAAAATGAAGACGCTAAAAGTCATTGATTCTTAATTTTTTTCACAAAAACCACTTTAAGAAACTTCAACAGTCATGTAGGAGAAATGGAGTTGTAGGACCCTATTGTGAAATATGGTATCTATGGCATTATATTCTGGAAAAACACTGAGAGATTTTAAAGTGTTCTCACAATGAGGAGCACATGCAAATTAGCTGGATTTAGCTATGCCAAATATATGCATATTTCAAAACAACATGTTATATGCAGTAAGTTACATAATTTTTTATTTTATTTTATTTTATTTTACAATACTTTTCAGTTCTACATAACAGCCACAGATTCCCTTGATTCCACAGATTCTACATAATCTACTATTGCCAGCAGTCTTTAGTGGGGGTATCTTTGTGGGTTTCTGTAGGCCTCTTTAGCACTTTGTTTCTTCCTTTTCTCATGTGGTCTTCATTTACCATGGTCTCCTATTCCTTGTTCTCCCTATAATTTTTATTTGTCAAATAAATAAAGGGAAAATACATTAATCAGTCTTCTTCCCAAGAAAAGCAGGCATAAGAAATATGCATTTTACCCTGTAATAAATATGATTTCTGAGAAGTCAAGGGTCCCAAGACATCATTGTATTCTCTTCAGTGACTAGCACCACTCTGAATGAACCAAATCCCAAGACTTTTTCTTTCTCAGGGTCTTCATAGTACAGTCTCATACTTGATGCCTAAGATTTTATCTTTCTCCATTAATTTGTTTAATATAATCCTTCTGTTTCCAACCACAATACAATCTCATTATGGAGTCATATCCTTTATGTTGCTGGTATATAGAAGATGCTTAAAAAACGATGTGGTAATTGATAGAAAGAAACTGCAAGTGAATGACAGCTGTGGTGTGCAAGTCTTTCCTTACCTGTTGAGGTTGGAATGGGAATGTGATATTATCAGCTGTGTCTAAACATTGCCTATTCTACATCTGTCCTCTATTAACTCAGGAGCTGCTTCGAGGCTCTGCAATGTTTTATAGCACCATTGCTAAGCTCTTTCCTGCAGCTAGTTGGATTTCAGCTTCAGTGAGCCAAATCCACATACTTACAGGGAGAAAAGGTGAGACCAAGTTTTAGAGCTTTAGGGGAAAGGGCTACTTATTTCTTAATTTCTCTTTTGTGTAATAGCCCCTCATTTCATGGCTTCACACTCCCTAGTCAAATCTCTTTGCCTATGAGTCTGACTGTAGGCCATTTAAAACTACCAGACAAGGACAAGAGTTGCCATGAGGCCTCCTTCAGCATAGGCTGTGTGATGCAAATGCATACTTATACCAGAGAACGTCCCCACTGTTTCATTATAGCTAACTGGGTCACTTGTAAGCACCATTTATCAACTCAAATTCCCCAAAATCAGTAGTAACACAGCTTCTGAGGCTACACATCATAGAAATCTCAATGTTTTCATCTTTTAGTCAGGACTTCATATTCACTTCTTCAAGTAAAAAAAAAAACATAGTAGCGATGCTAATATTATTATAGATATGCAATATCACATGGCTATTTTGGCTCCCTTGAACTCTACCATCACCAAAAACAAAAACAGAAAATAATGAAAATCTTTGAGGAGGTCCTAAGATTACTTCCTAAGGGAGTGATGAACTCAAGATTAGGAATTGTGAAACACTCACAGATCTATTTCCTTGCTTCCCTTTCTTGGTTGTATTGAAAATAAATGGAATGAAAAACAGAGAGGAAAAAAGACTTTTACCAAGTTATTTCTAGCCCTTTATTCATTCTTGTAGAGTCTATTGACTCTATTCCTAACCCCTGTGTTATTTTTCAATGAAATTGTGACATTCTCACTTTGATATCACTGATTCTATAATTTAAAAGGTTATTGAAGAACTTAGTACTAGAGAATTAGATAATAAGATGGGTGAATGGGAGAGATTTGTGCTAATCCCAGAGATACTTCAGTAGGCTTTGGCTGTTGACTTATAGAAGGCCAGCTAGATGATAAAGATTGGGGAGAAACACAGATGTCCTGAAAAAGGCCTTTGGCCACATTATTGTCTGAAGCTGTCATACAAGGAAGGGTCTGCCTTGAAATATGAAGTTTAACAACTTGAGAATACTTTGAGAAGAACCCTTATCCCTAGATCAGAAGGAATCTCTCAGCAAGCCTGAGGCAAATACTGTATTCAGAATAGGGGAGTACTGTGAATTAAATATTCTAACCACTTAAAAAGCACATTGAAAATATCAGGAAAACATTAAGAATATAGAAACATTAGAATAATGCAATATTACAATCAATGTTGAGTAGATCATAGAGAACAAAAGCATCCCAGTCCTTCACTTATGACTCATAAATGGAGGGAATTTTGACTTCTCAAAGCCTGGTGATGATCTGAAATGGGTTTTTCTGTATTATATAATTTTTGAAATTATAATTAAGTAATTTCCCTTCTTCCTTTTCCTCCCTCCTATTCCTCCCAGTACTTGTTCTCTCTCAAATTCATGGCTTCTATATCTATTTATATTTGACATAGGAATATATATATATATATATATGTATGTATGCATATGTATATATACATTTACATAAATACAACCTGTTCAGTCTGTATAGTGTTACCTGTATGTATGTGTTCAAGTCTGACCATTTGATATTGGATAACTGATTGGAGTGCTCTTCCTGGGGAAGGCTATTTCTCAAACTCTCAAGATTCCTTAGTTACCTGTAATTCTTTGTCAAGGATTGAGGCCTTGTGAACCTTCCACCTATCATGTTCACATGTCTATTGGTGTCTTCATTATTCAAATCTGTTTAGGCAGCCATGTTAATGAGACTTCTCTAGCTCTAGGTAGTTGGCTAGGTTTTTAGTACTAGGCATGATTTCCCTTATGTGGAGCAGACACCAAAGTATGCATGCCACTGTTGGAACCTCGGGATTACTGTGCTATGCTGGTCATTTTTGTGGTTCGCAGGTGTCATAGCTGGGTAGGAATATTGTTTGTTTCCCTCCCTTGTAAGCTTGCATGGTGCCTTCTGTGCTATGAAGGCTAGTCCTCAAGGAGGAGGCTTTCTAGTAAGATCCATCTCCAGTCGTCTGGGTCCTGGGTCTGAAGTGCATGGTATCCTCAGCAGTAGGGACTTACTTTCCATTGCTGTAAATGATTGATTGATAAATAAAACACTGATTGCCCAGTAGCCAGGCAGGAAGTATAAACAGGACTGGCAGAGAGGAAAATTAAGAAAACAGAAAGACAGAGAGGAAGAGACACCAGCCTGCCGTCCAGAGAGCATCATGTAAAGGCAGCAGGTAAAGCCACAGAACACGTGGTGACATATAGATTAACAGAAATGGGCTGAGTATAAGAGTAAGAGCTAGACAATGATAGGCCCGAGCTAATGGCTGAGTAGTTTAAACAATATAAGCATCTGTATATTTATTTTATAAGTGGGCTACAGGACTGCCAGGACTTGGCGGGACCCGGAGAGAAAAACTCTAGCTACATTCCATCTCAGAGAGGAAAGTGCAGTAATGTATAATATTTTGGAGACTCTTGGAAAATCCAGATCAATATGCCAGAGGGGCTTCTCATGTCCAGTATTGAGTTTTTGCTAGATAGTGTGTGGCTCTTGTAGGGATCATTGTCAGCCAAGATGAGGAAGCTGTATTTAAATGATGTGTGTGTGTGTGTGTGTGTGTGTGTGTGTGTGTGTACAGAGTTATATGTATTATATGTAACTTTAAGTAGATGGATAATAATATTACTTGTTATGACTTTTCAGACATCCTTTACTACTATTTTCCTTTTTTCTCCACATCCTCTTTATTTACCTATCTGCCCCTCCTTAAGGGTCCTCCCTTTCATTTTTTTTCCCCATTTCCCTTCTTAGGTCACTTGTGTCTCACTATTCCTCACTATATTTTTTTTCCTACAACCTACCTTGACAATGATCCCTTAAGAGAACATCTTGAGGTTTGGAGCTAGAAGTCTCCAATGAGAGATGTTTGACTTTCTGGTTCCTGGTTATTTCATTCAATATAATCTTTATCAGCCATTTCCCTACAAAGTTCATGATTTCTTTTTATTTACACCTAAATACTATTCCATAGTGTATAGGTACCTCACTTTCATCATCCATTTATGAGTTGAAGGACATTTAGGTTTTTCTATTTCCCAGTTTTTGAAAACAGAATGACAATGAACATGGCTGAGAAAGTATCTGTCATATAGGATATTAAGTCTTTTGGGCATATACCAAGGCATGTGATAGCCAGGTTATATGATAGATTTATTTTTAGCTTTTTTGGGGGTTTCTCTGCACTGATTGATACAAGGGCTGCACCAGTTTGCAGTCTCACCAACAGACAATAAGGTTTCCTTTTCCTCGAATCCTCTCCAGCATTTGTTGTTCCTTGTTTTGTTGCCCTCTATCATTTGGATTGGGTAGGGCAACAGGAAACCTCAATGATGTTTTGATTAGAATTTCTCTAACTGGGATGATGAACATTTTTTAAAGATATTTCTAAGTGATTTTTATTTCTTTTGAGAATTATCTGTTAAGATCCCACGCCAATGATATGGGCTTTTGCTTTCACAGAGAACCCAGTGGAATCCAGTGGAAGTTTGAGAAGCCCTATTCCACCACTGAGGGCTAGACACTACTAAGTAGTATTATTAACCACTTAAATGTGTACACACACACACACACTATGCAGGATCAAAATCTTTCTCCAACCTAAAGTAGACATTGCCCATAAGAGAATGACACAAAATTCTCTTCCTAATTTGTATTTCTAGCCCATGTTTTAAAAGATGAATATAAGCCTATGTCACATAAAATCTGATACTTGGACATAGTGAAGGAGTTTAATGTTGCTGTCTGTGGCATATAGTTTGTTGTTTGACATTTCTTAGAAGTGTCTGAAGAAATTAAGTAAATAATAATTATAATAATAATGATGATAATAATAAATTCCAACTCTGGTTTCCCTAGATTGAACAATCTATTTAGAAGGAAATTGTCTTCTACCTGCTCCACATTTTAACCCAGTCTGCACATCATTATATTGAACATTAGTGGTCCCTCTGAAAAGCTTTGTTACATGCAGACATTTTTTTGTAGTTGTTGCTGTTCTCTCTGAAGCAATTGTGATCTTGGATTCTAGAATTTCTCTAATGGGGAAATTCAACATCATTGAATTTTGTTAAATTTTTTTCTCCTTCCAAAGTATTCACATCTGGCTTTTGTTTAAGTAGCTCTGGAAGACATTTCTGCCCAGAGAAATGTCATCAAATGGTGAATGCAGACATTGAGGTTTATGTAGTTTACACCCCTGAAGCCTTGCTGTTTTCACACTGGCTTCCCCGCAAGGTGAAATCCTCCCAATATCTATAGAGTCATGGCCAGCCCATACAGCCTCCTGAAGTGACTGTTCAGTAAGACATAAATCAGCCTGGATCCTGCTGCTGCTGACTTTCCCATCTTCCTTTCATTTCCTCCTAGTTTGAGTGAGAAATTTATTTTTTGACAGTTTGTTATGTACAAGAAGCAAGTCATGTTGAATTGTAAAACATTGACTTTTTCTTAAATAGATTTACTGAACACTTCTTTCTCCCGTCATAATATACCCTAAATCTTTACAAAATTCATGTTAAATATCTTTCAGTGTGGTGTCAGTGTTGAATGATCCTGAAATGTGATAAAAGCAATCAACTCAAATAGCAAGGAGTTTGACACACAGTGGAACCACAACTGAGGCTTTTGCTTTTGTTGAGGAGAGAAAAGTCATAGCACTCTTTTTACTCTTCCCAGGATCACTCTGTTGGCATGCAGTATGATTAGAAGGATCTAGATGCTTTTCTCAGCTTAACTAGTCTATAGATATGTTTCTCTCAGACTCTAGGTGCCTGACCTCTTGTTTTTTTACTATTTACTTTAGAAAATTCAGTTATTTCTATGTCCCCTTAAAATGTAATTTTCAAAAGCTATTGCAAGTTTTAATGACTGGGCATGGTGGTACCTATAATCTTAGCATTTTAGGGACTGAGACAGGAGCATCAGAAGTTCAAAGTTAGCTTAAGCTAGACATTAAGGTCAGCATAGACTATATAAGGAGATACTATCTCAAAAAAAACACACACACAAACAAGAACAACAACAACAAAAAACTAAAAACCATTAACATCTTTCTGAATAGCCTGGGAGATACTCCTTTGTAAAGCAGTCACCAGAGGAGATACCATCCTCAGGTTTGTGTTGGAGAGTGGGTGCCTACCTATTGCCATGAAGATGATTTTTGCATCTAAGTAAATACAGTTGATAAGCACAGTCAGTCTAGTGTCCATTCTTACCACTCCTTCCTAAAACCTTCTCTCCTTTGCAGTTAAACTGAATTTTTGCACACCCTTGAATAAAAATCAATAACCTTGAATAAAACTTCCTTGCTGGTTTAATTTCATGATATATAATTTTTGCTTTTATGAATGTTTGCTGATGTGTTAATGCTTAGTACTGTAATACTTAAGGTTTTGCCAGATCACTCTTCTGATGTTAAGGATCATTATTAGATGATGATGACAACAAATATGTAAAGTAATCTAATGGATTCTTAATATAAATAAGAAAAAATTTTCAAGTAGCTTAAGACCACTCTAAATAATTTGTTTCCTGTAAATTTCTACAAAAAGAAAAGAATTAAAAACCAATTAAATAACATAGGTAAAACTCAGGGCAGAAAAACACTACAAATATGAATCCCAGAAGAGTAAACACTAGTAGTGTGATCAAGTCCTATGTTGTGTTTAGTTCCTGATAGAAAGGGAAAAGGGAAAGAGTCAACCCCTAAAGGACCTCTCACAACTCCCTTCTGCAAAGTCTCTTCACATTGAGTTTTCGACAGAGGATACTGGAAGATGTGACAACGGAAACATGCTTTCAAGATTTTTGTCATTTTGGTGGTCAGGAGGCAAGAGGTTGAACCCAAGGCTTTACACAGGCTAAGCATTTACTTTATCACTTATCAGTACTGCAGTTTTTAACTTTAGTTGATAAATGTCTGTTTATAGCAAATATTATACTGTATTTTTAACGGTTATTTCTTTTTATTTAATTAACATTTTTCATTTATTTTACATACAGACCACAGTTTCTCCTCCCTCCTCTCCTCCTGTTCCCTCTACTTGCCTCCCATCTACCACCCCATCACCCATTCCTCCTCCATCTCCATTCAGAAATCAGAGAGGGGCAGGTCTCCCATGGGCTTGAGCAAAGCATGGCACATCAAGTTGAGACAGGACTGAGCTCATCCCCTTGCATCAAAGCTGGTCAAGGTAATCCAGCACCGGGAACAGGTTCCCAAAAACCAGCTAAGAGCCAGGGACAGGTCCCGATCTCTCTGCTAGGAGCCTTACAAACAGACCATGCTACACAACTGTCACTCACTTGCAGAGGGCCTAGGTCAGTCCCATGTAGGCACCCTAGCTGTTGG
This sequence comes from Peromyscus leucopus, assembly GCF_004664715.2. NCBI lineage: Eukaryota > Metazoa > Chordata > Mammalia > Rodentia > Cricetidae > Peromyscus > Peromyscus leucopus. The sequence continues at coordinate 12,927,790 of NC_051075.1, forward strand.
TCTAGAGTTCATGAGCTCCCAGGAGCTCAGGTCAGCTGTCTCTGTGGGTTCCTCCGTCATAACTAACACACACCGCCCCCCCCCCCCCGCCGGCTCATACAATCCCTCCTCCCTTTCTTCGGCAAGACTCTAAGAACTCTGCCCAGTGCTTGGCTATGTATCTCTGCATCTGCTTCCATCAGTTACTGGATGAAGCCTCTCTGATGATAATTAGTGTAGTCACCAATTTTATTACAGTAGATGGCCAGCTCAGGTACCCTCTGGACTATTGCTAGGAGTCTTAGCTGGGGTCATCCTTGTGGATTCCTGTGGGTTTCCCTGGCACCAGGTTTCTCCCTAACACGGAAATGGGCCCACAATCAAGATGTCTCTTTATTTCTTATAGTGGCCACTGATAAAAGCTAAGGACCTAACCCAGGAACATGTTTCCAGTGACTCCAGGAGTATGATGAAGCCTAAGTGTCAGGCTCTGCTTGAACGACTGGAAATGAGCATTAAACTCTAAGTGCTTCAATGCATTAAATATTAATTCTCCTCATTTTCTGCTTTGGAAACAAGTAACCCATGACAGGAACTGTTCTTCTATTATAAATTTAAGAAAGCTAAGAAATTCACAGAGCTGAATCAAAGTGCATCTCACTGTGGTCCAGGAATGGAATACAGACTGCACCTTTAAAGAGCCCATTTCTATAAGAGACAAGGTCACCAGAGCCTGTCACTGGGTACTCCCAGGGACATTAGTAATGAAAACTAACATTTTACACAAGAAATTGTTGCACAGTAGGCCAAAGTTCACGGAGATTGCTTTTTTAAAAATTTTTCAGCAAACATTCCTTGCAGATGGTGGTAGTAGAGAAGTGCAGAAAGACTGTTAGAGTGAGTCTTTCTGGGGAGACATGGTCCCAGAAGACATGACTCCCAGATGCTAAGGAAAGACATGACTCCCAGATGCTAAGGGAAGACTTGATAAAACTCTCTGTTGATTGTCCCCTGTCATCACTTTGTCAGAATTTTCCTGAAAGTTCTTCTGTTCACAGCTTTAATAAAAATGGTAATGATGGCCGTAGAGTATTATTGGTGCTTGTCATAGTTTTAATGTTAAGTGTCTTCTACAGACTCATATATGTCTGAAGACTTGGTTCCCCAACTACCGGTGCCATATTAGATCAATGGAAACCAAATGGTGCAGGTAGTTCTTCAAAAGTAGCAACCCGTTTGGATCCGTTCACGGCTGCTACTGCTGCTGCTGCACTTCCTGTAAAAATGTGAAAATCCTACCCCATGGAGACATCTGCCATGCCTTCCCCACTATAGCACCTCTCTGGAGCCATCTGCTTCACCTCCCTAGCATGTGCCTTGCCTCTGTGATGCCACCTGCTATACTGTCCTCACTATGACACTTCTGTGACATCTTCCCATGCCCTCCCCACTATGACAGACTGGAATTTATGGTGTCACCCAGCAGTGCCTTCTCCACAAGGAAAGACTGAAATCTCTCTAAACGGTGAAGAGAACAGTCCATCCTTAAGTTGCTTCTGTCAGACAAATTCTCACAGTGATGTGAATGGTAATTAATATAGAGCTTCCAGGACCACATGCTGTTCTGAAAGACTTACCTATCTGTGAATTAAACAAAAGCAAGTTAATTCTCAGTGTAGAAGTCAAGAAGGTGCCATCACTTACCTAACTAGAACATAGGCAGGTATTAAAGAAAGTAAATGAAATAATCACTACAGCTCTCTAACAAGGAAGCTTGATGTCAGTATCCTTTAGGAAGCAACATTTTATAGACTCAGTCCAATTTCTAATGAAAATATTCAGAATATCTGATTAAATGTCTTCAAAGATATTCTAGGTATGTCACTTATCTAGCACAGAAACCAATATTAAATAACATCATGATCTTAGGAGTTAAGTTTGGGGGGGATTCTAGTAAATCCTGGACATTTTTACTTTGATTGACAGCTGTACAGCACTCACTATAGAAAAAAAAATAGTAAAAGTATAATTAACCTAGGCCAACAGTCCAATAAAAATCTTAAATGAACTCAGTCTGTCTCAATTGTTTGGATTGTTCTTCAACAAATACTTGCAACCATAGTGACATCAGGGTTCGTTGAACAGTTTGGTTTGACCAACAGCAGGTTAGAAAATGTCAAGCAGGCTAAAGCCTTACTGGTTCTTATATAGGCAAACTGGGCCCCTTGTGCTTTATGGCCACCAGGAAAACATGGAGTCTTACTGCTGCCATCAGACTAGAAGTCAGAAGCTGTGTACTGGCAAGACAGTTTAGTCAGATAGGTGTCTCCTGTATAAGCATAAGTGCCTGATTCAAATCCCAGGACCCATGCAAAAAAAAAGCCAGACGTGGAAGTGCATGGCTGTAACCCCAGTCTAAGGAGGCAGAGATAGGTGGACCCTTAGAGCTCATTGGCCAGGCATTCAAGCCAAATCTAAACTACCAGTTCAGTGAGAGACCCTGTCTCAAAACAAACAACAAAACAAACAAACAAAAACAAAAGATAGGTAGAAAGTTGCTGAGGAAAGACAATTTTGACATACAACCTCTACATACATGCACACACATACATCTGCCCCACCACCACCACCATATATACACAAGTAAAATGAAATGTAAAACTAAGAACCAATCCATATATAAACATCCTGGTCACCAAACTATCATCACATATGAAGAGAACAGAAAAAATATCAATTAGTGTTGCTCCCAGCCACTGACCATAGGGTGATTTTCCTGGCATTTCACTGCCGAGGCTGTAAGTGATGGGTTTATAGCACATGGATTAAATAAAAGAGAATAAGAAATAAACCCTTTGTGGTTAAGTGGACTTTAAAGAATATCACCAGCTTTAAACCTTCTACTGGTTACTTTTCTGTTTCTGTAATAAAACACCATGACCAGAAGCAACTTCTTGCAGAAGGAAGCGTTTCTTTGGGCTTAGGGTCCCAGAGGGATAAGAGTCCATTATAGGGAGCACAGCAGCAAATGACAAGTGTGGAAGTGTGTTGGCAGACATAGGAAGCAGAAATCTTCTAACACAAACACAAAGCAGAGAAAACAAATGGAGAAAGAGCAAGCCGTAAGCTCTCAAAGCCCACCCCTAGTGACGCACTTCCTCCAGCAAGGCCCTATGTTGTTAACCTCCCCAAACAGCACCACCAGCTGGGCACCCAGTGTTCAGACACTGGAGACTGTGGGGGACATTTCTCATCCAAACCACCACAAACCTGAGCTGGATGGAGTGAAAACAATTTTCCTTAAATATTTGTAAAGACAAGTCAACCTCTTCCAACTTTCCAGTGTGTATTCAAATCAGCTGGTATTCGTCTCATCATCCCTTTTTGCCTTTCAATTACATTTGTACTTAATTCCATCAATTGAATCACCTGCTGTGGGTTTTATTATTCTGACTACATTCTGACTAATGCAGCCCTACCCCATCCCAAAGAAACAAAGAAGAGGAAAGCCAAATAGAAACAGTAGAAGACAGTGAAAATGACTGATGCTTAACCAGTTTGTCATTTCAGAAGGGTACAATAGAATAGACAAGGGCCGTAAAGGACGAGGACATGAGTGGAAAATCTTCAGAACTGTTGGGTTCTCTTAATTTTCAGACAATGGACTCCAATCTGTAACTGTGGAAGAATAAAGAGTAATAGACCCTTTTTAGACTCCTTCCTAGGCACATTGTGGGGGAGCTGAAAATCACAAGGTAATTTTAGAACCAGTCAGAAAATACAGGACCCTCATTAAGGAGCCACAGGGAGTATGGTAGGAGATCTGCCAGCAGAAATAGTTGAAGCTAAAGGCAGTGAAACCCACAATGAACCAAGAGAAAATGACTTAGGAGGAATCCACATATTATAGAAGCCAATGATAGGAAAGAGTATTCAGAAGCAACATAAACCAAACATACTAAAGTGTGAAACAAGCTGTAGTAAGGGTAAGAATAACAAGCTACATTCCTTTTGATCAATAGTGCTGGGGTCTAATCTGATGCTTTGTTTGATAATATAATGTGTGCACAGCATAGTAGGCTGCTAGGTGTGAGTGGTGTTGGAAGTGGTGATGTAGCTAAAGTTTTCCTGTGTCCCACCTGGTTCGCAGCCACTCAGACCCAAGTAATCACACAGAGGCTTATATTAATTAAAACTGCTTGGCTGTTAGCTCAGGTTTACTACTGACTAGCTCTTACAATTAAACTTGGCCCATTTCTGTTAATCTATATGTTGCCACATGTTCTGTGGCTTTACCTGTGTGCCATTACATGCTGCTCTCTGGATAGTGGACTGGTGTCTCCTGACTCAGCCTTCCTCTCCCAGAATTCTCCTTGTCTGCTTGTCCTACCTATACTTCCTGCCTGACTACTGGCCAATCAGTGTTTTATTAAACCAGTGTACAAAAGCATTATTCCACAATAAGGTGACACTTGTTTTCACTCACACCTTTACCCTTGAGGCTGATCTTTAAGGTGAGCCGCTTTAAACCATGAACTTTTGGAGGTGCTGGCCTTTGCCTTAGGCTCTCAGACAGTGTTCAAAGACCCAGGCCAAGTATTCACCAGTCTATGCCTATGTAAAATGTACCTATAAAGCGACCATTAGTTCTTCATTTGTTCCCCATCTTTCACCTCTTGACATGCTCCTCTGCTTAATGCATATGCTTTGTAATTGCTTTCATAACAATCTACTATAAAGTATGTGTCTGTGGGCTTTTTCTATGGGCTTCTTCTCTTGGGGAATTATATTTATTTGTGAATTTATTTAGTTATTTATTCATGCTCTTGAATTTATAACTAATCTATAATGTTTCTGATACTGTAAGAGAAAATACCAAAGAAAAAATGCTAACAACTTACAAACTGCCTGCTCGTTATTTCTTACATTCTAGTGATCCTCCCGTGAATATCGAAATGCCTAAATGTGAAGCTGACATATTTTTATGTTATTGACTCTTTCAGCCAATATTCATTTGCCATCTGGCAGATTCTCTCCTGATTGCTGGGGTGAATTTGATACTGCCAGCCCTCTATGAAAAGAGTCACATGTGAGTGAAAACAGATCAGGAAGATGGCCAGTCAGTTCCACATTGGTGGAGAACATGTGTCTTAGACAAGAAGATCCAGGAACTGGATATTAAATGATTAGGACTTGTTTGCCAGAAGCAAAACAGACACGTGTAATCTAGATAGAATTAGAAAGTGCAACAACTGCAGACAAGCAAGGTAACAGAAAATCATCAGACTTCACATTTGAACAAATGAAACAATCTTGTGGTTTTTAATGAGTAAGACACTTTCATTTTGATCTCCCTAGGTCCCCGTCAGACATGTTTTTATGTCTGTATGAGCATATTAACATCAGGCACATTGTTCCTGAAGCACCCTCACAGTTTTAATCAAGAATTTTTGGGTGCCAGCAAGATATCTCAGTGGGTTAAAGAACTTCCTGCATGAGCCTGTCAACCTGGATTCAATTCCCAGACCCCATGTAAAGGTGGAAAGCAAAAACTGACTCCAGACTTGTTCTCAGACCTCCACATGTGCACTGTAACACACACACACACACACACACACACACACACACACACACACACACACACTAATTCTTTTCATTTTTAAAAGGAAATACTTAGTTTACTTATGAACTTATTTGTGTACCACAATCCAGAAAAAAACAAGATAATATTAATACTAGTTATGTATACTGAACATAATAGATGCCTATGTTCATTGAAATGAATTGTTTTAACCATCAGAGCAAATTGCCCACCAGGAAAATTATAAGAAATGTAAGCCACTAACATACTCTTGTGCTTAAAAATGTAAATTTGGTGACAAAAAATGGTACTTTAATGGTACTTCATTGTTTTAATTTTTATTTCTTTGACCTGCAATCAAATTGGACTTCTTAACCTAAGATTATTGGTCTTTGGGCATTTTATTTCATTTACTTATCTAGTTACTTATTTATGAAAACTTCTTTAAACATTTTTGCTCCTTTTCCAGTACAGGTTATAATTTTAAAGAAGTGTTAAGAATTACTCATCACTTTAAGAAACTTAGCCTTCATTTTTCATCTACTTTATTAATTTCTCATTTTTGTATTTTTAATTTCATAATGTTTTTTAGTAAGATTGTCTTTTACTGTAAACTCTACCAGCTATTGTCATAATGCCTTGTTTAAATGCTATCTCTCAAGAATGAGTTCACAGGGTATGTTCAACCACATTTTCTTCAATTTCTTTGATTTTTTTCTTACATTTAAGCATTCATCTTGGCGTAGGCTATAAGGAGAAGATACATCTCTGTCTTTTTGCAATGAAGTTATTAATCAACTGTTAGAATACCACTACTGAATGAATATACTTTTCCTTTTTGAGTAATTGGAAATATGAGTTTTGTCTGTAAATATTGAATATATTTTAGGTGTTGCCAAGACCCTTTATTCATTTTCACTGATTTAACTTTCTGATCTTGTACTGTACAACATCAGCCACTGAATTTATTAATATGCTTACATATATTCACATCTGGAGTTCACATAATATGTATCCTCATAACAGACAATTTTAATAGCTGTGCTAATTTTAAATGCTTAGAAGTTCACTGCTGCCAAATATCTGTGGGTGTCCTGTAAAGTAAGCAATCAAGGAGTTAACTGAAGATATAAGCAACAACAAAATATCTACTTTTTAGAGACTTAAGTATTTTAAAGGCAAGCACCACAGAAGTCTACCTTATTGCAACTGTGTTATGTTCTTGAGTACTCTGGCAGATACAGAAGCTGATCTACACAAACACATAGGTAGAAGCTACAATGAATGAATTCATAGACACCAAACACATCATAACAAGAATTTCCAGTGAAACTTTACTCACAATGCCCAATATTTCCATTGTTTAAGCAACAGAAAGCAAAGATGAGTGAAAAGAGAAATCTACTATCAGAATGTAACTAAAAGGGAAAGATTTGACTATTGGATATTTAGCATCAAAGCCCCTTTTCAAATATGTTAAATCAACTTCATTCATGAAGTTCAGAGACTACTGGTATCTCAGCAGCAGACCAAAGTAATATTACTGAATCATTTTGAATCAAATTGATTTGTAAATCATTTTCAGAAGGTCCCATTTAACTAGTAAAAAAGATGCTAAGTATGAAGTAGCTCCAATTTGGACACTCAGTTACTCAATTCAATGATAATTTCAGTAACTTTAAATAATTAATAAACACAAACACACTTATGGTAGCCCATTATGCTTAAGGCTTGAAAGGACATATCTGAGTCCGCCAACCTTGCATTGTAAAATCAGGCAAATACAATTGAATAACAAACATGATCTATTTGTCAGCTCTGTCTTCACTTTGGGACATTTTTCATCTCAATATCAGTTGCTAAATTAGTAACCTACATTTTACATTTAGAAATTTTTGAATTTTTTCTTAAATAACTCTAAGATGTGTTTGTGTGTATCAAAATTTTTCTGATACCTTTTCTCCTCTTGATCATATGGGACATAGTGGGTTTCAGGAAGACTTGAACAGCTCTTTTCCTATGTAGTTACCAGATAAAGGCAACAGAGAACATTGACGAAGGTCAGAGTAACCAGCACCCAAGACTTCAAAACCCTTTACCTAAAAATAGCCAAGATGTTCTGCCCTGCAAGGGGAACAGAGTGAAAGATGTGTTTATTTACTTCGTATTGGGTAGTTTCAGATAATCATCCCATTTTCCAGAGGATTAACATTTATTTAGAAAAGTTCTTTCTAATGATAACGAGTAATGAAAGATGTTTCTCACTTTCTTACACACTTTCTAGGCTACTGGATTTTTCATGTCATCCTTTGAGCTTTATTAAAACATATTGTCCTCATATCACAGCAGATTCCCTAATTTTAATACAATACCTTCTCCAATTTCATTTTTGACCTGGGATTTATTTCCTATAATTGATAATGCATAAATTTTAAAAATTTAGCAGTTTCAGTTTCTATTCCATGTGCTCCAATTATTTGAAATGTGTATTTAAAATGTTGAATATCCTATGAGATTCACAGCCACTTTAGATATGGCAAAAGATAGGTTATAGTACATATTCCTGTCATGAAGAACCGAATTAACTTTCTAAAGGAAAAAATAACTGCAGTAGGACAGGCCCATAGGATCGAGGAAATTGGCTCAAACCAGTTGCCAAGGCATGCACATAACATACTTCTTTATGAGCCAAACTGGAATCTGCCTGAGGGCCTAGCAACAGGCACTGTCAGAATTCCTGGCCACTGTCAGAGTTCCTGATCATGCCCAGTCAATGAGGAATGATCATGAACTCTGACAGCGACCAGGAACTCTGATAGCACCTGATACTAGGTCCTCAGGCAGATTCCAGGTTGGCTCATAAGAAAGTATGTTATGTGCATGCCGTGGCAACTCATTTGAACCAGTTTCCTTGACCTTATGGGCCTGTCCTACTATAAATAACCAGGCAAGATGAACTTATTTTTTTTAAATATTAATACTTTTATTCAACATAACAAGGTTTAATAACTTCACAGGATTTTCCTTAAACTAACCTAGATTTTCAAGTTTTGGAAAATGAATGAGAATTTAGCTACCAACTTTCAAGAAAGAGATGTAGGGGTGTCCTAAGAAGATAGTTAGTTTATAGTTTATAAACTTCAACTAAGTTTTTTCTACTGGAAGATCTATAAAAAGAATTGACATGTCTCTGTATGAGCAACCACAGGATGCATGCACCCCGTGTATGTGTGTGTGTGTGTGTGTGTGTGTGTGTGTGTGTGTGTGTGAACATCACTGCACACGGGACCAGGCAGGATGTGGTTCTTGTTAGCACCACCTAAAAGTTGGACCATGGCAATCCTGGCCGTTGAACTCTCTCCCTACATTCCTGTCAATTTGCTCCAGTTTCAAGATAAAAAGCAAATAAATGCTAACTCACTGCTTTCTCTAGGAACACTATTACTGGAATGATATATAACAGAGTAATCCAGCTGAACCACTGGATTGATCAATGCATCTCTTCATTGATTTTCAATAGGGGTGGAAACAAAATTCATTTAAAATTACAAGTGTTTCTAAGAGTTAAAGGGAAGTAAAAATGACAAATTTCAGGAGTGTGGTCTCATAGCTAGCTGTCAGCCTCAATGTAGACCCTACAGTGCAATACTGTTTCATTCCAGGACACTGATCCTATGTCTAGAAAGTACCTTCTATGAGTGAAAGATCATTCCATTTTTTAGGCTCTTCTTCTTGAAATAACTCTTGCTCTTGTGAAGCCACTATGCAATTCTGTTGTCAACACAAAAATTCAACTCTTACCTCAGAGAGAATAAGAGATAGTTTATTCTGGAGACAAATATAAGTGACCAATGGCCAGGAAAATGGACACCAAATACCCCAGATTCCATATTCAATGTGGCAATAATTTTATGAAATTTTTTATAGTAATAGGACAAAGAAAGTCATAAATCAAAACAATTTTTAAATTTGCTCATGGGAATATCAGGTAAGCAGGCTTCAAAGAAGAGGGCAATCTTTGCTATAGGCCCCAGATTCTAATGGTATACTTAGCCTTTTGGTTAGGTGAAGCTAGGCATCCATTTGTCATTCCAAAGGACTTACCTAATACTTATAAAGATGTTAGGTCACATACAGAAATGCATAGTAAATGTCAAAAAGGGACTGAGCTACCTTAAGATAATTTGTAATTGGATCCTAGATCTAAAATGCAAAAATTTCAAAGTTCTATCTGAGAAGAAAATTAGATCCATAGTTTGTTAATTTCTCAATTGCCCTATTTCTAGCACAAAGAAGAAGCACAACATGTGGGGCTTCAATCAGCAAAAGGAAATGAATCCCTATTGTCACTGCCAGGGTCTTTCTACAGTGTGAGAAGGAGCAAGACATCATAGAATACACCAAAGTCATGGTTGGAAATGACCTCGACACAAGAATGAAGAGCCTGCTCTCTCACCACTCCTTTCTCACTACAAATAACAACAGTCGGGAACTTGAGTATTTCAATAACTGCATCACGCGATTAGAAAAATTATGCATATTAAACACGTACATTATATGCATGTTAAATTTAAATATTATATAGACTATATCTACACATTTAGCATATATTATGTGTGTATATTTAGCCCTAAGTCATCGGTTTGTTTTTGTTTTGTTCTTATCTTTATTTTTTTCCAATTCAGTGATATTGAAAACTTTCATTTTGCTTAATATATGGACTGTAATTTCGGAAAGACCCTAAGATCAATGAAATAAAGACACAGGTTATTATAATGACCATTATCTTAACCTGCTTCTTCTAGAAAATGAAGCTTCAGGCAACAATGAAAGACCAAGAACTGACTGGCAGGTGCCAAACAGCACAGCGGGAATGAGGAAAGAGAAGTGGGAAAAGATTGCCTAAACCATAGCAAACTGAAGCTTTCTGTGCTGGCCAGAACCTCTCAAGCCAGAGAATGAGACCATGCAAAGTGCTTAAGGGCTCTGGCTTTATGGAAACTGGGTCTCTGAACACAGATGCAAAGAAAAACTGTGGCTTGAGGTTATAGGTCCCAGGATGCAGTGGATAGATTCTACCTGGCTTCCCTCCCGCCTGACACTCACTCACCATTTGTTGGAGATAATTCCCAAGCACTTTGGATTTAGCTAGGCATCTGGAATCCTACATGTTCACAAGCTCGACCTTCCCTGCAGTGTGACAGTCCATTGAGCCTTGAAGGGATGGAGGAGACAAACACAGCAAGGAACCAGAGTCTTGTTGGCAATCGTGATTGTCCTTATTCTGTGGTATGGCCTTTCCAAGATATATTGCTGCAATCCCAGGGAACATGACTCACCTTGCTCTGCTGAGGAAGTGACTAAAATCAAGCAGAGGCTGTAAGTTTGAGTCAGGAGAATGGTAAAGTCTGAAGAAGCAATCACTGTTGCCATGTACAGAGGGTTGGGGGCAAAGTAATAGGGTAGAATGGAATATATAACAAGAAAGTAAATGAAACCTCCATTTTTAAATGAACAAATCACTTAATGGCAAAGATATTTTTACCCAACTTTCTAGTTTCTACTAACTTACTACAACTCTCAGGAAGATTTGGTTTTCTATCCAAGATCTGAAGGCCAGCTGCCACTGTCCATGACAGATTGTCAAGAAAATGAGAAATAAATCAAACTATCATTTTCAGAAGAAAAAGATATTGTAGGGCTCACATATGATCAATTCTACATCACACTGAAGGCTAGCAGGATCATGGGCAATAAATCCAGAGTGGTTTTCTCTCAAGATGCTGCATCTCCTATGTACATCAGCACTGGTTCTATGAAAACTCCCATCTGCAAAATGGAATATTAAACAAGATATAAATATCAATGAAGCTGGGTGGTGGTGGTACATGCCTTTAATCCCAGCACTCAGGAGGCAGAGCCAGGAGGATCTCTGTGAGTTTGAGGTCAGCCTAGCCTGGTCTACAGAACAAGTTCCAGGACAGGCTCCAAAGCCACACAGTGAAACCCTGTCCCCCCCCAAAAAAAAATGTGTGTGTGTGTGTGTGTGTGTGTGTGTGTGTGTGTGTGTGTGTATTCTGAGATCAAAGTCAGAAAAGAAGATAAACAGAAAAAGATAAGCTTTTCAAAAGTTAATATAACTGCCCAGGAAAAATTAATTTAAGGCGGTGTTTAAGCAGCAGGAAGACTTTGAGAATTAGAGTTTTGAGTTGGGCTCTGCTATATTCCTCTAACACTCAAGGAATAATTTTAGTGGGCACTCACTCTCTGGATAGAATTATATTGGAGCAAGGATGAGGGTATGGCTGTCACTTCTTTTTATTTTGTAAGTCTCTGGGCTTGGCATAAAAGAAAAATTATAGGTCCAATTATGTGTCCCTTTAGAACAACTTTTAGTCTTTATTTAAGATGTTGACACATAAACCATCATAGTCCTACTGATTTTTATTTGAACTTGAGCCTAGAATTTCATGCTCAATTAAAATACTGAAAGGGATTACTCCAAAATAAAGGTTACTAAACACTGACTTAAAGTTGTTTCAAGTAAAAACAATCCACTTGGTGCCATTGAATACCATTGAAAATGAACAAAACAACACCTGATACCTCAGGGATCCTTTCTAATAATAAAGGTGCTAAGGTTTCAAGCAGAGATTTCCATTATAGACTAAGAAGACAAGAGTACTTCTGTGCTGTTAATTAACCACCAAAACCTATGATTCCTTCCACCAATAAAAAGCTCTTAAGTAGTTCTGACTTGATCCCCCAGCAGTGATAACTTAATTGCAATTATAAGAGACTACCCTAATGGAACATTAAGATAAAGTCTCATTCAGACATTTCACCAAGTGGCCTCCCTTCTTTAGATTCTGAGGTTTCACTAACCCATGATCAACTACAGGCAGTACATTTAAAATGGAAAATTCAAAAGGTACACAGCTCTTGAATTATAATTTTATTATTCAGACAGGGTAAACTGGGGTACACTCTAGGGGTTCTTGATCTCATTAATAAAGGGACTCACAAATGGATTCAAATGGAAGCTCAAGGACAATTTTATTAGAGTTTAAAAGAAAACCCACAGGGCATGCAAGCTGAAAATCTCAGCAACTGTATGAAAGGGGAGAATGGAATGGGGAAGGAAGAGCAGCCATGCCATTTAGGCTGGTGTATAGGGCAGCCACGTAGAAGGAAATGAGGCTTTAAAAAACGAGTAAAGAAGCCTGAAATATCAGGAAAATTACCCAAAAGAAAGAGAGAGGAAAAAAGAAAGTTGTACCTTTCTGAATCAGGCCTCTCAAAAAGGTAGGCAGACACAGTCGAATATCATGTGGTCCTTGGGGACTCACTAAGGGGCTTGTCTCCTAGGTGATTCTGAATTTTGTCATGTTGACATTCATCTATAAGATTTTAATACAAAAAGAAAACAGGATTTAAGATGTTCATGGGGTTTTGGAAGGTATTCCTTTCAGACGAGGGACTATTCAACCCACTCTGTACTTGAGGCTCCCCAGGCACTGAAATCTTAACTGTAGTTCCCATCATAATTTGAAAAGATGCCCCTAGAAAGTGGTTATCTATCTTTTAACAACAAATCAAATTGAAGTATTAAATAGATCAAGAGTTAAATTTGAAACAAAAATTGAAAAAGAAGATTTCTTTGAGCAGATCTACATCATACCCAGCACAGAAGCAGCTTTCTCCCCATCACCAGCCTAGTGACAGTGGTTGACACATAAGAAATCCACCGAGGGAGAGGGGTGGCTCAACTATTTTGACAACAGAGCCAAAAACTTGGGTTCTCATAGAAATTCAGATTTCATTGGGAAAGAGAATATACAGATACTTCCCACATCCCAGAACTGAGAACATACTCTGGAGATGTAGTGTGTAACCAAGTCCTAACCAAGAACAACAATAACAGTTGTTGATCATTAAAAGAGAATTTAAAGATATCAATACATGTCAATGGGCTTGGACAGAAGGGATCCAAAATAGGGGTATCCTCACTAAGGCAAGAATACATTACAATTGTGGAAAAGGGATACCTTCTAAGGGGCCCTTAAAAGAGTACTCCACTTCAAATTTCCTTAGAATCTAAGAGTACATGATGCCAGCTAATGACAGCATTAGTCAGTTAACCTTTCTTGCCTTGCTTCCTACACCTTGATTATAAGGTGATCAGAAATGTTGTCAACATCAAGGAAAGGAGGTGAATTGAGGGTGCTCAGCCACATCTGTCCCTCCTTCTAAGTTCCCTGCCAGCAGCAGGCTCCAGTTAGGAATAGGAAGGAATATCAACTTTAAGTTGAAAGATCTGATCAGTACAAGTGATTGGACATCACTTAATTGTTAACCTGAAACTGTCTAGATTTAAAGAAACCTGCCTCAGTTTTCAACACAGACAGGAGAAAACTTAGTCCCATAGAAGACACAAAATCAGAAAGAAATAAAATTAGGGATTTTTTTTCCCTCGCAGTTAACATCTGAAGAATCATTTTGATTCAATACAAAGATTCATTTTATTCAATGCTCACTATATTAAACCCACAGATCAACATGACAACTCATGGAAAATTAATTCTTCTGGACTTTTAATTATTGACTAGAAATTTGATTAAAGTGCTTTATACAATTTAAACTGAAATTAGTAATTTGTGTGACTGATTCTTTTGAAGATTTGAGCATCATATTAATTTTAACTATCAAATTAAACAGTGATTCAAGGATTCAGAAGAGATCAAATGCCCAAAGGTAAGACTGTTTGCAAAAATGTTAATGATATGAGAGAAATATTAAATTAATTCTCATTTTTATATCTCTGGGTTTGAAATTTTCTGATATTTTCCTAAACTTTGTGATCCTTTGTCAGAACCAATGTTTATAACCTCCCTATAATTTCTTTAAAAATCCATATCTCTAGACTTAGAAACTGAAAATGTCATCCCAAAGTACCTAATTCTAGAATGAACTTTGAAAATGTGATATACATACACAATTAGATTTTGTTAAGACAAAAGAAAAATATTAGGACATTTTCAGGGGAAAAAATAAATGCAACTGGCGACTGTTATGTTAATCAAAATAAGCCAGACTTAAATATCAGATATATTCTCTCATATTCAGATTATAAATCTAAATCCTTATTGTGTGTGTGTGTGTGTGTGTGTGTGTGTGTGTGTGTGTGTGCTCTCGTGCACGCATGTGTGCGTGCATGCGCTTGTAGATCATAATAGTAGAAAGGGGAGAGTGGGAAGAAAAAGAAAGAAATGGCATACTTGTGACATGAAGGCAAGGGAGATGCTCTTTGGGAGAAGAAGGGCGTCTTCAAAGATGGGGACAGAGAATATGGAGAGGGTCATAAATGGGGGAAGCAGGTGAATAAGAACAATACATGATGATATAAGTGAATGAAAACACATAGTGAAATGCATTACTTTGTATGCTAATTGTAAAAAATAAGTAAAATCCAAGTCACTAGCTGCCTCATTTATATTTAGAGATTAAAATTTGATATTAGGGTCCAATGTGAATCGAAATTTAATTTCTATAATGGAGCTAATATTTTCATATTTCAGATTTTCTCATTATTATAATCCCTACACAACATTGCATTTAATATAAGTTTATGTTTGGAAGATTTGCCTTTTCTGGGTTCTCACAGCCAAGAACATGCTATGGACTTGAAATGTGATTCATTGACCTGGGTAGTAACATTACCCTTAGAATTTTATTCACAAATTAGTATGAAATTTAAAAGGTGTTCATCACTCACTAGTGGATGTTCCATCTAGGAGGTGAAGGGTCGAATCTTTGTATTTGCTTCTCTGTGTAGATTTTGGTCTATTTGTAATTTTGGAACATCTTGTTTTATAATTGCCCATGTGTACACCTGATTGTAATCAATTTTGATGAACTTTGATGAGCATACCTAACCATTGCATGGCTCCTTTGCCATTGGATGCATGTTCCTTTCCTGGTCTTTTCTGAAGGAAGAAAGTCCACATCACGATGAAGAAATTCTGTGTGCCTTGGTTCATCTACTATCTCAGCTCCTTTATTCTTACACAAATACAACTATGTATATGTGCTTAACATGTGTCAAATAAAGAGAAGGAAATATCACATTTCAGTGTCTCTTACCTGTATAAAGTGAGTAAATTCCAGAAGATTGCATGAGACCTATTTTTTGTCATATTACCACTACACTTTGCACAGTTCGTTTTCTCTTTTGGCAGCTACTGTGAACTCAAGACTTCACATTTTTTTCAGGTTAACCATTAGCATTATTACTATTGTTATTATACGATGGCTCTTTTGCCATTAAAGCTATACCTTGATGTTTCAAGAAGCAGCTTTGATTTCTGGTCAATGTCAAGTTGCTTTCAATTCATCTCAGGTTGTCTGTTTGAAACCTAAAGACAACTACCAATTAGGGATCAAAGTTTGTGTGCTAGGGGTGCGCAAGTGGGTTGCTAATAAATTAGAGTAGTGCCCCTGCTGTTAGGCCATTTATAATAATGACATACCTAGAAAATAAGTCTTTTAAGGATGTGAATTCACGCTGATTATTCGAATGTGACATATTACTGAACCCAGCTTTTTTTGAAGACTTGCTTTACACTTATAATAAGTATGTAATAAGATGAAGAAAACACATTACTTACACAGAGGGTGGCAGAATTCCTCCGCAGGAGGGCCCATCTCTCTTGGGAAAAACGTTTTAATTTTCGGAGAAGGATAGTCCTCTTTCCTCCCATATTCCACCATAGAGACCTAAGAATAGACTGATTCCAAAGTTTCAGTGAAGAATTTAACTATTCAAAGTGTACTAGAAAAAGAAATACCAGAACAGCTGAGAAGAAAGAAATGTGAGATTTTATGATTTTACTGCCTCTGTTGATACACCAAACAAACAAATGAAATTCCAAATTTTAGTTCTATATTTCTATCTGTAGATATCTATGTGTTTGCAGATATGTATACAACACGCATGCAGGCATGGCAGTGAGTGGGAAACTGACCATGAATATTGGAAAGCTGGGCATCATGTTACACTGAGGAATTGTAGCTCAAATGCAATACTAAAGGATAGAGAAAAAATTATGGAAAGACCTACAAATATGAAATCCTTGCAAATTCACCAGAAACTTGAAAGAGCTACAGAGTAGATCTGATGGGTTCTTTCCTTTTTCCTGACAGCACATAGGCTACACACACCTTTCCTGACCCCAAGTATTATGCCTTCTAGAAAAGCTTTTCTACTATACTATTTGTACTCAATAATGTGAGGGGATTTTGCAGCTTAGCACAATCATACGATGATTAATAATTCAACAGGGAAGCAATATTTCAAGTGAGCTTATGGGAGCTTCAGCAAGAAACCAGGGGGTATACAAAATCCTTTCCAGGGAAGACAGAAAATTAAATAAAAAGGAAAGGTTAATAAATCTTTGCAAAATTATGTGTCCAGTTAAGTGCATATGCCAGGGTTATATAAAATTGCAACACCTAACTGAACTATAGCCAGCTGTCATAGGAACATAAAATGACTTCAAATCTTCTGAGAGTGAATTAAGAATGAGCTGTGTATATAATTTTTGCCTTTCATATTTTTAGCTAATGAATAAGTGGGAAACACTGTTAGAGCCTCCCTCTCCTGATGGGTATAGGAAGGGGGTTGGACTGAACCTGTGGTGTTCAAGTTATGCTCAAAGATGAGCTAGATCAGTAATTACGAGTCTATGCTTCCCTTCTAAGGATCTGAGCTGGGTTACAAGCATCAGTGCAGCAGCTCACAGCCACCTGTACCTCCAACTGCAGCCCATCTGATTCCCTCCTCTTGCTTCTGAAGACACCTGACCTGCACTTGGATGCACAAACCTATATGGACACACACTCTTAAAAACAAAATAAATTGGAGCTAAGAGATAACTCAAAAGTTAGTTGCTTTTCTTGCAGACAACCTGAGTTCAACTCCCAGTACCTACACAGTGGCTCACAACCATCCATAACTCCAGTTCCAGGGATCCTGACACCTTCTTGGGCACCTGGTATGCATATGGTCCATAGACATACAAGCAAGAAAAAATATTCATGTTCATAAAATAAAACAAATCCAAACAGTTTTTAAATAAAATAAACATTTCTAAAAAATTAAAATTGTGTTCCAAACAGCAGTGTGAAGCTTCTTTGCTGATATGGAGACTGAGTGGAAAGACAAAATGTTGGGTTCATGAGCCACAGTGGGTCTAACATTTTTATAGCACAGTTATCAAAATTATCTGCCTGCATTGGTATTTTAATGAATTTATTTCATTCTCATTCTAAGTTTTAATTACCGGTAGAAAATTCATTGATTACATCTTCTATTCATCTATAAAATGATTTTACTTATTCCATTCTTGGTGACAGGTCTTAGGATTTTTAAATATATAGCATTCATCAGTAAGAAGATGATTTAATCTAGTATGGTATCGTTGATTCCATGTTAGTCTTAATAAATCTTAGATACAATTCCAGATCATATTTGAAATTAATTGATATTAACATTTCCATATTCACATGTAAACAGTCTTTAGTTTTCAGTTTTGAAACAAAGTCTTGTATTGAAATATTGTATATCTCAAAAGTAAACTCATGAAGCTTAAATACTTGTGCTGTGCAATAATCCTAATTTTTTTTTTTTTTTTTGGCTTTTTGAGACACAGTTTCTCTGTATAGCTTTTGAGCTTGACCTGGAACTCACTTTGTAGACCAGGCTGGCCTCGAACTCACAGAAATTTACCTGGCTCTGCCTCCCAAGTGCTAGGATTAAAGGCATGTGCCACCACCGCCTGGCAGTGGAATAATCCTGTACACTGTAAAAATGTGTTGCTTTCCTTGTTAATAAAAAGCTGATTGGCTGGTAGCCAGGCAGGAAATATAGGTGGAACAATTAAACTAAGGACTGGGAAGAAGGGCACAGTCTGGAGTCACCAACAGATGCAAGGTGAAGCAAGATGAGCATGCTGAACTAAAAAAAGGTACCAAGCCACATGGCAAAGCATAGAAAATAAATATGGGTTAATTTAAATGTTAGAGTTAGCTAGTAACAAGCCTGAGCTATTGACCATGCATTTATAATTAATAAGACTCTTGTGGTTATTTGGCAAGTGGCTGCCAGAACAAGAAAACTCTGCCTACATACTTGCCATTGTATAAACTGAATATATAAAAGGAGAAATATCTATGTTTTGATTAAGTAAAGTTCATGAAAATATTTGGTCATGATGTCATTTTAGTGCCATAAAGTATGGATAACATAAAATCAGCCACCTTCACAACCTGATTTGGGGTGTTGAACAAATGTTACCACTAAAAATCTCCAGGAATCTTCCATTATACCCTAGAGAAACTCAATTGTAGAAATATTTCTAAATGATCTTATAAAATAAAAAACATGAAGTCAAATATAGAGGTGAAAGCCTTAGAGAAAGATCAGGGAAATAGGGAAAGCCATAGCTAACCCACCTCACCAACTCGGCAGCTTCCAAATGCTAGTTACTTCTGTCTACCCAAGCCTTTATTGCCTTGCTGTTCTGCCCTCTCATTGGCTCCCTTAGTCCAGCTACCTCACTTCCTCTTCCTACACATCTCTGTCACTTTTTGTCTGTCTGTACAGATCTCCAGGCCTCTATGGTTGGTACTGAGATTAAAGGCATGTGTCACCACACTTGGCTCTGTTCCAAGGTGTGACCTTGAACACACAGAGATCTTGCCTGCTAAGGGATAAGATTAAGGGTGTGTGCTACCACTGCATGACTTCTTTGTTTAATTAAAATGTCTTGCTATTTCCTCTGATCTCCAGGCAAACTTTATTTATTAAAGCACAAATAAAATATCATCACATTTCCCCTTTTTGTCTAATAAAAATTTTAAAATATTTAAGTTATAAATAAGAAAAACTATATAAAATAAGTACAATAACTATATACAATATATACATGCAATAAATATATCAACAATGTCTAGTCCATTTGCATTTGAAAAATTCAGAGAAAATATTCCATTATCTATCCTATTTTGATGAGTTTAAATTGTACCTAATGTACTTTCTATCCTAACTTATATTACCAACAGTAAACTGTTTTATGATCTTTCAAACTTATACACTTAACACCTCTTAGTGAATTTCTTTTCTGAATTTCTTAATAAGGAAAACTGTAACTATAACTATCTAATTAATCTTCAATGCCCTCAGAGACCTGAGAAGGAAATAAGATTACCTAGTAAAACAGGAAGTGCAAACAAGTGACTTCCAAAAAAATGAGTATGACAGAAAGAGCCAGTTGCCTGTACAGTCACCAGAGGTTTCTCTGCATTCTTGGGGCATCATCTTCAGCCTACAGGCTTAGTGTGTCTGACAGAGTCATTGGTGAAGTAGGATGTATGCCAGGCCTACAGCTACAACCTTGCATTCAGTGTGAGTATTCCATGTACCAGATGAATTTGAATTCTGCTTGTGTCCTGTCAAGATTCAGGATTTTAAGTTCTGGAAATTGCTGGTGTTTTTGGAATTTGGCTGCCTATTCTTCTCAGCTTGTGGATGGCTTCATCTCAGCATCCCATTCTTCTCCACATCTCATTCTTCTTGGATGGTGGGTGGCTTCATCTCCTTTATTAAATGCCAGTCTACCATTGAGAGGTTAGACTGCATCAGCCTACTTACTCCTTCCAGAATCACTGTTTCAGTTACTGTCCCACTGCACACCAGAAACCATCAGTCCACTGCCCGTTCAGCTGCCTTCAAAGAAAGGTGTACTGTACCTTTTCCTAATTGAAAAGCCACTTCAGTGATGGTACCATGTTGTCCTGGCTTCAGAGGATGCCTGTTGCCAAAGCTGCAACCACACTGTCTTGGCAAGGATCAGTAGTTCGTTGTTTTGTGTCCTGTTTGTCCATTTTAGACAGCATACTGTCAGCAGTTGATGCGAGGGCATTTTGCTCCCTGGTGGCTAACTTTTGTCACAGTGAAAGTTAACTCCATATGGAGATTCTTCAGTGCCCATATTTTCTCTGAGGTAGATTGGTGCTGCCAGGAGCAGACATGTCTCATAGTCATTAAAAAAGAAAAAAAAATCTGTTAGTAAAACATTTTAAATGCCATATTCTGTAGATCTCTGAAGGGTTTGAAGATGACCTGTCTATCTAAAATACATATCTGCTTGACCTTGAAAACATATCTAGTATGACTACAAGTTTGATTGTAATGTCTAACTACTAACTTTCATTTCTTTATATCCTAACAGTTGGTAATAATAACATTCAAGGATTAGCAAATTGTATTACGTTGTTAAGTGAACTGTATAGGTATAATATCTTGAACAAGATTAGAAATATATGTACAGCATTTTCTAAAAAAATCAATCTCAAATTTGTATCAATATATATAATTTGTATTAAATATATAAAAATCCAATCCAATATAAAATATTTAAAACTAGTACTTGTCATTTAAAAGTAAATTCAATAATCTACCTTTTCTCTGTATCATGTCTATATTCTCTCTTTTTTCTTTTCAGAGTAGATTCAATAATTTACCCTTTATTCTATTGTTTCTATATTTTTTTTAGAGTAGATTAAATAATCTACCTCTTATCTATATTCTCTTTTTTCTTTTCTCTTCTTTTTCTTCAAACAAGAACCTTTAATCTCCTTTGTTCAGCTTCTTTCCTGACCATTAACAACTTGTAACCAACCATCCTAAAAAAATGACAATTATCCCAAACCCAAAACCCATTGGAAGATCATAAACCACCCACCCCACCTCTTGGGAATGTGGGCATCATGTTCTTAAAATTGCTTCCTGCTGTTTTGGGGCAAAGGTATCTTTAGGGGACGATGAATGAAAAACTTTTAGTTAATTGTCAAGTCCTGGAGTAGAAGCTGTATCATTTGTTCTCTTCTCTGCATAATGTGAAAATACAGAGCTTATCTCAAGTCCTTGATCAAGTAGTCTGTGAGGCTGGTTCATCTCAACTAGAAATTGTCCTGAGCAGTTTGTAGTCCAAAACTGATCCTTGGGTGGTATTTGTCAGCTTAGTTGTATTATTATTGTCGATGTAGAATCATCATTGTGGGGCCCCATCATCTTTCTGGAGACCTCAAATTCACTATTAGGCCTGGTCTTGATTCCCTGCAGAAAATTGATAGAGACAAAAACATGTACAGGCAGCTAAATGAAGCCCTTTTTTCTAGAATTTGTTAGTACTCTATATTACCATTAATATCATAACAAAAGTTTAAAATATATATATATATTAATTGTGTAAATTTTGATATAAAATTCATACCTTAAGAAAAGTTTAAAGAATCAAAATAGAACCAAAGAATTAAATTAGTGGCAATAGAATAGTCCTTTAATTTTGTTTTTTTTCTGTTGCATATCAGATGGCTCTTTCTTCTGACATGATACAGAGATTTTGTATTTTCCTTTTAACAAACATGCTTAGATTTAGAGAAGGAGAGAGCCATTCTCCAACTCCAAAGCCAGCTTTAAATTTTTAATTAAACTGGGACTATATAAAGACCATTTGTGTTAAGTGTCTGTGGAGAAGAGTTGAAACAAACATTTAGGAAGACTTATAAAATTTTATATGAGATGTACCAAAAGACCAATTTGTTCCTTTGCTTGGGACATTTTGTCTAGAGTATTTGTCCTTTTTCTTCAGATGTCTTATTTGTCCAGTGTTCTTCAGATTCCTTATCCTTCATTCTCCTGAAACACAAAAACAAAAACCCTTCCCCAAGCCTAACTTTGGGGAGGTTCCCTTTTAGAAAGTTATATCTGATTAAATGAAAAGCATTTGTTAGTGGTATAGGTTCATTTAAATTGGAAGATCATGCTCTTCCAATTAAGAGGTCTCTTTTGTTCAAATTGAACCTTATGAATTTTGATGATATCCATAGCTTTTCTTCTTCTGTAGAAAAAAAAAAAAAAAAAGCAAAACCTCGTCTCCAGCATAACACATATCCTGGTTTCCATTCTGAGGTCAACATATCCTTAAAGTATATAGGCTGATTTAATTCTGTAGTTTTTTCTATTATCCAATGTCTCTCTGCAGCTGGTGTTCCCTTCTCATTAGCACTGAGAAAATTCAAAGATTCAAAGAGCAATATGTAATCTATTTTTGGGGGGACTTTGTTTACCACTTTCTATTTATTTAGCACATCCTTTAGAGCTCAATTTGATCTTTCTGTAACTACTTGGCCTGTAGGATTGTGTGGTATGCCTGTAATATGCTTTATATTGTAATTAGCAAAAAGAAAACTGTTTCATTTTACCAGAGACATATCCCAAAGCATTGTCAGTTTTAATTTGTGCAGGTATACCCATGATGGCCATAACTTCTAGCAAATGTGTGATTACAGAATCAGCTTTTTCAGAAATCAAATCAGTTGCCCATTGAAATTCTGAATAAGTATCAATAGTATGGTGTATATGTTTCAGTTTTCCAAATTCTGCAAAGTGAAACACATCCATCTTTCAGATTTCATTCTTCTGAGTACCCTTTGAGTTATATCCTGCTGGTAGTGGAGTCTGATTATAAAAAGGACAAGTAAGACATTTCTTTATAATTTTCTTGGCTTGTTGCTAGGTTATAGGAAAATCTTTATTTAAACCTTTACTATTGACTTGATTTTTTTATGAAATTCTGAGGCCTCCAGCACATTTCCTATCAATAGTTTATTAATCTCATCATTACCTTGTATTAGAGGGCCTGGCAGATCCACATGAGATTGGATGTGAGTTATATATAAAGGATGCTTCCTATTCCTGATTATATCTTGTAACTGAATAAATAACAAAGTTAATTCTTACTCATCAGGGATAAATTCTGCAGTCTCAATATGAAATATAACTCTTTCAGCATACTGAGAGTCAGTAACTATGCTTAGAGATACAGAAAAATCCATTAATAGCAACAGAATAGCATACAATTCCGATTTTTAAACTGATTTATAAAGACTTTGAACCACTTTACTTAAATTTTCTGACTTGTAACCTGCCTTTCCTTGTTTGTTGGCATCTGTATAAAATGTACAGGCTCTAGATATGGGTGTTTCCTGAACAATTTGAGGCAGAATCCAATCAGCTCTCTTTAGAAGTTGAATTCTATCACTTTTGGGACATTTGCCGTTAATCTCTCCCAAAAAATTACTGCAAGCTCTTTTCCAAGGTTCACTTCCTGCCCATAATTTGTCAATTTCATACTTAGTTCAAGGTACTTCAATTTCTACTGGGTCTATTCCTGCTAATTGACAAAATCTCAATTTTCCTTTTGAAATCAAGTCAGAGATCTTTTCCACATACGTTTTTTAATTTTTTACTCTGTTTATTTGGTAGAAATATCCATTCTGATATAATATCTTCCATCTGCATTAAAATTTCTGTAGGAGAATGCTTAGAGGGTAAAATAACCAAAATGCAATGAAGCTTTGGATCCACATGATCCACATGTCCTTCCTGTGCTTTCTTTGATACCAAGGCCAATTCTCTCTCAGCTTCAGCTATAATTCTCTTGGACTATTTAAATCCTAGTCATCTTTTAAGGTTTTGAACAAATTACTCAGCTCATTATTTTTTTCACCCCAACAACAGTTCATAGATGGGAAATATCTCCAAATAATCTTTGAAAATCATTGAGTCCATAATCAGTCTCTCCTAATTTGCACCTTTTGGGGTCTAAATTTTTTAGACCTATTTTATATTCTAAATAACTAATAGAATCTTCTCTTTCTATTTTCTCAGGAGCAATTTGTAATCCCCAGCAAGGCAAAATTTTATTTACTTCTTCAAACATTCTTTCTAAAGTATCTGCATTTGAATCAGCTAGTATACTATTGTCCATGTAATGATAAATTATAGATTTAGAAAATTGTCTATGTATTATTTCCAATGGCTGTTGTACAAAATATTGGCACAGGGTTGGGCTATTTAACATTCCCTGTGGGAGAACCCTCCATTGAAATCTCTTCACTGGCTGAGAATTATTATAAGTAGGCACTGTGAAGGCAAATCTTTCTGTGTCTTTTTCTTGTAAGGGTATTGAGAAGAAACAGTCTTTTAAATCAATAACTATAAGAGGCCATTCTTTAGATAATAAAATAAGCAAAGGAATTCCAGTTTGTAGAGAGCCCATTGGCTGAATTACCTTTTTAATCGCTCTTAGGTCTGTTACCATTTTTCTTTTACCAGATTCCTTTTTAATAACAAATATAGGAGAATTCCAAGGGCTGGGTGATTCTTCAATATGCTAAGCATTTAACTGCTCTTGTACCAGCTCTTTTAAGGTCTGCAGTTTCATCTGTGGTTAAAGGCCATTGGTGAACCCACACAGGCTTGTCTGTTAACCATTTTAAGTGTAGAGCTGTTGGTGTCTTTGAAAGATCATCAGTTGTTGTGCTCTGTTCTTGCACAATCTGGATGGCTGGTGACTGCTCTTATAACAATACGTCCTAATATTTCTCTCAGAAACATGTGTTAGTTTATGGTTTATTTCTGAGGTTGAATGAATGTTAATTTGAGTATTCCATTGTTGTAATACATCATGGTCCCATAAATTCATAGCTATATTAGCCACATAGGGCTTTAATTTTCTTCTCTGTCCTTCTGGCCCTATACATTTGAGCTTTCTTGCATTCAGTTTCACTTGAAATAATGTTCCAGTCCCCAACAGCTGAACATTACCTCCTGAAGAGGCCAATTTGGATGCCAAAATCCTGGTACAATTATTGTAACATCCACACCAGTGTCTACCAAACCTTCCAAGAGAATGTCATCTGTTCATATTTTTAATTTTGGTCTTTGTTCATTTATAGAAGTTTGCCAAAAACTTCACTTTATGGTTTCTCCTGAATTTTCTGTTCTCTCTGCTACAGGCTTTCTATCACCCTGAGCAGCCTGGTTTATTCCAATAGGCATTTGGTTATTTAATTTCTCTTAAAAGGAGTTTCTTCTACAATGGCAGGGAAAGTCTGAACTGAATTTGCCATGGGGGCCTGTGTGAGGCCCCTCAGGGAGTTTCTTGATGGCAGAGACAAAGGATTGTCTTGTCTGTCCCTTGTTGATCTACATTCATTGGTCCAACATTTACCCTTACCACACCTTCTGCATAATCCAAAAGGGAGGGGCATTCTGTTGCCATTGTTCCTTGAATAAACATTGTTTCTAGGAATGCCCTGTTTATACTCCCCTTTCAAATGACCTTGTTTACAGCAACTAAAATATCTGACATTATTTTTCCTCAAAGCTTTGATATTACCTCTCCAATCCACATATCATGGTTATGAGACTCAAGATTAATTGTGTTCCTGATCCAATCCTCCAAGGGTGCTGATCTGGCCTTTAACAGCCTGATTATTCTTTTGGATGCTGAATTTACATTTTCAAAAACCAATGATTCAATTATTATCTGTCTAGCTTCTGAATTTGGTATCATTCTATTTACTACTGATGATAACTTTTGTAATAAATCCATGAAGGATTCTTTTGGGCCTTGTATAACTTTCATAAATTATTTAATTTTCTTCCCTGTTTCTTCAGTTCTGTCCCATGCATTCACGGCTGCCATGCAGCATAGAATTCAAGTTTAGTTATCATGCAAACATTGTCTTTATATAACAGCATAACCACCTTCTCCAAGAAGCTGATCCTGGGAAATTTCCACACCTCTATTCCTACATTGTTGTTCTATTGTTTTAGTTTCCTCTTTAAACCAAGTTCTCCATTGTAATTGTGCTCTGGCTTCTAGGACAGCTGTAATTAATTTTTTCCAGTCCTGAGGGATAATTCGATTACAAGTTAACAACAAGTTTAACATCTGCTTTACAAATGAAGAATGCATGCCATATGATACTATAGCTTCTTTAAATCTCCTTAAATCTAACATTTCCACTGGAGTCCAAGTAGCTTGTATATTCCCTAGAGCAGGTAGTTCCTGTAAGGTTACTAGATAGATTAAGTTTGGTTGTTTGAAAACAGGCTGTCTCTCTGTAACTGTATAATTCAATCCTGATATAATTTCACCTTTAAATTCTTCTGTCTTGGTCGGAATTTTCCTATAATTCATT
Source organism: Peromyscus leucopus (assembly GCF_004664715.2). NCBI lineage: Eukaryota > Metazoa > Chordata > Mammalia > Rodentia > Cricetidae > Peromyscus > Peromyscus leucopus. The sequence goes on from NC_051075.1 coordinate 12,954,464, forward strand.
TTAACAGGTTTTTCTAAAGTCAATCCTGAGTTAGGTTCATGTTTAAATTCTCCTCTCTGAGTCTGAATTTCTTTATGATTCATTTTAACAAGTTTTTCTAAAGCTTTTATCTTGGCACTTAAATTGGCCAACCTTTTTATTCTTAAAATAAAAATGATTAAACATAATATTCATAATTGATGTTATATTCATCCCATCAACATTAATTATCCTCTCATGTAATTGTTCCATTTTCAGACTGCCTAATGTGTTATCAAGCAGAGACCAAATTCCTTCCATGGTAAAAATGTTTTCTTTTTTTTTAATGTGGGAAAAAATCTCTTTTAATTAATTTCACCCTTTAAGATATCTTAATTGACTTACCAAGTCTGTTGGCTACATAGAACAGTAGAAGTCTGAGGGAACTTCAAAGCAGCTACCTAGTGTGGTAACCACCCAAGATTGGGAATACAGAGAAAGCCTACCATCCACCAGGAGAAAGAAAGCCAAAGAGAGTTAGGTCATGTGCTCCAGCCTGAGCCATGCAACAGGGCCTGAGCCAGGGGCCCTGTAAGCCCACAAGAGGTTTTTGATGAATTCTTGCCACATTTATTGAGCACCAATTGTAGAAGTATTTCTAAATGGTCTTATTAAATAGAAGACATGGAGTCAAATATAGGGGTGAAAGCCTTAGAGAAAGATCAGGGAAATAGGGAAAGCCACAGCTAACCCAACTCACCAACTTGGCAGCTTCCAAATGTTAGTTACTTCTGTCTACCCAAGCCTTTATTGCCTTGCTGTTCTGCCCTCTCATTGGCTCCCTTAGCCCAGCAACCTCACTTCCTCTTCCTACACATCTCTGTCACTTTCTGTCTATCTGTACAGACCCTCCAGGCCTCTATGGTTGTTGGTACTGGGATTAAAGGCATGTGTCACCATGCTTGACTCTATTCCGTAGTGTGGCCTTGAGCACACAGAGATCATGCCTGCTAAGGAATAAGATTAAGGGTGTGTGCTACCACTGCATGACTTCTTTGTTTACTTAAAATGTCTTGCTATTTCCTCTGATCTCCAGGCAAACTTTATTTATTAACATACAAGTAAAATATCACCACATTTCAGCACAAATAAAGTATCACCACACTCAATAGCCATTAAACAATATCTCTCCTTGTATTAGTTACTTTTCTGTTACTATAATAAAACATCATGACCAAAGTAACTATAGAAGAAAGAGTTTGCTCAGCTTTCAGTTCCAGTATGATGAGTCCATCATTGTAGAGAAGCATGGTAGCAAGCAGAAACATGGTGGAAGGAACAGAAAACAGATCTCACATCTTATACCACAAAAAGCAAGAAGGAAGAGTGAACTGGAGGTAGTGACAGAAGGATTTTCATTCATAAAGCCCACCCCCAGACTTCCTTCTATGAGGCCATGCCACCTAAACCTCCCCAAACTGTGCCAGTAATTGTGGACCAATTATTCAAACACACGAGACTATAGGTGATATTTCTCATCCGCAACCACCACATCATATTAGTGATAGCACACTTTCCTATGTGTACCTGGTTAGTTTTACTTAATGTAAAGTTTTCCAGGTAAATAGAATATGCCACAATTCCATTCCCTTTTAAACTGAATAGTATTTCATTCTATGTGTATACCACATTTTTTTTATCTACTCATGGGCTGATGGAAATTTGAGTTGTCTACACTGTTCAGATAGTAGGACAATGGCCTTCTGAACATGGGTGTGCATGTTTTTGTTGGAGCCCCTACTTTCATTTCTGTGGGTATATACCTAAACATAGAATTACTGGATTATATCACAATTCTCCCTAAAGTTTCTTGAGAAATCACCAAACACCTGGCAACTACACCATTTTACAGTTCCACCCTTAATACTAGCGTATCAACAATGCCCTCTGCAAGGCATATATTTAGCCACTTCTCTTACTTCATTAGCTGTAACTGCTTTATTCTCATTTACTATTTTTTTTAGAAAGCTCTACATAGACTACTGGTCCCTTATTCTCTATCTAATCTCTGTGGTTATATTGATTGAAGTAGAATAGATAGCTATGGATTGATGGGAGTACTCGAATAAGAGGATCAAATGGGAAGGAGGTTAGGAAGGGGAACAGGTGGGAATATGAGAGGAACAGATAAAACTAATGGCCATTTGTTGCAGTGTATGGAAATCTAGTATAGCATAATCTTCCTAAAACATATACATATATGGTGGTCATCAAAATGGAATTGCCAAATAACGGGGGAGATGGAGCTCCAATCAGACATCTCTTGTCACCAAATGAAGTGTCCAGTTCTGGAAATGGCATACATCTAATTGAAGTTGTTGACCAAAGGAGCCTCATGAAAATCCCCAGATACTCTCTTGGTTGTGCTCCATAAACTACCTTACTGTAAGGCCCTATTGTTAAACACAACACCTATTCAACTCATTGAACATGGAGAAGGCAAGATGATGCCTACCTAGAGACTAGTGTTCATGGTACTGGAAGGTGTTCTGCAGGCTGCCAAGGGAGAAATGTAAACACCAACCTAGCTACAAACTCTTCTATTGACAATGGTGACCTGTCTGCATGATATGCTGGTGCAGTAGTGGCACAAAATCTGTGGGAGTAGTCAATCAAATTTTGTTTGGATTTAAGGCCCACTCTGTGACATTGAACATGTTCCCAACCCTCCTTGGGTGGTTGAGAACCTGAGACCAAATAATCTAGGGATCTAGAGGAAAACCAAATACTACTTTTCTGTTAAATGAACCAAGCAATGAACTGATTACCAATGACATTCTGTTGTAGTTATATATCATTGTCTTGCTCAGCTATCATGTTGAAGAAGCTTCCTCCTGCAGTAGATGGGAATAAATATGGAAACCCACCCACAGCTGGACAATATGCGGAGAGTGAGAAATCTTGGAATACTAGACCCTAAATGGGATGTGTACTGGCTGGTTTTATATGACAACTTGACACAAGCTAGAGTCATTAGAGAGGAAGGAGTCTCAGTTGAGGAAATACCTCCATGAGATCCAGCTGTTAAAAATTATCTCAATTAGTGATCAGTAGGGAAGGGCCCAGTCCATGGTTCCATCCCTGATCTGGTAGTTATCAGTTCCATAAGAAAGCAGGCTGAGCAAGCCACATGAAGCAAGTCAGTAAAGAGCACCCCTCCATGGCCTCTGCATCAGCTCCTGCCTCCTATTTCCAGCCCTGTTTGAGTGCCTGTCCTGACTTCCTTTGTTGATAAACAATGATGAGGAAGTATAAGGCAAATAAACCCTTTCTTTCCCAACTTGCTTTTTGGTCATGGTGTTTCTTTGCAGCATTAGAAGCCCAGCTAAGACAGGATGTCTCCACCAATTCCCTCCACTCACAGCACGTAGAATCCTGCAGTAAAAGAGGCAGAAAGATGCTAAGAGGTAGAGGGAATGGAGACCACCAAGAAAACACGACCTCTATACAAACCATGAATGATACACATATGAACTCACAAAACCTGTAGTTTCATGCACAGGACCTACACAGAACTGGGCCTGATGTCCTAGTGCTGAGAATAGAAGTGGACAACACATGCCTCCATACCTAACTCAGCTATCTCCAATTTATAACCACTCACAAAATTAGTTTTCTCTACCTGAGTCTCACTGGGTATACAAATCACTTCTTAAGGGCAGGCTCATGCCCAGCAATAGATGGCCAACACAAAACAAACTCACTGGTATTTTTGGAGGGTTATTTGTCCTGTTTTGTCAACAAGCAGGTTTTAATATAATGTTTAAAATGGTATATCATCATTATATTATTTAGAAATGTAAGAATTGATTTAAAGTTAAATGTTTAAATAAAGCCAAATTACTAGTTCTCAGACAAATATAATTATAACTGTAGAGATTAACATGGCCTTAGGCAAAATTCACTCTCTATTGTTGATTAAAATACAGTAGTATAATTAATTTTTATTTATTTATTTATTTATTTATTTATTTATTTATTTATTTTACATACCAACTGCAATTTCCCCTCCCTCCTCTCCTCCATCTTTCCCACCCACTCCCACTCCCTGATGCCACCCTCTGCCACCCTCATCCACTCCTGGTTTTTTTCTATCCAGAAAAAAGCAGACCTCCCATGGATACCAATATAGCATGTCAAGTTATAGTAAGACTAAGAAGCACTTTGCCTTGTATTAAGGCTGGGCAAGGCAATGCAGTATGAAGAATACGGTCCCAAAAGCCAGCCAAATTAGGGATAACCCCTGCTCCCATTGTTAGGAATCCCACAAGAAAAACAAGCTACACAACTGTCACATATATACATATGGCCTAGGTCAGTCCCACGAAGGGCCCCTGGTTGTCAGTTCAGTCTCTGTGAACCTCTATGAGCCCAGGTTAGTTCATTCTGTGGGTTTTCTCCTGATATCCTTGACTCCTCTGGCTCCTACAATCTGCCCTTCCTCTCTTCTGCAGGATTCCCCAAACTCCACCTAATGTTTGACTGTGGGTCTCTGCATCTGTTCCCATGATTTCTTGGATAAAGGCTCTCTGATGACTATTGTCCTGGACACAAAACTATGATTAGAGCAAAATATCACTAGGCATCAATACATTGACATTTTTTTCTCCAGTCCTATTTGGTTCCATCCTAGGTCTCTGGTCCATCCAGTCTCTGGGTCCTGGCACTACAAGCAGTGTCAGGAGTAGGCTTATTCTTGTAGCATGGGTCTCAGGCTGGACCAGTCATTGCTTGGCCACTCGAATAATCTCTGCCTCATTTACTCCAACTTGTCCCATAGGTAGGACAGACTGTAGGTTAAATGTTTCCATGGCTGGGTTGGTGTCCCAGTTCCTCAACTGGTAGTCTTGCTTGGTCACAGAAAATGTCCAATTCAGGCTATGTATCTCCTTTTTCTAAGGATCTTAGCTGGAGTCATCCTTGTGTATTCCTGGGAGCTTCTCTTGCACTAAGTATTTACCTGACCCTGAAATGCCCCCACTTCCAGCACTCTCCTCCCCACACCCCCCATTTGATCACTCATGTTCTCATCACCACCAGCCCCCAATAAAATCACTTTCAATTTCCCTTCCCAGGGATGTGCAAGTGTCCTCCTTGAACCTTCTTGTTACCTAGTCTGTCTAAGTCTGTGGATTGTAGCATGGTTATCCTTTACTTTACTGTTAATATCCACTTAAAAGTAAATACATACCATTTTTGTCTTTTTGGGTATGAGTTACCTCACATAGGATGATCTTTTCTTATTCCATTCATTTGCCAGTAAATTTCATGATGCCATTGTTTTTAAAAACTGAGTAGTACTCCATTGTGTAAACATACCACATTTTCTTTATCCATTCATTGGTTGAGGGACATCTAGGTTGTTTCCAGTTTCGGACTATTATGAATAAGGCTGCTATGTACATTGTTGAGCAAGTGTCCTTGTGATATGGTACAACATCCATTGGGTATATTCAGGAGTTGGTATAGCTAGATCTGGATTTAGGTTGATTCCCAAGTTTCTGAGAAACTGCCATATTGATTTCCAAAGTGGCTTTACAAGTTTGCATCTCCACTAGCAATGGAGGAGTGTTCCCTTTGCTCCACATCCTTTCCAGAATGAGCTGTCACTTGTGTTTTCAATCTTAGCTGTTCTGACAGGTGTAAAATGGAATCTCAGTGTTGTTTTGATTTGTATTTCCCTGATGGCTAAGGATGTTGAACATTTCTTTAAGTGGTTCTCGGTCATTTGAGATTCCTCTATTGAGAATTCTCTCTTTAGATCTGTATCCCATTTTTAAATTGAATTACTTGGTTTTCTGATGTCTAGTTTTTGAGTTTTTTATATATTTTGGAAATCATCCCTTTGTCTGATGTGGGGTTGGTGAAGATCTTTTCCCATTCTGTAGGCTGCCATTTTGTCCTATTAACAGTGTCCTTTGCCTTACAGAAGCTTTTCAGTATCAGGAGGTCCCATTCACTAATTGTGATCATAGTGTCTGCCCTATTGGTGTTCTGTTCAGGAAGCTGACTTCTATGCCAGTGCATTCAGTGCTATTCCTCACTTTCTCTTCTATCAGGTTCAGTGTATCTGGACTTATGTTGAGGTCTTTGATCTACTTGGACTTGAGTTTTGTGCAAGGTGACAGATATGTTCTACATGTTAATACACAGTTAGACTAGAACCATTTGTTCAGGCTGCTTTCTTTTTTCAATTGTATAATTTTGGATTCTTAGTCAAAAATCAGGTGTGCATAGGTATGTGGATTTACTCTGGGTCTTCAATTCTATTCCATTGATCTACCTGTCTGTTTTTATGCCAGTACCATGGGGTTTTTAATTACTAAAGCTCTGTAGTAGAGCTTGAATCAGGGATAGTGAGAGCTCTGGAAGTTCTTTTATTGTACAGGATTGGTTTAGATACCTGTGTTTTTTTACTTTTTCATATGAAGTTGAGTATTGTTCTTTCAAGGTCTGTAAAGACTTGAGTTTGGACTTTAATGGGGATTTCATCGAATCAGTAGATTACATATGGTAAGATGGCCATTTTTACTATGTTAATCCTACCTATCCATGAGCATGGGAGATCTTTTCATCTTCTGATATCTTCCCCAATTTATTTCTTCAAAGATTTGATGTTCTTGTCATATAGATCTTTTACTTGCTTGATTAGAGTTACACCAAGATAATATATATAATTTGTAGCTGTGGTGAAGGATGTTGTTTCCCTGATTTTTTTCCCAGTCTACTTACCCTTTGGATATAGGAGGGCTACTGAATTTTTTGAATTAGTCTTGTATCCAGCCACTTCATTAAAGGTGTTTATCAGCTATAGAAGTTCCTTGGAAGAATTCTTGGGGTCACTTATGTATACTATCATATCATCTGAAAATAGTCATACTTTGACTCCTTCCTTTCCAATAGTGGTACTTTGACTCCTTCCTATGCCCTTGATCTTGTTTTGTTTTCTTATTGTTATGGCTAGAACAGAACTTCAAGTAGTATATTGAATAGATATAGAAAGAGTGGACAGCCTTGTCTTGTTCTTGATTTTAGTGGGATTGCTTTGAGTTTCTCTCCATTTAATTTGATGCTTGCTATCTGCTTGTTGTATATTATCTTCATTGTGTTTAGGTATGTTACTTGTGTCCCTGATCTCTCCATGATGTTTATCATAAAAGAGTGTTGGATTTTGTCAAAGGCTTTTTCAGTATTTAATGAGATGATCATGTGGGTTTTTTCTTTTATGTTTGTTTATATGGTAGATTATATTAACAGATTTTTGTATGTGGAACCATCCTTGCATCTCTAGGATGAAGTCTACTTGATCATGATGGATGATCTTTTTGATGTGTTCTTGGATCCAGTTTGCAAGTATGTTATTTAATATTTTTGCATCTATGTTCATGAGGGAAATTGGTCTGTGATTTTCTTTTTTGGTTGAGTCTTTGTGTGGTTTGGGTATCAGAGTGACTGTGGTCTCATAAAATGAATTTAAGAATGTTCCTTCTGTTTCTATCTTGTGGAATAATTTGAGAAGTATTGGTATTAGCATCTTCTCTTTGATGGTCTGGTAGAATCATGTGTTAAAACCATCTGGCCCTTGGCTTGTTTGTTTGTTTGTTTGTTTTTGTTTGGGAGACATTCAAAGACTGCTTCTATTTCCTTGGGGGTTAAAGATCTATCTCAATTGTTCATCTGACATTGATTTAACTTTGGTAGGTGGTATCTATCAAGAAAATTGTCCATTTTATTTAGATTTTCCAAATTTGTGGATTATAGGTTTTTGAAGTATGACCTAATGATTCTTTGATCTGTAAGGTGTCTATTGTTATGTCTCCCCTTTCAATTCTGATTTTGTTAATTTGGATATTCTTTCTCTGCCTTTTGGTTAGCTTGGATAAGGGTTTGTTTATCTTTTTGATTTTCTCAAAGAACCAACTCTTTGTTTCACTGATTCTTTGTATCATTCTCTTTGTTTCTATTTTATTGATTTTAGACCTGTTTGATTATTTCCTCCCATCCACTCCTCTTGGGTGTGTCTGCTTCTCTTTGTACTAAAGCTTTCAGGTGTGCTGTCAAGTCACTGGAATGAGAATTTTCTAATTTCTTTATGCAGGCACTTAGTGCTATGAGATTTCCTCTTAGCACCACTTTCATTTGGTCCTATTACTTTGGGTTTGTTGTCCACTCACTTTCATTGAATTCTTGTGTTTAATTTCTTTCTTTATTTCTTCCTTGACCCAGTGGTAATTCAGTAGAGAGTTACTCAGTTTCCTTGAGTTTGTAGGCTTTCTGTTGTATCTATTGTTGTTGAAATCCAACTTTAATCCATGGTGGTCTGATAGCACACAGTGGGTCATTTCAATTTTCTTGTACTGATTGAGACTTGCTTTGTGAATGAATATGTGGCCAGTTTTGGAGAAGGTCCCATGAGGTGCAAAGAAGAAAGTATATTCTTTTTGTGTTTGGGTCTAATGTTCTGTAGATATCTGTTATGTCCTTTTGAGTCATAACATCTGCTGTTTAGTTTTTGTCTGGATGACTTGTCTATTGGTGAGAATGAGGTAATGTAGTTCCCCATTATTATGTGTGGGGTTTGATATGTAATTTAAGCTTCAGTAATATTTCTTTTACAAATATGGGTACCCATGCATTTGGGGCATCGATGTTCAGAAGAATTAAGATGTCATCCTGGTGGACTTTTCTTTTAATAAGTATGAAATGTCCTTCTATATCTCTTATAATTAATTTTGGGTTGAAGTCTTTCTTGTTAGATAGTGGGATAGCTTCACCAGTGTTGCTAGCATTTTCCTGGTCCTGCCTGGCCCAGGGTCAGGACAAATCTCTCTCACCCACCAGTCCCGCAGCTGCTCAGACCCAACCAAGTAAACACACAAAAACTTATATTGCTTACAAACTGTATAGCTGTGGTAGGCTTCTTGCTAACTATTCTTATATCTTAAATCAACCCATTTCTATTAATCTATAAGTTGCCACGTGGCTCATGGCTAACTGGTATCTTCACATCTTCTCATGGTGGCGGCTGGTAGCATCTCTCTGCCTCAGCCTTCCACTTCCCAGAATTCTCTTCTCTGTTTGTCCCGCCTATACTTTCTGCCTAGCTACTGGCCAATCAGCATTTTATTTATACAGAGCGATATCCACAGCACTTCCCTTTTTTGTTTTTTCAAAAATGAAGGTTTTAACTGTTACATAGCAAAATTACATATAACAAAACAATTATCAAGCAAGAATTATAGTTACAATATCCAGTCTATTTATAATATCTAGTCTATTTGTATTTGGCAAAACTAAAGAAGATATCCTATCTATCTTATATTTGTGAGTCTAAGGTTTCATATCTAACTTATCTTTTACCATAACTAAGGAAAATTATTACTATTTAGTCTTTAACTACATCAAAGACCTCAGAAGGATGTACTATTACCTGAGAAAAGGGAAAAGGATGCAAGCAATTTTCGGGAGTCTTGCAAGAGTAGACAGAGACAGCTGGCAGCCTGGACAGGCAGTGGACTGATGGCTTCTGATGTGCAGTGGAACAGCAGCTAAAACAGTAACTAAGCTGATGGAATCTAACCTTTCAATGGTAGACTGGCATTTAATAAAAGAGTTTAAACCACCTATAAGCTGAGAAGAAAGGGATACAGAGAAGAATGGGATGCCAAGATGAAGCCACACACACAAACCAAGATGAATAGACAGCTGAATTCAAAAAATAAAAAACATCAACAATTTCCAGAATTTAAAAGCCTGAATCATGACATAACACTAGTGGAATTCAGGCACTTCCGGTACATGGACTGCTCTCACCAAATGTGAGATCAAACTGTTAACCTTGTGTACATCCTACTTCACAAATGAGTCTGGCAGATATGCTAAGCCTATAGGCTGAAGATGATTCCTCAACACTGCAGAGAAACCTTGGGTTACTGTCCAGGCAGCTGACTGTTTCTGTCAACTCACATTTTTTTTGGAAGTCGCTTGTTTGTACTTCCTATTTTTATTTTTTTAGGTACTATTTCCTTCTTGGGTCTCTGAGGGAGTTGAAGATTAGATAGTTATAATTAAAGTTTAGATAGTTATAGTTTTCCTTGTTAAGAATCTCAGAAAAGAAACTCACTAAAGAGGTGTTAGTGTATAAATTTGAAAGACGTTTTAAGATTATTCTGTTAGTAATATAAGTTAGAATAGAAAGTAAATCAGGTACACTTTGGATTTACCAAAATAGGATAGATAATGGAATTATTTTCTCTGAATTTGTCAAAGGCAAATGGACTAGACATTGTTTAGGTATTTTATTCCTTGTATATATGGTATATAGTTATTATACTTTTGTACATAGTTTTTCCTATATTATTTATAAATTTTTTTTCCTTTTTTTATTAAAATAGAAAGGGGAAATATGATGATATTTTATTTGTGCTGAAATGTGATTTTATTTGTATGTTAATAAATAAAGTTACCTGGGGGTCAGAGCTAATAGCAAGCCATAGCAGAAGTCTGGCAGTGGTAGCACATGCCCTTAATCCTGATCACATGACAGACAGATCTCTGTGTGTTCAAGGATACAGCCAGTATGGAGACACATGCCTTTAATCTCAATACTAACCATAGAGATCTGGAGGTCTGTATAGACAGGCAGTGACAAGGAGGTCATGTGGTTGGGTTTACAACCAATGAGAAGGCAGAACAGAAAGTCAATAAAAAGACAGATACACAGGAAGTAGGTCTCACAGGGAAGGACAGCAGTGGCAGCAAAAAGTAGAAAGGGTTTTTATTGTCAGCTCTTAGCTACTGCTCTGACCTCTTGGGCTTTTAACTCTGCATTTGACTCTGTTTCTTATTTAATAAGACTGTTACATCTACACACCAGCATGCTTGTTAGGTCCATTTCATTAGAAAATCTTTTTCTAGTCCTTTACTCTGAGGTAATGTCTATCTTTGATGTTGGGGTATGTTTCTAGTATGCAGCAGGAAGATGGATCTTGTTTTCATATCCATTCTGTTATTCTGTGTCTTTTTATTGGTGAATAAAGCCTATTGATATTGAGTGATATTAATGAGCATGATTGTTTATTCCTGTTATTATGTTGATGGTGGTGGTAGTGGTTTTGTATGTGTGTGTTTCCCTTCTTTGGATTTTGCTGGTGTGAGATTATCTATTGTCTGTGTTCATGAGTTTATGTAGTTAACTTCCTAGGATTAGAGTTTTCCTTCTAGCACCTTCTGTAGGGCCAGATTTGTGGATAGATACTGTTTAAATTTGATTTTTTCATGAAATATCTTGTTTTCTACATCTATGGTGATTGAAAATTTTGCTAAGTTTAGTAGTCTGGGCTGTCATCCATGGTCTCTTAGAGTCTACAAGACATCTATCTGTCCAGGACCTTCTAGATTTTAGAGTCTCCATTAAGAAGTCAGGTGTAATTCTTATAGGTCTGTGTTTATATGTTATTTGGCTTTTTTCCTTGTAGCTTTTAATATTCTTTCTTTGTTCTGTATGTTTAGTGCTTTGATTATGTGACATGGAGACTTTCTTTTCTGATTCAATGTATTTGGTGTTCTGTAAGCTTTTTGTACTTTATAGGCATGTCTTTTTTTTTTCTTTTTTTTTTAAGGGAAATTTTTTTCCTATGATTTTGTTAAATATGTTTTCTGGTTTTTTGAGCTGGGATTCTTCTCCTTCTTCTATACCCATTATTCTTAGGTTTGGTCTTTTCATGGTGTCCCAGATTTCCTGGATGCTTTGTGCTCGGGGTTCTTTAGATATAACATTTACTTTGACCAATGAATCTATTTCTTCTATCGTATCTTCAATGCCTGAGATTCTGTCTTCCATCTCTTGAATTCTGTTGATGATGCTTGGGTCTGCAGTTCCTTTCCACTTACTCAGATTTTCCATTTCCTGATTTCCGTCAGTTTGTGGTTTTTTTATCCCCTCTATTTTGATTTTCATGTCTTGAATAATTTCCTTCTGTTTGTTTGTTTTTTCTTGGCTTCCTTGGAATTCTTTAAAGATTTTGCGGATTTCTTCTAATTTTTTGTTTGTCTTTTCCTTGATTTCTTTAAAGGAGTTTTTCATCTCCTCTTTAGAGACCTCATCATCATAAAGTTGGTTTTGAGATCTTTTGCTTGTGTTTTGGCTGTGTTAGAATATTCAGGGCTTGCTGTAGTGGGATGGCTGGCTCATGGTGTGGACATGTTGCTCTGGCTGGTATTGTTTATGTTCTTAACACTTCCTTTAGGCATGTGGATTTGGAGTGATTATAGGTCTAGTTGCCAATTTCAGGATTTGTCTTTGTTGGATACGTGTTTTCTTCCTTAGTTTCTGTTTCCTCTCTGGTCTTCTGGATCTGATGGCCTGTGAGGAGGGGGCAGTTGGCGTTATGCTTGGTGAACATATGTGGGTGGGGTAGGAGTGGTAAAACTGGGGTTCAAGATGCTGGCCTGACCTTTGGTGGAAGAGGAGGCTCTTCCCAGAAGTGTGGGCCAGGATATATCGATGAAGGAAGGTAGGGCAGTTGGAGTTAAGCTGGGGAATGTGAAAATGGTAGGGGATAGTCTTACCTGGGATTCAGAATGCTAGCCTGGCCTCTTATAATTATTTTCTGGAATATAATTATTCCCTTTTAAAATATGCATTTTATTTATTTATTTTACAACCTGACCACTGTTGCTTTTTCCTGGGCATTTCTTTCTCTCTCTCTCTCTTTTTTTTTTTTTTACCCTATAAGCCTTTTGCTTATGCATTATCATTTCTGATTTTGTATTTTAGGGGATTTCTGTGTGTGCCAATGTGTGTGTATCTACATCTATATGTATTTCTTGGTTTTTTTTTCTTTGTCTCTGTTTGTTTTGTCCTATTCAGATTTATTTTATTGTATCCCACTTTATTGTTGTCTTCTTTTCTTTTAGAAGCCTGTTTTCAAATGAGAGAGAGGTAGACAGGATATGGATTTGGGTGGGTGGGGTGGAAGGATCTGGGAGGAGTGGGTATATGGGAAACCATAATCAGAATATACTGTTTGAAAAAAAAAACCCTAATTTCAATAAGAAATAAATAAATAACCTCACAAGGGAAAAAAGAGAATGGTTTATTTTGAAAGGATAATTGTCTTTGGACTTTTGAATTTGCTCAATTCTCTTTCATATCTTCACTTATCAAAGGAATTTAAAGTTATAAATTTTCTCTCTGAGTTGTTATTACTTCATGCTCTAATAGTCATTCCCTTTTACTGTTTTTTGATAATTTGTCATTTGGATTCTGCCTTGGTCTTTGAAACATAGATTAATTGTGATTACATTCTAAATTCACAAGGAGTTCCTGCTAGAGATGAAGAAGAGGAACAAGGAGTTCCTGCTAGAGAGGAGGAAGGGGAACAAGGAGTTCCTGCTAGAGAGGAGGGAGGGGAACAAGGAGTTCCTGCTAGAGAGGAGGAAGAGGGAAGACAATTACCATTTATTGATCTAATTTTATCATAATACAATCAAAATAGATAGCATGTAAGCTTTTTACTTTTTAAATCTTATCAGGCCAACAAGAGTTCTCAGTAAGCAAAGGCACTTGCTGCCAGGCCTCATGACCTGAGTTCAATCCCACAACTCAAATTGTAGAAGGAAAGAAAGAGCTGGCATCCTCAACTTGTCCTATGACCTCCTCGCATGAGCTAATGGGCTATGACACATGTACACACACACACACACACACACACACACACACACACACACACATACACTCAATTAAAAGTAAACTTTTCTTTTTATTTATTTATTTATTTTCTTGTTTTTATATCCTAATCAAAGCTTCCTTCTTCCCCTCTTCCCAGTTCTCCCCTCATCTCTCTTCTCCTTCTCTCCCCAAGCCTTGTCCACTCCTTCACTGTTTCTCTTTAGATACAGGCCAGCTTTACATGGATATCAGCCAGCCATGGTATACCAAGCTGCAGTGAGACCAGACATACCCTCCTCTACCAAGGTTGGATGAGGCAATCCAGCAGAAGGTATGGATCCCAAAAGCAGGCAACAGAGTCAGAGATATCCCCCACTCTTACTGCTAGGAGTCTCATACAAAGACCAAGTTACACAACTGCCACATATATGCAGAAGACCCAGGTCAGTCCCATGAAGGCTCCCTGGTTGTCCAGTCCCTTTGAGCCCCTATGAGACCTGGTTAGTTAATTCTGGGGGTTTTCTTGCAGTGTTTGTCATACCACTGGGTCTGAAAACCTTCCTTTCCCTCTTCTGTAGAATTCCCCAAGCTCCCCGTAATGTTTATCTGTGGGTCTCTGCATCTACGTCCATCAGTTGCTGCTGAAGTGTCTCTGATGACAGTTGGGCTAGGAACCAATCTATGAGTATAGCGAATATCATTAGGAATCATTTCATTGACTTTTTTTGCCATGCCTTTTTGGTTCTATCCAAGGACTCTGGGCTGTTCCACCTATGGGTCCTGGCCTTCAGGGATGAGCTCCCTCTCAGGGTATGGGTCTCCAGCTGTACCAGTCATTGGTTGGTCACTCCCACAATTCCTCAATCATCTTTACCCCAGCACATCTTATAGGAAGGAGACACTGTATGTTGAAGGGTTTGTGGCTGGGTTAGTGCCTCAGTTTCCCCACTGGAAATCTTGCCTGGCTACAGAGGATGGCTGGTTCAAGTTCTATATTCCCTATTTCTAGGAGTAAAAGTAAAAAAAAAATTATCAAGATTTGCTTTGTGATTAATTTTGTGATATACTTTTACAAAGTTTCCTTGGATATAGAGAATAATTCATATTCTCAACTCAAGGGATATGTATTTTTTAATCTTCCTGTTTATCTTGCTCTCTGTACATAGGAACAAGCAATAACAATTTTAATTTCCCTATAATTTCATTTTATCTAAGTTCTTACTTTGTATTTTATAATTTATCCATGCACATGTAGCCAATGCTTTTATATTTAGGTATTGTGTGCTCTTTGATTAATTTTCTTGCCTGGAGTTTCATTTCCTTCACACATTGTTCATTTGGGCACATTATTTGATTATGAAATGTCCTTTTCTGTCCTTTTTAGTCCTTTTCACTTCCCATACCTCTTTCCTAGTTAGTAACATTGCAATGCTTGCTCTTCCCCAACTAGTTCAACAGTGTTTCCTGACTCGCACTGTATAATCCTTTATGGGGTTCTCTATCCTTGGTTCTCAGGCACTCCCAGTCACCATTCTTTAGTGAGGCTAGACCTTGACATAAGGCTTGCTTCATCTTCCAGAGAAGACTTACCTTTATTTCTCTATCTGTAATAGCTGAAAACACATAGATAGTAAGTGACTAAATGCAAACTGTGTCTCCTTTAAAACAGTGTTTCCAGAATCTTCTCAACTTCCTTTGCTTCATTTCTCAGCTGTCTCTTGTTCTTCACCACCTCCTAAATTACCACACCTAAATGAGGAGTACTCTTTCCAGAGTCAGAAGATCTGGACCTTTAAGAATTATCTTAAAATATCTTTATATCTCTAGTTCTGTGTTTTTAGTTATAAATATCAAAATTGACGGGATGACTTCTAGGATTCTCTCTTTTGTCCCACAATTTAGAGTCTGTTTTCTGGACAATGAAACTAAAAGAAGAAAAACAAAGACACCAAAATGGTACAAACAAATTTTCAGGGCTAAGCACAAAGGCAATCCTTTTATCTTAATGTAACAAGACATTACATGCCAGGATCTCCTTAACATCACCACATTGTAAAATTATGGGTAGAGAATAAGGCTGTATGCTTAAAAGTTAATTCTATGGATCATTTACATATCTATTAATGAAAATTTAATTCCTTAAAATTACATACTGGTCTCCACAAATTTCTAATTTAATTCATAAGTGATGAACCTTCATGAATACAAAATGGAAGCTAAAATTATTTTTTTCTGTGCTCGTTTCAAATCACAACACATATATTATCAGCCACGGAAGCTAAATCAGGAATAAACCTCACTGTGAAATAAACCTCCTTCCTCCAAAGTTTAATGGGGAAAGCCATTTAAATTGTGCAGTGTGACTCTCCAAATCCTTCTGTAAGTATGGCAATATTTTTATTTCTTTACTCTAAAAAAAAAGTAAGACTATAAATAATCCCATAGTTTCT
The DNA here is from genome assembly GCF_004664715.2 of Peromyscus leucopus. Classification (NCBI taxonomy): domain Eukaryota; kingdom Metazoa; phylum Chordata; class Mammalia; order Rodentia; family Cricetidae; genus Peromyscus; species Peromyscus leucopus. The sequence continues at coordinate 12,970,604 of NC_051075.1, forward strand.
GGTACATATTATCACTTCATTGCTCTAAACACTCTCTCTTGTCTAATAGTGAGAGTTCACAAGATGTAAGACTCTAATGCTTTGCCTTAAGTACATTGTCATTTTTTGTTCGTACTCAGTGTTTACAGAATCAAAAGTCAGAGCTAAGATCTTGTTTGTCCTGAAGCACAGCAAACCTGGATCCATGCCTCCTTTCTAAAGACATTCAGATTTAAATAGCTTTAAGTCAGTATATTTTGTTAGGTTTTATGAACAGTTGTTTTGTTTTTCAAAAGTGAAATAACAAAGCAGGAAAAAATATGAAAACATGAAAGACTTGACATCTATCCTAGAGGAATTTACAGCTAGATTCAGGAAATATTAAAAAGGATGTCATGCACAGGATGTGAAAAACAACTACAAGGTAGATCCAGGCAATCAAAATGTCATTGTAGGGGCCTGATTAATTACCCCAATATATCCATGTTCTAATGCTTGCAGCCTATGCCTATTACCTTACATGGTAAAAGGGATTCTGCAGGTGTGATTAACTTGAAATCTTAAAATGGCAGATTTTTCTGGATTTATTAGGCCTGGTGTCATTACGACAGTCATTATAAGAAAGAGGCAAGAAGGTCACAGGCAAGAGATGTGATAATTAATAAGAAGCTAGAATGAACAGTGGAGGAAGGGACTTAGCAGTTGGTTCCTGGAGTGGTGGGGGAAGGGCCCATGCAGAGTTCCTGGAGTGGGGGCAGAGAAGCCCACACAGCTGAACTAAGCAAACAGGATTCTCCCCTCACAGGCTACTGGAGAGATCAGTGCTGTCAATATCTTGACCTTTGTCCACTAAAACTAATTTTGTACTTCTGGCCTCCAAGACTGTAGAATGAATTAGTGTGATCTTCTGTCATTTGTTGGAGTTGTATCCACAGAACCAGTGTGATTTGAAAAGTAAGGGTGAAAGGCAATCTCAACTAAGAGAATAAAGTATGAAGAAATGAGTCATTCTTGCTAAGAACATCTTCCTCCAAGCCTTTGTTCCCAGGATGAAATTAATGACACTTGCCTGTGTCTTCTGACCTGTGAGTCCCTTATACATTTGATAAGGAATGAGGGTTTGTGTGTGTCAGTGTTTGTATGTCTCTCTTCTCTCTGTCTCCTCTGTCTGTCTTTCTGTCTCTGTCTCTGTGTGTGCATGCTTGTGTGTGTATGTCTGTGTATGTGTTCACACTCGGCTCAGCTCTGCCCTATCTCAAATCCCAGCCTCCTGTAGAACTTTCTTTTCACTATCTGAGACCTGAGATGGTACTGCCACAACAAGTTGAGTCTACTCAATTTGGTGATGCACTCAGCATGCTAATCTCTCTCTTAAAATGTCTCCAAGGTGACATTTTCCCTCTGTTCTTACTTTCTCTAATTCGCAAATTGCTCAGAAACTAGGTAAAAAGGACTCAATATGAAGAGACTTCAAAATTCCAATTTTGAAAATTTAGAGAATATGCCATGTACCAAGCATTGCAGAAACATTTTTATGTAAGCCATCTCATTTTATCTTCACAAAAATCTTCTGAGGCAAGTATGGGTATCACCTGTGTTCTGCAGATAATAAAAACAAGGCACAAATAGGTTAAGTAACTTCCTCAAGGTCTCTCAGCTTTGGAATGACAAAGCCATGATTCATGCCCAGCTTTTTGTCGCTTCAAAGGCTGAGCTTATGAACACTCTGCATATCGCCCTTCTTCCTGGAGGGCATGAGGTTGGAACTGAATGCTAATGATCATCCTAACAGAAAGCTCTGTCTTCTGGCATCAATCTTGGTTTGACGTCTTTCTAAGGAAGTTACAAGACTTAAAGCTCCAGTAAAACATAGAAAGCACAGATCACTACAGTCTTGTTCTTACACTACTTTAAATGCTGTCAGTTCTTGGAGTCTGCTGTAACTTTTCATATGGACACAGCCTAGACTTCATTTCAAAACAAAACCCCTTTCAAAGGTTTCCACCTCTTAAAATTCAGCCATCCTCAAAGTCCTTAATCTTCTGGGCAAAAAAAAAAAAAAAACTGTCTTCACTTAATCAGAAGCTACCTAACTAGTTATGGCAAACACTGATGTTCGAGGCAGAGAATTAAGATAGCAGACTTGTATCTCATTTGACCAGTTGATTCCACTTTTGATTCTACCACCTTCCCCTTCCCTCATCCTACAAGCAGTGGACCGTATATGTCTTGCTTCACTGGAGACTTAATAGGTGTTCACAATTCTATGCCTGGACATCCCATGAAGCAATATTCTTTGTGATGAATATCGGCCATTTTTGACCCTCGGCTTTCCTTCGAGAGTCATATCAGCCACATTGATAAGACCTCATATTACCATCTCGGGAGTATAACAAGGTTAAGACGATTGCTGTCTCAGCAAGACGCTGAGCTTTTGATTCATGCCTTTATAACAACAAGGCTGAATTACTACAATTTGTTTCTGGCGTCCCTCCCAGAATGCACACTACTTGGACTTGACTTTGTAGAAAATTCAGCAGCTGGGGTGTTCAACAACTAACAAAATATCTGTGCATACCACCCAGTCTCACAAACATTAGTCTAAAATACAGGACTAGTTTGAAAATGTGTAGGGACAGAATTGTTCTGCTTTTAACCCTTGAAACACAGTGAGCCTTTTCCTCCTTGCAACAGAGTGCTCATATACAATGCTGCTGGAGAACTAACTGTATGGCTAACATAATCTAAACTACTTATGAAGGATGTCATACTTCACTTAGCCTAAGGCTTAAGACTCTCTCTTTTGGGGAAGCCAGTAAGCTCACAGACAATTCCTACTTGTTAATACACAGACTAGATTAAAAGACACATTCATTTATTTTTTTTAATGCAGCATATATAACACAATAATACTTCAAAATCCACATTAACACCTTAAAAGAACTCAAATCACACAATGTTCCATTGTCTTATGACTTGCTGAGATGTATTTCCTATTGATAGATTTATCTCATATCTGGTAAATCTCCTTCTATGCACCAGTCCAGTACATATCTCTTATAGTTATACATTGATGGTTTTCAAAATGTAAATATGCAGGAAGTTTATACCTAGCATGACATTTATTAAGAAGTGAGATGTGTTGCCGGGCAGTGGTGGCACATGCCTTTAATCCCAGCACTCGGGAGACAGAGCCAGGCGGATCTCTGTGAGTTCGAGGCCAGCCTGGGCTACCAAGTGAGTTCCAGGAAAAGGCGCAAAGCTACTCCAAGAAACCCTGTCTCGAAAAACCAAAAAAAAAAAAAGAAGTGAGATGTGGTGATACTTTATTTGTGCTGAAATGTGGTGATATTTTATTTGTGCTTTAATTAAAAAAAGTTTGCTTGGAGATCAGAGGAAATAGCAAGCCATTTTAATTAAACAAAGAAGTCATGCAGTGGTAGCACACGCCCTTAATCCTATCACTTAGCAGGCAGGATCTTGTGTGTTCAAAGTCACACTAGAGAACAGAGCCAAGCATAGTGACACAGGCCTTTAATCCCAGTAACAACCATAGAGTTCTGGAGACCTGTACAGACAGGAAGTGATAGAGCTGGCCAGGAAGAGGAAGTGATGTAGCTAGACAGAGAGTAAATCAGATGGCAGAACAGCAAGGCATATAAGCCTGGGTAGACAGGAAGTCACTCTCTTTGGAAGCTGTGGAGTTGGTGAGGTGAGATTAGCTCATGATTTGTCCTTTTCTTTTGATCTTTTTCTCTCGGGCTTTAACCCAAATTTCTGGTTCCATGGTTTTTATTTATTAAGACCATTTAGAAATTCGTCTACAGTAAGGCCAATGGAGAACAGCTAATTCATGAGGTCTCACTCTCGTGAATGAGATTAGTAACCCCATCAAGGCGGCTCCCTTGCTCTTTCCCCAGTGTGAAGGCACAGTAAGAAAGAACCCTCTATGAGAAACAAAGCTCTGACTAGACAGGGAACATTCTGGTTCCTTGATCTTCGACTTCCCTGTCTCCAGAATTGAATGGTGAATTTTCATTACGCATATGTTACCAAGTCTAAACTATTTTGTTGTGACCCACATAAAAATACCAAGACAACATTGAAGTGAGCTCCAGGACCCACCTTCTTTAAGATCACCTGGAGTATACACTGAAAGAGACCTGGGGCTGCTTTTGAGAACATGATCCCTACGGGAGATAAACAGCATTTTTTAAACTAGCCTTCTAGGTGACCTGCATATGCATTAAATTTTGAGAACCACTGTACTAAATACACTGTGAGTCACAGGAGGAGGGCATTTACAAATTCATATTCAGTGTTTTACATGCTACCTGGCACAGGTATTGGTTGGTTACAGTTGCTGAGATGGCAGCATTTCTATGGGTTAATAAGTGAAGAGTTGAGGATCTGTATAGGAACTCACAAGGTGCAAAGCTCTGCTCCTGTGGTTTCTCAGCATTCTGGACATTGGCAGAGATTTAGCAAAATCTGTAGCTGTAACAATGCTCCAGTGCATTTCAGTCTCACTCAGAAACAGTTTATAGTGTAAGTTGGTCTGCTACAGTATTTGATCATTTAAGCCCCAGGGCACGTATTCCTAAAATAACCCAGTGTCTTCTCCTGGGTAGTGTACCCTCCCAGTCACACAAGTAACAAAAAGATGTTTCTGGGTACAAAGGGTGTCAAAAGGGAGGACTCCATGTTTTTCTGTGGCCTCCAGTAAACCTCTCGCTGTTCGGGGTTGCTATGCTGATGAAGTAAAGGGACAGTGTCAACTTTAACAATGGTGTTACTTTCCTTTCAATAACTTTGATTATTGACAATTCAATCATTATCAACTCTTATACACACATATATACACACACCTACACAAGCTCCCTTTTGCAAATACACCTACATGTGCACAGACACACACATACACTTTTTGGAGTTCAACTTATGTTCCAGGTAAGAAATCTATTCACTAAAGCCTACAGGCCACTGGCACCAAACTTTCCTATCTCTGTGTTTTTTGTGTAAAGTTGGTAATTTGTTTGCTCTCTTCACACAAGGATGCCTCCCCTGCAAATGAAAAAAAAAAAAAAAAAAAAAAAGCTTAGTTTATGAGGTTGCTGTGAGGATCAAATACCTGAAGCACAAGATTCATTGAGGACAGCACCTGCCCATCATGAGCATCAACATCAAAGCTATGGTTACTTGGCCACGAGGATCAGCATCACCTCTGTCCCACTCAGGTAACTTCCTGACTCTCAATAACTTGATTCAGTTGGTAATTATGCTTCTAAGGAGTCCCACTTTCTAACAGCTGGAAGATTCCTAAAGCCCAGTGTTATTCTCCGTGGGAGCTTGGGAAAACAGATGACATCACATCAAGCTGAATTCTAGAGCATGTGTGCTTATTCTTGTAATAACTTCACCAGAGGAATATATAATGTTCTTACTTTAGTGACTAGTAGTTTTGGTTTAAAAAATAGTTTTTATAGATTGTCTATAGATTAAAATATATAACCAGGATACTTAAATCACTCACCTAAATTTAGAAAATCAAAATGTATTTGTTTATACTTCAGAAAACTGTGACTAACTTCAACTTTTTCTATGAGTTCGGAATTTTGTAAAGAATCTTAGTAACTCTTCATTGTTTGCCATGAACTTACCCAATGCCTTTTACACAAAAATGTCTTTTCCATTACATAATAGAATGATAACATCATAATCATTCACATATTGAATACCTACTTAATGAACATTAATTCATGTTCTTCAGTGTAAGGTGCTATATATCATGCTATGAACATGACCCTCAAAGAATTCTGCTTTTACCCTGTGGGGTAATTCGAAGCAAGGGGAGACAACATGCAGTATCTGTTTGGTGATGGGTTCTATGAAGGTAATCTTCACTTACTGGAACAGCTATAATGAAATACCCAAGACTGGGCAACATAATAAGAGCGAGGCAGAAATGTGGGATTAAGCCACTGGCAAGGTCTATCTCTGCTTTGAAGATGACACCTCTTATACTGTGTCCTCCTGTGGCATGAGAGCAAAACAATGTATTTATTCTCTCAAGCCCTATAACAAGGACCCCAATCCCCTTCCTGAAGGATCTACTCTCATGACTCAACCACACTTGAAAGACTCATCGTGGTGCTGACACACTGACCACTAAGGTTCAACACCTCAGTTTTTGGTGATGCAGATCAAAATAAGAAGCAAGCATGAGACTAGGATATGTAAGGAATGTTTTATTTTTACTTTCCTAGAAAGGCCACATAGATATTTGCCTAGAAACTCAAGAGGGGTGATGGCAGGGGTCCCACAGATAGCTGAGGACAAACAGCAATTATGTAAACCCTTGGGCTAGGACAATACTAAGATAAAGGGAATGAGTGGCTGGAGTGGAGCAACCTGTGGGGGTGTATTAGACAGTATCAAAAAGGAGCTAGATGATGATAGGCCTGCAACTGACTGTATGTGCTCCTACTGTGAGAATTAAACACGCAAGGGATTAACTTCAAGTCACCAGTAATGCATGCGTTGGTGTAACATTAGGGGAAAGAAATAAAAGCACTTCAACTTGGAAGAGTGAATCGAGATTTGAATTCTCTGTTTCAGACTCCCTGTGTCTTCCATCCTCCATCTGTTGTTGTATGAGTCTGAAACTGTGCCTGCTGGAAAGCTGTCTCATGAATCTGTCTCTGTGTCTGTGTCTGTCTGTGTTTGTCCTTAACAACCGGCTTTGCTCCGTCTTTCTGGAACAGCAGAGAAAGCATCACATGGGGAAGGACTGCGGGATACTTTACAGAAATCTTTATGAGTTTCACAATGAATTAAGTCGCTGACTCCAACTGACCCCAAATGACCCAAACAACAAACAATATTACAGCCATCATTGTTTATGAACCAATAACCAAATGTGGTGTTCAGCACTATCCACAACATTTATGGTGAATATTCATTTTACAAGATTTCTTTCAACCTCTACATTCGCTGCTTTCAGCAAATGATACACATGCATTGTGTGGGTCAAGGGCAGGGAAGAGTACGTAACTTAACATTACAGCTGTGCATTAGCTTGGGTTGTGAAAGTTGGCTACGTGGGAAATCCAAGGCAAGTAAAGCTGGTTATTACATTGTTTTCATGAAGGCAGGTTTAAAAAAAACAAAAAACGTAGGGTAGCAGTCTTAAGTCTTAAGTAACTTCATTATTAACTCTGATTGTGAGTTCCAGCAAAAGTTCCATTCTCTTTACACATAAGAAGTATTTTAATCACAACACTTTGCCACACTCTAGCTACTCAACTGAACAGAAAGCCATTGGAAGTCTTAGAGCAGAGGAATAGCAGATTCTGGCTCATCTTTCTGAGGATCACACTGGCTTTTGTGGAGAGAAAGCCCGTGGCAGGAATGGTGTAACACATGTAAGGTGACATTAGGGGCCACCGCAGTAATACAGGTAAGATGTTATTGGCCTATGCTGATGGCAGTAAAGTTGGAAAGAAATTATTGGAATGTCAATATGTGCTGAAGGCACAAAAGAGAATGAGTCACACTACCTCAAAATCTCAGTCCACACCGAGGAGCGACACAAAGTAAATGGGATCATGTCTTAAATTTTTCCTAAAATATGTAACTTTTGAAGCTACAGTGGTATCCAAATGTCTAGACCTACTGAGCTGCCTGAGAAGTCTGAAGTTGGACTGGAGAGACAAAAAACGATGTATGGAAATAAGTCATTGTGGGTTTGCTGAGAAAGTAAGTGAAAAAAAATTGAACAGGGGACATTGTTGGATTTGTTGTTAAATACGTTACCTACTTTTATACTTCCCATGTAACAGTCTGAATTTCTTCTTGAAGTTTCTGATGAGAACAATGACTAGTTTATGTGTGCCACTTCAAGTTTATTTACAAAGGCCAAATGGTGCCTTTCCTATACAAAGCTCAACGTCTATAGAGTAGAGAGACCACGTCCTGAGTCAAAGCTGTTGATGTACAGGAGCGTGTGCTTGCAGACCACACCCCTAACCACCATGTTCCTCTAACCGTGCTCATGCTCACGGTGCCTTCTGTTCAAGGAGTACTACCTGGACTAGATAGGTGGCTCAGCAGCCCGGACACCTGCTGCTCGCCCCAAGATCCAAGTTACATTTCTAGCAGACATGTCAGGTGACTCACAACAACCTGTAAGCCCATCTCCAGAAGATCCAATTTCTTCTGACTTCCACAAGCACTTACACATGTGCCATACACACATACACACATGCATACATACACACGAAGAAAAAAATGGGTAAAGGTGCTATAACTCAATGTTATATAAAATAAGCTCAATTAACCCAATTATTAAACAAAATTTCAATCACAATTCAACTGGGACTCTTGAGGTGAGTCAGATGATAAAGATGCTGCCATTCAAGTCTGGCAACTTGAGTTCAATCCCTGAAAACCACATAAAAATAGAAGGGGAAAATTCATTCCACATAATTGTTCTCTGATCCCCGAACATGCTCTGTAACATGGATGCTCACACACATATCTTATGTACACACATCATGTTACATGGATGGAGGTCAAGACAGCTTTGGGGAATAAGGTCTGTCTTTCTACCCTGTGGGTCCCAGGAACTGAACTCAGGGTTGCCAGGATTGGCAGCGGGCACATTTACCTGCCGAGCCACCTTACTGGCCACTTAAACAATTTTTGTTTCAGTTCTGCAAAGGAAGTTTATAAAATCATTTTAACAACAGCAGTTGCATCCGGGAAGTCCCAAAGTGTGTTAGGCCTTTGACACATGCCATTAGCCTCACACCAGCCCTGCCAGACCATATCAATATCTTCATTCTTCAAATAAGGACTGTTAGTCACGAACATCAGTTAAAGGAAAAGAGCCAGGCAGTAAGAATGCCATATAAATTTAAAATCAGGACTGCTGGGCTCTCCCCTAAACTCTATCACCATCTCAACAGTGTTTACATAGATTATTTGTTTAAGTCATTGTTGGTCAGTTGATGGCATTTAGAAATATCGAGAGCAGCATGGTAGATCAGCCAGCAGAGGTGCTTGCTGACCGCGCCTGCTGACTTGAGTTTGTTCCCTGGAACTCACAGTGGAAGGAGGAGACAACTGACTCCTGAAGGTTGTGCTCTGACCTTCACATGCATTCCATAGTCCTTGAATACCAGCATTCACACACACAGGCACACACACACACACACAGAGGCACACACATACATGCATGTGTGCATGCTATATACACACAATAATAAATAAATTTTTAAATGATAATATTATAAACTCCATATGCCTAAGATGTTATTGAGGCTTAGTTTGTGGAATCCATAAGAGTAGCAGCATTTTTAAGTGATTCTCTGGGACATTGGTTCCTGTGGCATTTCACGAGAAATGACATTTTTAAAAGCAGATAAGATTTTAACATGACGAGTGTGTCAACTCTGCACTGTGTTCTACAGAATAAATGACCAGGCTTCATCTTCTAGTCAGACTTGAACGAACGTGAGCTGTGAGGAGAAAGCCTGGCTGTGCTGGCTGCTGGGAAAGGATGGCCACTGCAGGAGAGGCCACAGGAGAGGCTTTAGGACGGCAGTCTGGCTCAGAAGCCTGGCCTCCCAGCACTGTCCAGGCTCCTGGAGCTAGTGTAAGGCACGGAAAGGTCAGGTTCTAACCCCAGCAATGTGTGTGTACTGACCTCCCTCCTCCTGCTTAGAAGTCCCTCCTTAAAATGCACAAGTGAAAGAAGCAAACACAGCAAAGCCCAAATGATGGCGCACTTCCAAATTATCTAGGTCATGCCAAGCCACACAGATCATGAGGCTGGGGAAAATTTGGGGCCCAAACCCCAGGATTATCTAGCAGATGGCTATGGTGTTGATTCAGCGAGGCTGCTATAAAGAGCAGTGGGAAAATTCCATGAGTTAGTTAAGCTGCTCAGGAGTCAAACATCTCTCGTAGGTGCATTTATTACCATGTGGCTAGGACCCTGGCTCACAGTCCATCAGCTGTTCTGAAGGATGAAAACTGCCTGTCAAGGGTCCTGTCAGCTACACTGAATTACAGAAAAGGAAGACTGACATGTAAGTCTAAGTGGAGTGATGACCAGGAGGTACAAAATGATAGACATACGTTTTTATCCATTCTCCCAGCCATCTTATATTCAGCTTCTTAAATTGATTTTAACCAAAAAAAAAAAAAAAACTATGAATACAGAGACACTTCTGTCAAAAAGAACATTTTTATTTTATCGTTTACTATTTTTTCCATTTCAAAGGCAATAAAATAAATGACAAGGCTTATTATATTTCCTTTTCTGCAACAAGCACACACACACACACACATATCCATATGAATATTCACAGTCTCAATGTCAAAGCTTGTAAAAGCTACATCTGACCCAAATATTTTTTATCACAGTCATCTCTTATGCAGACAGAAAACCAGAAGTAACTCACTGCTGACAAAGCACCAGCTCTGATAACTGAGATATCTCAATGTAATTTCTGTTATCACTATGGTCCTCTCAGATGGCCCCATGTAATTTGAGATATCGCTTTCTCAAGGTCCAAACGATATCATCAAGGTATGTTTTGTTTGTGTGGAAAAGCAAATTGGATTTGATGTGAAACTAGGATTCAAAAAAATCCCAGTGTCTGTCAACTTAGTGCAAAGAAGAAAGAATACAGATACATAAAAGAATGATAGGGAAACTATGGTACATGTATAAAGTGGAATAAAATATAGCCACAAATAACAAAGTATGGCCATTTGTGGTAGCACAGATGGAACTGAAGACCAAAATAAAACATACAAAAAAAAACCAAGTACCACATGATCTCACCCATAGGCTTTATTTATAAAAGTTGAAATCACAGTAGTTGGCAGTAGAATAGTAATTATGAGGGGCCAGGGAAAATTGAGAGAGGGAGGCATTAGGAAATAAAGATCAGTGGGCACCAAGTCAGTTACGTAGGAGCAAGAAGTTTCCATGTGCTCCTGCATGATGACTGTAACAACAGAAATGAACTGCAAATCTCAGAAAGCTAGAAGGAAGTCTAAGTGTTATATAATAAAATGGTAAGTTTTGGATGACAGGGTTATGTTTGAACCCATTTGAATATAACACAATGTAAGATATCAAATATCACATACTAGTCCATTAATACAGTCAATTTTTATACTAGTATATAAGTCAAAATTAGAAAGTAGGTCTGTGTAGACAGCTCAGTTGGTAAAGCCTTGTAAACATGTAAACCTGAATTCTAGCCTCAGAACCCACATTTAAAAAAAAACCATAAGGGTGTGGTCATACATTCCTGTCATCCTAAGTTGGAGATAGGATGGTCCTTGCAGCCCACTATGTGGTCAGCACAGTCTACCTGGTGAGTTCCCTGACAATGAAAGATTCCTTCTCCAAAAGTAAAGGGGCAAGCACCTAAGGAATAGCACTCCCAAGGTTGTCCTCCGACTTACACACACACACACACACACACACACACACACACACACACACACACAAAGAGTGAAAAGAAGGATTCCATGTCCAAATCTCTTATTGGAGAAAGAATAAACTCTGTGAATCTCAACTGAATGGTCTGAAAATAGAGATAATATCCTCTAAAACATAATCAAGTGAAAGTTTACAGAAGAACGTTAACTAGAACCCTGAGGCATAAGCATTTTCCAAATCTCCCAACACTGCATCACAGAAATTCCAGTGGTGTGCCACAGAAATTCCAGTGATGTGTCTTCATCTTTTTTCCATTTGCCATGATGAAATACCCAGACAAAAGCAGTGTAAGGAAGGTTATTTTGGCTCACAGTTCGGGGTACTTACTATTCATAATGGTGGGCAGGGCATAGCACAGAAGCAGGAGGCTGACAGGCTACACTGAATAATCAATGCTTAGACTCAGCATGTTCCTCCTTCATATAGAACCAGAATTCATCCCTGAATATGGTGCCACCCACAGTGGACAAGTCTCTATAGCTCAACTAACCTAACCAAGATAATCCTACAGAGGCTAAATAATCCCTCAAGTTTGCCTGGTGTCTTGTCTCCTAAGTGGTTGTTCCAAATCCACTTTACCACACCATCACAGGAACCGAGTGTGCTAAGGAAGGAAGGAAGGAAGGAAGGAAGGGAGGGAGGGAGGGAGGGAGGGAGGGAGAGAGGGAGGGAGGGAGGGAGGGAGGGAGGGAGAGGGAGGGAGGGAGGGAGGGAGGGAGGGATGGGTGAAGGGAGAGAGGGAGGGATGAAGGGAGAGAGGGAGAAAAGAAAGTAAAGAATGCTTGCAAGGGCTGAGAGGTGGAGGGTGGGTTGGCACTAGATTACTGCTGATCCTGGGACAGACCAGGAAGAGGGAACAGACTTGGAGCATGACACAGAGAGGAAAGGAGCAGGAGAGTAGGAGAAAGAGAGAGCTCAGGACTGATTGTGCTATGCCCTTCCTTGGATACATTGCTGTGTGCCGCAACTAGACTGTGCCATGACATTTGTTAGCACAAATGTCTCAATAAGCAGCTGCCAAGTCAGCCTCCAAAACTCAAAGGTCTTTTTTTGCAGACTACACCTCATACCTTCATATGCTGCATTTTCTATGAGTTAACAAAGGAGATCACTTGAAACTAAAATCACCTAGATAGCATATTCTATATGAAATAGAAAATTCCATCCTAGAACTAACATTGAGCTGACAGGAAGAAAATAAGATACGTGCAGATTTGGACTCATTCATCCTTTAAGTAAATGTACATTGAAAACCAGCTCCTGTGTGGCTCAGTATGAACAAAGAGAGATAAACAAAACACAACTCCAATTTTCTCACAGCTCAGCCTCTAAAGGGAGACATATTTAGATAATAAAAATATAACCTAAAAGGCATCTGATAGGGGAAGGCTATGGAGGGATAGAGAAGCCCTGGCTCAGTAGTGTGGAAAGGTACTTACTTACAGAGTAAATATTCCTTTGTGATCAAGAAGAAAGAGCAGGAATGAAAGAGAAATGAGAGAGAAGTCATCCAAGATTCAAAAACAACAAAAGATGTCTTCAAAGTTCAAAAAACAAAAACATTAAAATTTTTTGTCTAGCGTGCAGCTCAGCATCACTATGCACAAAAATACTCAACCATGGCAAGATAGGTCAGGGCTTCTTACAGGGCCTCGAATGTGTGGGGCTTCAGTTGAAAAGAAGAGATGCTGCAAACACTTAGATGAGATGGAACAGACTTCTATAGTGCAATGATAATTCTAGATGATGTTGAATACCTCAACAGAGATGCTGAGGGAAAATAACAGTAAGCTATTTAGATACCTTTAGGTTACAGCTTCTCCAGGCTCTACCTGACCAGACTTAGCACGTTCAAGGAAGGAGTTACTCACAGTAAATGATGCTGTGTCACCAGTTAATAAGGTCAGGGTTTGGAGGAGAAGAGTATCACCTGGACAGCATTTGAAGTATCTCTGGAATATTCCCAGTAGCATCTGCAGTAGAATAAATTCCAAGTCCAGCCAAACATCACACATCTGGCCACCCAGGGGGGCAGGGGAAGATTTCAGAATTATTGTTAGAAGTTGAAAACAGGCAGATAATGTAATCCTCCCTAGAGAACGCATAGAGGAAGGAAATCAGCACATCAGGATCAGTGTGTGAACTGTTAGAGAGAGAAGGACTGACTGGATAGAAAAGGAGCACTTTCCCCTTTGAGGTGCCCCCAAAAGGCCTCAAAATTTCCAGTCCCGGCACAGTTAGCAGCACATGATGGAATCTTCTAGGCTGTGTCCTCTGGAGATAGTGAACTCTCCATCATAAATTACCACATCTTTCAAAGACAGCTTCTAAATCTCAGTTAATATTCAGCAAATGGAAAATGGAAACAGAAAGAGAAAGATGATGATGACAGAGAAAAAAAGATGGAGAGGAAGAGACTCCTGTGGTGGTGTTGTGTTCCCCAAAATATTGTGCACTGTAATAAATTTATCTGGGGTCAGGGCACAGAACAGCCACTAGATACAAAGGCTAGAAAATGGTGGCACTCACACCTTTAATAACAGCACTACCGAAGTAGAAATCCCTCTGGATCTCTGTGAGTTCAAGGCCACATTGGAAATGGCCAGGCATGGTGACACACGCCTTTAATCCCAGGGAGTGGTGGTAGAAAGCAGAAAGGTATGTAAGGCATGAGGACCAGAAACTAGAAGCATTTGGCCTGGTTAAGCATTTGGCTGGTTAAGCTTTCAGGCTTCTAGCAGCACAGTTTAGCTGAGAGCCATTCGGATATGAGGACACAGAGGCTTCCAGTCTGAGGAAACTGAGAAGCTGGCCAGGTGAGGTTAGCTGTGGCTTATTCTGTCTCTCTGACCATCCAGCATTTCACCCCAATAACTGGCCCCGGGTTTGATTTTATTAATAAGAAATTTTTAAGATTCCTGCTACAGACTCCCGTTGTGGGTTTGGGGAAGTATAATGTTAAGAGGGAAAACTGAGCAGGAGAAAGGAGATTTTGTTTTGAGTGAAAAATGCAACAAAAAAGTTATAAATTCATAGGGCATGATTGAATAAGCAAATAAGTGCAGACGGCAACAAATCTTCCTTACAGAAATATTCTAAGACTATATTCAAATGAGCCTCTGCCTGGAGTGAAGCTTCTGAACAGGAGTACTGGAAAGGAAGAGCAGTAACTCTTCACCAGAGGAAGCTGGTGTGTAAGCAATCTCCATATCTCTGGTGGGGCCAGGCTGAGCTCCCATACCCACAAACTGACCGACCGTCAAGAAGGGAGACTCTCCCTGATGTTCTCAGTTATCGGAGCCATATCAGACAACTCTGAACTGAGGGGCTTACACAGAACAATTAGCCAGGACCCCTCAAAACTACAAAGCCATGAGAAAGCAAAGACCAGGAAGCTGTCACATTTCAGGGAAAACGAAGGCAATATGATAACTAAATGCAACATGGTGTCCTACAGCAGATCCTGGGACAGACAAAGGACATTGTTACAAAAGCTAGGAACTCCCAAAAGGCTAAAGTTCTGCTCACAGTAGTAGACCCCATTGGTTTCTGAGTTTTGACGCAGGTGCCATGTGGCACACACTGTAACCACTGGAGATCTAGTCAGCTTACATTGAAACACTTAAGTGCATCTTCAAAACCCGACCCCACTTTTAGAATTCAGAAAGGGCTAGAGCTGCAGTGGTTGCCTGGCATGCACCAGCAAAGTCTAATTAGCACCATTCCAACTCACAAGTATTAGGGTAGGCCTCAGAAACCCTCTGCAGAGGCCATGCGGAAAACATGCATAATCTTGTTTACCTTTGTTTGCTTTTGAGACAAAGCCTTTCTCTATAGCTCAGGTTACCCTTGAACTCACTATGAAGTGGCTGGCGTTCACCTGGTACCTACAATGATTTTCCTGCCTCAGTCTCCAGACTGCTGACTCCAGACTCCAATCTGGGAGCCACAATAACTGGTTACCACATAATCCAAATCCAGCCTATAACTAAAGCTATGTTCCATAATAAAATTTTCATCCATAAATAAGAGCAGGCAGAGGTTAAGTGATACAGGCATCACAGAAGTATTCATATGGGGTATTAAGAGGCACTGCAACCTGACGACATTAGGAAAGAGTGGGAGTGGGTAATGCTGACTGGAGCTAGGAGGGGCGTGGAATTAAGACCTGTGAGACGAGGAGAGTCTACGGTTTTGGAAACCAGGAAAATGAACCTGAGAAACTCCCACAGCAGCCTTGTGCCCAGCCAGAGCCACCAACCACAAGTGAATAAGAGTTCTGGTCCTGTCAGGTATTCCCTGGAAATTTTGGCACACTTAAGCACAAAGACAAGCAGGCCAGTACACAGAGGTAGAAGGATGCTGATGGGAGACATTGAAATACTTGAGCTGAAATCTGAGATCCACTCTGGGTGAAAAGAAGAGAACAGAGAGATGTCAGAATGGCCCCACCCATGCTTGTCTGTAGAGACCCACATTCTGGGGACTTCGCGACACTCTAGATTAGAGGCAGAGAGTCCCACATTTCTTTTTTGGTTTTTCGAGACAGGGTTTCTCTGCGTAGCTTTGCGCCTTTCCTGGAGCTCACTTGGTAGCCCAGGCTGGCCTCGAACTCACAGCGATCCGCCTGGCTCTGCCTCCCGAGTGCTGGGATTAAAGGCGTGCGCCACCACCGCCCGGCAAGTCCCACATTTCTAAGGAGCTCTACAGCAAAGCTCCCATTGCTGCTCTACAGAACCTATTCTGAGTGGCAAGGAAGTATAAAACATGGAGATCTTAGCGATATCAAGACAAACTCTAAGAAAGGCTAAGAATGGCAGAAAGAAAAGCTGTGGGAAATGAATGACTTACATTTCTGAAGTGGATCAGGGGGACAAAAGTTGAGGGTGCAGCAAACATTTAAGTGCAGAGACTCTGAGGAGGGACGTTGGAGGGTCCAAAGGGTACCCCCTGCAGATATTGATACTACAGTATGAGTACAGAGAAAAGTTATATGACAAATATCAGGGTTGTTTTGTCTTGTTACCTGTTTTGAATCTGAAGAAAAGGAAGAGATTAGGGATTACGGATAGATGATACAGCCTCGGCAGTCTGAAGGCAGTTATTGTTTTGCTCAAATTTTGGAAGAAGAAAAACATGTCTGACACAATCAGTGACTCTTTAGACTTAACAGTGGCTGAGGGAAATAGAAGATGAAGCATCTGAAGGGTTACTTCCAACAAGCTTCTTCAGAAATGAGAATTCACCAGAAAATTCCAACTAAATAACAAGACAATGACAAAAATCAACCAATGAATGCAAGGTTGTGAAGAAAGTTGAGGGTTAGGGGTGAAATTTGTGGAAAGATCTCAACAAAGAAAGGTAGGGTAGAATGGTGAGGGTAAAAGAGAAACTGTCAGCTACACCGGTAATCCCAGCACATGGGAGGGAGAAGCGGGAAGACCGAGATTTCAAAGCCATCCTCAGCTACATCTTGAGTTAGAGGCCAGCTTGGGTAGGCTACTTGAGACTGTCTCAGACAATATAATGAAGGAAGGAAGAGAAGAAGGGAAAGAACAATGGAAAAGAGAGATAGAGAGAAGGAAGGAGGTGAGGAAGAGAGAGGAAGGCACTTGCCCTGCATAAAATGAGCAGGAAAGCCAAGGAAATGGGAAGACTGACTTTATTTACAACCTCTCTAGTTGTAAATAAAGTCAACATCATCCGGAGATTCAGAGAAATCACTAAGAAAAAGATTTCCTCTTTCAGCTCCACAGCTTCTTGTCCCATCCTTGTCTGTAAACAGGCATCAGCAAGAGTCCCTCTTTGACTGGCAGTATCGACTTCCCAGGAAGACGCTAACTGCTCTGCAGCAGTGGATTGAGAACTTTGCAATAGTATGGTTATCAGATTTATTTTACATCCTGGTGCATAAAAAGCTGGCTTTTTACCTCCTGCTGTGGAATCTCTCATGGTGAGTCTGCTTATCACAGGCTGGAGGAACTTAGCTCAGGGCTCCACAGTAGCTGGCAGGAGTTCTCACACTGGATGTAATCCAGAAGGGCGGATTAGAAGTGAGGACTTTGAAGCGCCCCTGCATCCTAATTAGCTGACAGTCATGAAAGATGTAAGCTCCAGACACTGACATTGTCACTCCAGGCAAGGACAAAAGTCATCTAATTTATATTAATATGAGAAAAGTTGAAATCTGCTCATCTAATACAGGAGTTTAGGCAAACTTTCATTAGCTTCTCTGGCTGATGAATGAAATGATGCAGGGCTGTAAGAGACACATCATTTGTTCTATAAATTAATAGGGACTGAAAATCATTTTATGGTAAATCACCCATTCTATCAGCAAAATATCTCTGAACTGGAACAAAAATGAGAATATTTCATTATCATCTTAAAAATCTTATTCATGTCATTTTAAAAATCATTCACATATTGCCCAACCCATGAATTAATCTGAGAAGAAAATATTTCTACAAAATTATAAAATTTAGAAATATAAAGATAGTGGTATTTATGCATAGTTTTTAATGTTTTATTTTTCCTAGTCTACAGTTTTCATTTTATCACATACTTGTAATACTACAAATATATAGCGTTGAATAGTTTTAAAATATGTCATAGAATTACCTGTCTGTTCAACATACAATAGTATAGTAAATGTATGTTTATGGTTTTAAATTCTTTATTTTTTTAGCCCCTTTAGCCTATAGAATAGTATTCATGCCTAGTGATTTCAAGACAAAAGATCAATATTTACCTTTAATCAAGGTGAATTTGACAGCCTTTTTCTACTTAAAGCTTGGTGCTTTAGTCTGCCTCATGGGTTATAATACAGAACTGTAAGGAATCTGTTAGAGAATGTAGAATACATTTACATCCTCTAGAATTTTATTGATTGAAATGGGTAAAGGGCAAATCAATAATTGCTACTCCTTCCAAAGAGAGTAAGCCACAATTTGTTTCTTAACCAAGAATGTACCTTAGACTGGAGTTTATTTAGTGAATAGCTAAACTTCACTATGTCCCAGAAATTGTGCTAAGTATTAGAATCATACAATGCACAGGCCAGAGTTCCTATTCTTAGATGTTTACAGCTTAATTAAAGAACAGAACACAAAAGATTCATCACAGAAAAAACCACTAAGGTAGTATGTGGTTAGATGGGACAGCAATCTCATTTTCATCACTAAACATTTAAAGATTATCATTAAACAACTTACCTTTAGAAATAATAACAAGGATTTTACCTTCAGAAAATGTCAAATTCTAGGATTTACTGGCAATGTCTTTTTCATTTCTGTCAGTGTCTGGTACACAGTAGGGACTCACCAAATCACTGACTAGTCAAGGGGGGAAAAATCAAGAAAAAGCAAAAGATATATTACTCAGGCCTTCTTTTTTTTCATCTACGAACACAAAAATGGATTAGTTTAAATTATTAAACCCTTTCCACCAGTGTTTCTTAAAACAGACAAACTTATCTAACTTAAGGTTCCTGGAAATTTTCTTTCAAAATTCTCTGCTCTTATTGTTATTTTTTTAATCCATACACATAACAGAGGTGTGGCACACCTTATTCAGCTAAACCATCTCAGATGCTAGACTCCCGTAGGTTTCATATATGAACTACTTATTTTCAGTAGCTGTTGTCAAAACAGAAGGACTCTTGCAGAATCCAGTAGCATCTGAGAATCCATTTCCCTCCTCCAGGCCAAACTTGCTCTTCTCAGGGATGCTATTCTCTTCCTTCACAGTCTCTTCAGATGATCATGCCCTGTTCTGGGGGGAAAAAAAAAAAAACCTCACTACAAAACCCATTTTGCTTATAACTACTCCTACTAATTGCAGATTATCTGTGGGGTTATTTTTAACATTTTAAGATAACTTTTAATAATCCTGATGCTGTAGAGAAACAGGACTAAAATTAAAATAGGAAAAATACCTGACACAAATGCCATTTTTGCTAGCTGCTTTTCTTACCAGCTTGTTCTCGGTGTAAAGTTTAGATGACTATTCCATTGTCTATGTCTGCCAGAAAGCAGCCACAAAGGTGACTTTCAAGGAACTACTGAAATACAGTAACAAAAGGATAATACATATTAATAAACCTGAAAATATTCAGCCAACTGCATACGATTATTGTTTATATCAAAAGAAAACATAGGAACTGAGCCTCAGAAGTGAAAATGAAGAGGAAAAAAATGATAACCAGAAACCATGAAAATTAGATGCAATGCAAGGAATTGAAAGGGGGACAAGAAAGGAACGAAAGTCTTGAGAAGGAAGTGAAAGGACTGTGTGTAGCACACTTAACAACATGCTGTAAGACTCTGCAACTGGAAGCTATGCCCACACAGAATTAGCACTATCTTATAATAAGTTCTTTATTTCACAAAAAGAGTAATTCATTTAGGCTTCACCTCTTCAATTAAATGCACGAAGTGCTTCTAATGCAAATTAACTTAATAACCAGTTATTCATGCAGTCATTCATCAGAAATAAAGCATCCTAATTGGTAAAAGAAAGCAATTGACTTCCAGAAAATTTCATTCTCTGATGACCCCAATGGGCAATAGTCTCCGTAAGGAAAAAGTAATGACCAAATCAAGTATTGAACAGGATTTGATAATGTTCCAGTTTCCTTCCCATAATAAGTTCCAACTGTTTAAAATTATTTATCAGTATTTTATATTCCAGGTATTATCTATAAAGAATAAGTCTCACACACACAGTGTTACCAAAAAGGAGCCATGAGATATTCTACGAGTCATTACTGGAGTGTTGTCTGCTGTTCCCTAAAGGCTTCCCGGAGGGGTAGCTGTGCAGGGCATCTATGCCTTGATTTCTTCCATTTTCGCACTACCACTTATCAAGGACTGTGTCTGTCTGGCACAGAAAGAAAAATACAAATGAGGATCAGCATGTCTTACAAAGCCATCTGTAAAATTATTTCACTAATTGCATGCTTTCAGGTACATCTGTACTTTTCATAATTCATCCTTTAGTATTTAAGGAATATTTATGAAGTAAATAATAAATTACAGGGAATTTGTTCATATAAGATATAAACTTGAGAAAGCAATTTCTCTATAGATTGAGAATTAGTAATAAAACTGATTTAATAGAAGATAGGTGAGACACACACACGTGCACATGTACACACAGAGACACATTGTGTAGCCATCTATTCTGAATTGGAACACTTCCTCCGGAGGGCAGAAAGAAACAGGTGCAACTCCCAAGGCTCAGGAAGCTCGGCAAGTTGTAAGAATCACAAAGCCCCTCCCCTTGTTATAGAGGCAGTAATGATTGATGGGGATTGTGGTGGTTTGAATGAGAATGGGCCCTGTAGACTTAATATATCTGAATGCTTGATACCTAGTTGATGAACTGTTTGGGGAAGTGTTAGGAAGGGTGACCTCATTTGAGGAGATGTGTCACTGGGTGGGCTTTGAGGTTTCAAAAGCACATATGAGACCCCATCTCTCTCTCTCTCTCTCTCTCTCTCTCTCTCTCTCTCTCTCTCTCTCTCTCTCTCTCTCTCTCTCTCTGTTGCTGGAGAGAAGCTCTCCAGCTTCCACCAAGCCCCTCAGTCCCATAACCCACGTATAAAATAATCACTCAGACACTTATAATACTTATAAACTGTATGGCCGTGGCAGGCTTCTTGTTAACTGTTCTTTTATCTTAAATTAACCCATTTCTATAGATCTATACCTTGCCACATGGCTGGTGGCTTACCGGCGTCTTTACATGCTGCTTGTCCTGGCCATGGCTGCAGTGTGTCTCTCCTCCTTCTTCCTGTTTCCCCAATTCTCCTCTCTCTTTGTCCCGCCTATACTTCCTGCCTGGTCACTGGCCATCAGTGTTTTATTTATATAGAGCGATATCCACAGCACTTCTCCTTTTCTTCTTTTTTTAAAAAGGAAGGTTTTAATTTTAACATAGCAAAATTACATATAACAAAACAATTATCGAACAAGAATTACAGTTACAATATTAAAGAAGATGTCCTATCTATCTTATATTTGTGAGTTTAAGGTTTTATATCTAACTTATCTTTTATCATAACTGAGGAAATTACAACTATCTAGTTTTCAACCATACCAAAGACCTGAGAAGGAACATAATGGTACCTGAGAAATGGTAGATGGATGCAAGCAACTTTCGGGAATCTTGCAAGAGTAGACCAAGACAGCTGGCAGCCTGGACAGTCACCTAATGTTTCTCAGCGTTGTTGGTGCATTCAAATTGGCTACAGGCCTAGAGTATCTGACAGACCATTTTCAGAAGCAGGAATTCTGAGAGACCATCTTACCCTGTCTTGGCAGAGTACAGTGGTCGCTTTCCTTGTGTCCCGCTTGTCCAGAAAGGACAGCATTGCATTTGTACTGTCAGCTGTCAAGGCAAGGGCAGTTCTTTGCCCAGTAGGCCATTTTGTGCCAAAAAGACAAACTTCCAAATGGAAATGTCTTAGAAGCCCAACATTCTCTTGGGATCAATTGGTGCAGCCAGGAGCAATTGGGTCTCACGTCAACAGAATTTTAAGTTATTTAAATGCCATATTCTCTAGGTCTATGAAGTGTTTGAAGATTACCTATCTATCTGAAATATATCTATGCATACCTAGAAGACTTAACTAACATGGCTACAAATATGATTATCATAGATGACTAATTATTAATCTATTTTTAATTATCCATTATAATTTTAAATGAGTTAAACATAATACTTCAAACAAGAATAGAAATATATATATATACATATATATATATATACAGTATAACAAAATTTACTTCAAGTTTGTATCAATAAACTAAAATTTATACCAATGTAAAACATTTTAAACATAACTAAAATCTATACCAATGTAAAACATTTTAAACAAGTTGTTCTTTAAAAGTAGGTTCCTTAATCTACCCTTTTATCTTATCATCTATATATCCTCCTATATATCTATATCATATCACCTTTTCTTTTTTAGAAAGAGATCACATTTATAATCAACCTGTTTTAAATAAAAATATTGTTTTTTCTCTGTCCCACACCAGAGGGCTCTTCTGATTTGGGACACAAGAATCTCTTAACCATTTTTTTTAAGCAATATGTCTGGGTTTAGAGGGGGAGTGAGCCAATTCCACCTCTAAAGCCAGCTTGGTATATTTGGGAATTTGGGCATAGCATCTCTTACTACTTCCTGCTGGAGGGGGGCGCTATATCTTATGGGGACGCAAAGAAAATTTTAGGCCTATGGGATAGTCCATGAGGCTGTATTGTCTGAGCCAGTTGTCTTGAAACTGCTCTGGATGTTGGATCATCTGGGCCATGGTGTCATCGGAGACCTTTCAGGGGGTCTTGGCTGGTGAAACCTGATGTATCTTAATCTGGAACAAATCTATAGCCTCTGGCTTTCTGTGGAAAAAAAAGCAGAACCTCTTTTCCAAAGCAACATATCCTTAAATCCAAGTTTTGAAGTCAAGGTACCTTTAAAATATACATTTTGGCATAACAGCTTTTGTAAACAAATGTTTTTCTTAAGTTACGAATATCAAAGAGAACATAATCCAGATTCTTTGTGTGGTAGCCATCTTTACGTGGCTTATTTTTTATATTACCTTGAGCCTATTGCTTTAAACTGCACCATTCTAAGACTGTGGGTGCTGGCTCCGCCCATTTCAGCTTACCAACATGGCGTTTTCTGCCAGTTCTGTGAGTCATCAAGTCTCAGAAATAGTGGGTCTAAGCTTTTATCAAAGCACCGTGTAGCCCAGAAACCTCTTTTTTTTTTAATACTAGTAAAGACTAAATCTACCACACAGCATAATGTGCTGCTGGCAGACGCCTCATTCCTGCCATACTGCTGGTCAAACGCACACGCCAGGAACCCGCCAGTGTTCAAACCTGCGTTTTGTGGTGTCTAGCTGCCTATATGAGACAAGAAGCAGGAACCTGGTTTTGGCTCTGTTTAGAATTGGTTATTAAATATTCTCAGGTTTAAGGTGGAAACTCGAGCAGTTGGGTGCCATTTGTTGCTGGAGGGCTTCTCTCCAGCTTCCACCAAGCCCCTCAGTCCCACAATCCACGTATAAAAAAATCACTCAGACACTTATATTACTTATAAACTGTATGGCCATGGAAGGCTTCTTGTTAACTGTTTTTTTATCTTAAATTAACCCATTTCTATAAATCTATACCTTGCCACATAGCTGGTGGCTTACCGGTGTCTTTACATGCTGCTTATCCTGGCCGTGGCTGCAATGTGTCTCTCCTCCTTCTTCCTGTTTCCCCAATTCTCCTCTCTCTTTGTCCCACCTATACTTCCTGCCTGGTCACTGGCCATCAGTGTTTTATTTATATAGAGTGATATCCACAGCATAGAGCATTGAGACTCTTAATCTCAGGGTCGTGGGTTCGTGTCCCACATTGGGCACCAAATATTGGTGAAATTATTAAGGCCACTCCACGTAGTTAAAAGCAAGATTTATTTAGTGGGTGACTTACAAATGAAGGAATGGGTAGATTGCGGGGGTCTGGGGAAGGTGTATCACAGTCCAGTGGTGTTCTCTGGAGCTCTGCTCAGTCAACCTCCACCGTCTAGGGTCCAGGAACAAAGAGAAAGCCCGCCCATCCAGGTCTCCGGTCTCCAGATGCCTCCCTTGACCCCGCCTCGTAGGTGTGACAGTTGCCAGAGTCTCAATGGGGGTTGGAACTTCCAGATCCAAGTTGGAATGGCTACCCACTTCATCTCTCTCTCTCTCTCTCTCTCTCTCTCTCTCTCTCTCTCTCTCTCTCTCCCTCCCTCCCTCCCTCCCTCCCTCCCTCCTTCCATCCCCCCTCCAACTTTTAGCTAAGAAGTAAGACCTCAGCTACATCTCTAGTGCCAAACTTTCCTGCTTGCAGCCATGCTCCACACTGTGATCGTCATGGACTGAAATCCTCTGAAACTGTAAGCAAGCCCCAATTAAATGTTTTGCTTTATACGTTGCTTGTTCATGATGTCTCTTTATAGTAATAGAAAATTAAGTAAGAAAGGGATAGACTCTTCTGACCAACAAGCTGCCTGTATGTTGTGTAGGTAGTTCCAGGGACATAGTGCTCAGGAGTTTTCACCCTTGCTGTGATGGGCTTTTCAAAAATACAGTTGCCTTTGATCATCCCTGCTTCTATAAGTAGCCCCAAGAAACTCACTGGTTCGTTGATTTAGACTTGAGTGCAATCAGTTCTTTTCCATCTTCTCTGGTGCCTAGCCTTGGGTGAATAGACTTCTACTCCCATCACCCCAGGACAGGTAATAAAACAACACATACAGAGAATTGATCAGTTCAGGCAAGGACTAGCCAGATTACCCGATCCAACAATGCAGCTCACTGAATGACTACACCATGTTCCTGGCTTGTTCCGGTAGTGTTTCTTTAGTCAGAATAATTCCAGAGTCCAAAAGCGTGTAGTTTAAATACATTTTCAATAGTTACCATGCTTTTAGACATTGGGGGCAGGAATGGGAAATGCTGATGACTCAAGAAAAATACTGACCCTTTGGATGGGGAGAATCGAGGTTGAAATTTGAAAGGGCTGGGAAGATGGGACAACAATCCACCTCCATCATTGCTCCAAGTATTGGGCATTGTTCTTTGAGATTCTCAAGAACTTTTGAAAGACCCTGCTTTTCCTCTTCAGGGAAAAGTATATATATTTATTTAACGTGTGATACACTAAACTTTTTCATCAACTCACAGAATGAGAACCCTTCCCAGAGAACAAACGGCATTCTCCTATTGTCTTTAATTTCCAAGTGCCAGAGGGGAATTGCTTTTAATAAATACTTTTACACTGCACTTCAGTTGAATTGCCATTGTGTGAAAACAGGCCTGAGGAGAATAACACATTGCCAAATTCCCTCCAGTGAGTGCAAAATTATACTGCAGGTTCTGGCAGAGAAGTAAAGTGGAAATCTGATTACTTTGTTTCATTCTGTGTGGAGATAATGTGTGAGCACATTTAAATACATAATCTAATGTGTTTCAGCTCAGGCCTCAGATGATGAGTTAAAGTCAGCCCTACTAACCTTGCAACAGGAGACTTGCATTTAGAACTAACAACTAAAGAGAAAGTTGATGGAATTACATGTTATTCTATTTTCTGCAGAGCTAAACAGACCTGTTTATTCAATTCCCAATGCCAGCAACCACTATAAATTTAAGGACACTAACCCTACCCAGAGAAAGCCATCCATATTAATAAAACTAAAAGAACTGCCTGCCTACCATATTAGGGTACATCCAACCAAGGAATAAAAAAAATAAAGTGTAGGGATCATTTTTATGGATCAAATTATAGTAGGTGATGTAAGGTCCAGATAGAAACATAATAACTTGCTATTTAATTATGTCAAACTCACAATTGTATAGGTTATATATAAGCAGCTACTTTTGAAGAAATGTAGAGCAATTTTAGGAAAATTCAGCAAGGGGATACTTTGCATAAATGGCTATAAAGTATACAAGACCACTAGCAAGATATTAGACAGAAAATATTAACATTCTCCAGTAGTATAAAAAGAGCCAAACGTCTTACACTAACAGAAATTGTTTTAAGAGTAATCATATAAGATGATAATTTTCAAACTGGATTTCTTCCATTTTATTGGTTTTACCCATTGGTTTTATCCATAGACTTTGAGACAATTGGAAATCCTGACAATTTGAAGCCTAGAACTGATTTTCAGGCCACATGGGTTATGTTATTAACAGTTCTTCCAAGTCCAGGAAGCAGAGAGGTAAAATGTTTCATCAAGTGGTAATATTCACATGTGACAGGCAGACTCTTTTCACAGGTTAGGTTTTGTGATTTACAGCCAAGAATATAATTGTATCTTCCTCTAAAGTAAGGAGACACAGAAAGATTGAAATTTTAGAGAACCCAAATATCTCAACGATCTATGCTGAATGGTATCAACATGGAAATTCATACAAACAGATGGCAACTTTTAAGTAGTACGGCAGATCAGAGAGTCAAACTCAAGTTCACCGGGTAATTAGTGTGTAAAGAATAACAGATTTATTCACATTCATGGCCAAGTTCCTACTGTTTTCTTCTACTCACGGGTACAGGAGAGACTGTAAGCAAGTTATCTGTGACATTATAAACTTTTGAGTTTAGATCCTTTCTTTTAAATCATCAGATACTTCCTTTGGTTTGCTGTGTAGATTTTAGCAGTACTTACCTATTTACGTTCAATTGATAAATTATAGCCACCTTTGTTTCAAAAGAAATATGTGAAGCACCGTCTCTAAAAACAACTAATTGCCTATAGGCTTACAGTTGAGTTCACCTAAATCAATTTACAACCTACAAAGCTGTATGCCTCGGTTCCTGCTGTTGTCACCGTCCCTATCATTCTGCTACCATCACTTTTCCTGTGTGTGGCTAATTGTAGGCTGCCAGTGCCACAGTGGAAGACCTCATCCTTATGTGCATATGGGGCAGCACTAATGAGACTAAGTGGGTCATTAATTTTTTTAAAGGACATGAAGTTGGTAAAAAGATGGGTTGGGAGTCCTTGGAAAGGCCAGAGGAAGATAGTAGAAATGGATATGTCCAACTACATTGTATACATGTAGGAAATTTTCGAAGAATTAAAAAATGTTTTCCAATTCCCCCTATTTTCCTGCAAATTTCACAATTACACAAAAATCCGTTTACTTATGTACCATATTTCATCACCCATTCTTCTTCTTCTTCTTCTTATGTACACCTAGTCTGTTCTACTTCTTGTTATTGTGACAAGAATAGCCACAAAGATGGATGTGCAAATGCCTCTGTGGTATAATGAATCCTTTGAGTATATGCCTAGAAGTGGTAGAGCTAGCTCATGTGGTATTTTGTTTTTTAGATTTTTGAAAGGATTCCACACTGATTTCCAACTACCAGTAATGGATAAAATTTCCTCTTCCCCCACATCCTCTCTACCATTTGCTGACCTACTTTTGCTTTTTCTGATTTTGTTTAGTCTTTTTTTTTTTTTTTTTTTTTTTTTTTTTTTTTTTTTTTGATGGTGGTCATTCTGACTAAGGATTGCATTTACTCTGTGGATTGTTTTCAGTTGTATAGCAAGTATTACAAGATTAACTTTGCCAATCAGGGAACATGGGAAGTCAAGTATCTTCTCTAATTTCTTTTTTCAGTGTCCAGTTTTCCTTACAGAGGTCCTTTATCTCCTTGGTTATTTGGATTATTTCTAAAGGGTTTTGATGCTACTGGGAATGGATATTTTCCTGATTTCTTTCTTTAAAGTTTATTTTTATGCATATAAAGGCTACCAATTTTGTATATTAATTTTGTATCCTGCCAATTTACTAAAGGTATTTATCAGATCCAGAAGTTTTTGGTGGAGTCATGGAGTCTTTTAAGTATAAAAACATATCATCTCTAAGTAGTTTAACCCCTTCCTTCCAAGTCTTAATCTTTTATCTTTTTCTCTTTTCTTGTTGCTCTAGCTCATGCTCTAAGATTTATACTAAATAAGAGTGAAGAGAGTGGCTACCCTCATTCCATCCCACATTTAAGAGGAAAAGAGCTGTAGTGGCTTGAGTAGTTATGACCTCCATAGACTCATGTGTTTAAATGCTTCACCCATACAAAGTGGCACTACTAGGGGGTGCAGCCTTGTTGGAGCAGGTGTGATCTTGTTGGAGGAAGTATGTCACAGTTGGATGGGCTTAGAGGTCCCTTATGGTCAAGCTATACCCAGTGTGGCATACAATCTCTTCCTGCTGCCTGCAGATCAAGGTATAGAACTCTCAGCTCCTCCTCCAGCACCATGTCTGACTGTACACTGCCATGCTTCTTCTCATGACAATAACTAAACCTCTGAAGCTGTAAGCCAGCCCCAATTAAGTGTTTCCTTTATAACTGTTGCTGGGGTGATGGTGTCACTTCACAGCAATAGAAACCCCAACTAGACAACAGCATTCTATTTATATAGATTGGCCATACATAGCCTTTGTCACGGTAAGGTATGTTTTGCTTATTCCTACTTTCTTTAGGACTTTTATCATGAAGGAATGTTGAACTTCATAAAATGCCTTTTCTGCACCCTGCAAAATGAACATATGATTTCTGTCTCTAAGCTTATTAATATGAAGTATTAAATTCACTGGCTTTCATTAGTTGAACACACCCTACGTATTGGAATGAAACTACCTTTGTTATAATGTATGCTCCTAATGTAATCTTGAATTTGGTTTGAGAATATCTTGTTGAGGATATTTGTATCATGTTCATCACATATATCTGTCTGTAGTTTTCTTTTTTTCTTTGCAATCGTTTCTTATCCTTTTTAGATATATTTTCTTGTTTCCTTTCTGTTGCTGTGATAAAGTACTATGACAAAAAGCATATTAGGGGAGAAAGGAGTTTACTTGGCTTGTACTTACAGATCGCAATCCATCATTGAGAGATATCAGAACAGAACTGAAGCAAAAACCATGGAAGAACGCCACTTACTGGCTTACTCACTGGCCATGATCAGCTAGCTCCCTTACAGGCCTAGTCCCACTGCATAGGGAAGGTGCTATCTACAGTGGAATGGGCCCCTTCACATAAATCATCACTCAAGACATTCCCTCATAGACATGACTACAGGGCAATCAAATCTGGGTGATCCCACAAGTGAGACCCCCTCAGATAGACTGTTTCAAGTAGACAGCTGAAGGTAACTCCACCCCTTCTCAACTTGACATACAAGCATATCACTTTAAGCCATCAACTTTCATTTTTTTGTCCCTAAGATCTTATGTTGATATCATAATATAAAATACAGTACACAGTTTCTTAAAAATCTCAACACTTTAAAAGCTCAAAGTCTCTTAAGTGTGGGCTTCTGTGAGTCCCTCAGTCTTCAATCTCTTATGCCTTCAATACCAATGCCAGGTAGATAACTTTTACATGCTGACAATTTCAGCTACCACTTTGAGATGTAGCCTTGACACTCCTGTACCACAGTTTCTGTATGCTAACTCTGATAAAATATTTTTCAGAACACTTCATCTTAATAATGTTGATCTTATGTTTATTGCAACCAGTTCTTCAGCCCAGCTGACCAACATTCATTGTCCTAGCAAAATATAGGTTTTGTCTCAGTGGTGCTGGTTCTTGTTAATTATAGCTGATTCTTTATTTCCATCATTACCAGAAATCCTATATTCTTAATCCAAAAGAGAACAAACATGTCAATACAGTCTTTGCTTCTCTCTGAAACCTCACACATCAAGCCTCCATTGTCTTCATCTCTCTTAGCATCTTATCTTCCACAATCCCACTAATACAATATATTAGCCCCCAAGCACTCTTTGACTTTTCCAGTTCAAACCAAAGCAGTTTATTAGTGACACTACCAGACCTTCTATAAAAAAAGGACACATCCTTTTTGATTTAAATAAAAGTTTGAAGTTCCCCAAAGGACTTTTGAGAAAATAGAAAAAGAAATCAAGAAAAACCTCAGCCAGCAATTGAGAACTTGTAGAGTGCCTTTAAGAGTACTCTGGAAAGATTGGACAACAGTTGCATAAATAACTTAAAAATGGAAGAAATTTTGTCCAAAGGCATATTAAATGAAAATGGGAAAGTCATTGTTTATGTATGGCTCAAAGAACATATTTCCATGTGGATGATGCTTCAAACTGTCCTTGTGCTGATCCATGCAGAAACCCTCCTTCCACGAATGCTGACCTAACCCTGAACAGTGTGTGTGTGTGTGTGTGTGTGTGTGTGTGTGTGTGTGTGTGTGTGTGTGTGTGTTTTCTCATGTGAACTACTATACACACTAAAAATGCCTGGAAGCATATTTATGGAGTGTTTAATAAGAGTTAATAATGTTTTCTTTAATTCCAGCACTCGGAGGCAGAGGTAGATGGATCTCTAAGTTCAAGAACAGCCTGGTCTTCAGTGGAGTTCCAAGACAGCCAGAGCTACAAAAAGAAACTCTGTCTCAAAAAACAAACAAAAAAAATTAATAATAATGGCTTCTTCTGGGAAGCTGAGGAATAGCATTTTGGAAGCAGATGGTCTGTGGGAAGAGTGGACGAACTTTACTTTTTAATTTTTTACAAGAAGAATGTATCACTTACATAATTTAAATTTAAAAATTGATTTTCAATAAAGACATCCAAGTAGGAACACTGGTTATAACTTCCCTTCTTGGCTTGTAGCAGATCACACTGCAGAGTGTTTTGTCGTGGCAAGCTTTACTCTGTTCTCTTTCTGAAAATGACAGGATGAGATAGTGGGTTGTAAGTATTCATTTTCAATATGGAATGGTTATAAAATGTCAAACCCTTTCACTTTCGCCTTACATTATTTAGCTCTAAAAATTTTCAGGTTCTAAAACTAAGATAAATTTCTCTCCTGAGTTTATGTACCTTTGACACATTAAATTTACAGCAGTCATTTGAGACTGTATATCTAATGGTGGACATCAAAACGGTGTTTGTGATAATCATTTTTCTTCTCATGCTAGCATAGAGCAATCCCAAGAAATGTTCTTTCACGATCAAAGCAAATCACTGCCTGGGAAAAGAAATGCACCATTTTCAGCTAACTCTGCTACCAGCTAGCGCCAAATGCATTTGAAGACAGACTGTTTCACACTAGGGAATGTAAAGCACAGCACTGAAAAGCAGCCATGAGATCACCAAGACAATCTACGGAGAGAGACAGAGAGAGAGAAAAAAAGAGTGGGCAGAATGTACATGTTTATTCAGGGCAAAACTACCATCCGTGTTCAGAGCTTAAGCTTTATGTACTACGCAACATGCCCCAGAGAAGAGCTGAGACTCAAAAAAGGCAGAAGGGAAATATGCATGGCTCCCAACTGTCAACACGAGCAGTTGGGCAACTATATAAATCGTTATCTGAACGCCTTGCAGCACGTTCTATTTCAATGGTCTTCCAATGTGGGAAGGCATAGTTTGCACTTGAACTAACTGTATGTTGGAGCCTTTATCAGCACACAGTTCAGCACGACTGTCTCAGTGGTAAGAATCCCCAGCCCGGGAGGCCACAGAGCACACGAGTGCAAACTCAGAGTCCAGTTTATGTTTAGGGAGAAATGGAAATGTTCCTTTCTTCTTCTCTACCTAAAATTCATGTCACTTTAATTATTACTAAGTAAGAACACACTTGATTATTGGAAGATCAGAAGAGGAAAGGAGAAACATTATGTCTGTTATATAATTGTTTTACAGTTGCTACTAATTGAGACTCTAAAAAGTGGCCTCTCCTTTGTACTCCCTGTTAAGCAGAGCTTGAAAAGAAAATATTGAACTTCCATTATCTCATACTAAAATTTAAAAAGCCAATTAAACTTTATTAATAACTGTAGGAAGAATTTTGATCCGCATCCATATGTTCAAATCACATGTCAGATAGTCAATGCACAAAATGCTAAGAAATGTGTGGTTTTAGGTAGAGTTAGGTATCAGTAGACTTGAGAGTCACTGAGAACTGACACTTCTCTCATCATCATCAGCTTGTTAAAAAAAAAAAAAAAAAAAAAGCAACTAAAGCAAGCAGCCTCTGAATACTGATCAGAACAATTGGATCTGAGTTAGACCTGGGGCCCTGGATGGAAACATGACATCCTGACTACCTGGAAGATTTTAAGGTTGCTATCCAGCTGCAGTCTTTCTGGTAAAGAGCAGAGACAGGCAATCAACTGCCCTGGAAGAGTTAACCCAACGTGGTCAGAAAAATGCACCTGTGTAAAGCTCTCTACTCTAGAGACTTTAAAAATAGTACAAGCCTATCTACAACAGGAGGCTGGCACAACAGTCTCTCTGTCATTGTCTGTTTTTACCCTTAAGAGTGCCCAACCTGGGCTGGAGAGATGGCTCAGTGGTTAAGAGTGGCTGCTCTTCCAGAGGACTTGAGTTCAATTCCCAGCACCCATATGGTGGCTCACAACTATCCATAATGAGATCTGGTGCCCTCTTCTGGCCTGCAGGCAGGCAGACATACAGGCAGAACACTGTATACATAACAAATCAATAAATCTTTAAAAAAAAAAAAAGAGTGCCCAGCTTTACTTTGTAATAAATTATGGGGGTACAGTGTTAGTAGAGTAACTGCCACTGTGAGGCAAGAAGGAAATCAGAAAAAAAAAAGAAGAAAATCAGGTTCAATATGACTCAGTAGCTACTGCTTATTCACATTTTGAGAGTCTGACACCACACAGTATATTTTAGTCATATAAATAAGTACATACAATTTGGAAAATAAGTACAATACGATCTGAAAAAATGTTCCTTGGTGTAACACAATCATGTGTGCACATGAAGGCATAATTGCATTGAAACTCTTCTCAAAGGCCATGTCACTTCCTCCGTGAAGACAGATTCTAAATACAGGCTACATGTGTTATCTTAAGGGCCTAAGGCAAGATCCAGGTGGTCTCAGTCATACAGGTATCACAGAGATCACCTAGACTATTAATCACCTCCAGTCTAGCTTGGGAGAGTCATATATGGCCTGGCCCTAGAGATAGTGCAGAGATCATCTACGCTCTTAGCCATCTCCATTTCCAGCCTCCTGGGTAAAGCACATCTCTTCCTTTAAAGAGATAACCCCACGTATTTAACATTTCTAGTTTCTGTAATGCTTATCTGTGAGTGCAAGGACCTTTGTGCTCCCAACAATAAACCCCACCTATCTCTACACTCCTGTCCATGTCTCCTCTGAATCGTTCAGGGAAATCACAAGGACTGATGAGCCAAAGAGGGGTTTGGAGCAAGGTGTTATAGCAGGTGGGATTTCGTCAACTCATCCTTTTCACCAGCTCCTCAGCTTTCAGCACAGTGGACTTTAGATATGTCTAAGTAAATAGACTGACAGATGATTATTTTTGAGTATAAGGGATGGAAACCAGGGCCTCAACCAACAGTTCATTTTTATATTAAAATTTCTAAAGATTGTCAAAGGGTTATACAGGAATCTCAGCAAGGAAATATAGACTGAAAATGAAATTAATGATGTAAGTTCAAGGAGTAAAATGCAGACTTAATATTTCTAATAAGAGTTCTTTACTATGAAAGAAAAAATGATATAAATGATATAAAATGATACAAAAATGATATAAATGATATAAAATGATATATGGCTCTACAGTGGTCCTTCAACATTAGAATTCTCCAAAGGTTTCCATTTTTTCTATAACACAATTTTCCCATAATTGGATATTGTCCCTTACAATATTAATTAGAGAAGGCTTATGCATGTGGTGATGTGTGCATTTGTATATACAACTTACAAATAAATATTTGGGGAGTGTTATTCATTTCTTTTACCAACAGAGCTCTAAATTTAACACTTTTCTTTAAAATGCCATATTTTTTTTCTTAAAAATGTGTCAAGGAATGAGAACACAGTAAGTAAAAGAATGCATCAGTTTTATTTTCTGGTTGATTTTGCTCTGAAATGCTGACCAAACTCATTTTCTAAGGCAACACTAATTTAAGCATATACACAATAAAATAATTTTTTTGAACTACCTTGTTTAGCTTTGACCCACCCACCACCTCCACAGCCATTTTCCTAAAGTGATTAACTAAAGAAATATGTGATGGCACAGTACACTCTAAGAGAAAATGCTGATTCACTTAAATAAGTAAATAATTTTCAACTTATTTAACTAGTTTAAATGCAAATGATGCATTTTTGTTTTGTATCTGAGTCTTTTCTTAGAAACATGCATAATATTTCAGAGTGAAAATGTAAAAGCTACTTGAAAATATTAACACATCCTTATAGGAACAACTACAGAGATGGCCTCTGCTGCTTTCTCAAAGGCACAACTGAGAACACAACAGAAACTGGCCGTTCTGCCCCCACATTCCAGGATGAAGGGCACCAGCCCACCGCCCAGTGGCATAGCACTAAGGCTATGTATGCTTCCTGACAAGCAGAGCTTTTGGCCACTAAAGGGGACTTTGGCAAAAGTACCATGATCACCTTAGCAAGGAGCCAACTCAGCTAATGCCAATTCAATTCTTTTTCCTGAAATTACTACCTTTCACGGAAATTTGAAACAAGGAAGAAGAGAAAAAACTTCAAGGAAAAAGAGAAAAACACTGTGGGATGTAAGACAACATTTACATGGGAGTTTTAAGCCATTGTACAAATGGCTGTTGGACAGCTAAGCACTCTGCATTTGTTATGCTTTGTGTAAAATCTCAGCCATAATCTGAGAAATGTTAAAAGATATACAATCATGCCTGGTGGTGGCTGACACATGACTTTAATCCCACAGTTGGGGGGCAGAGGCAAGAAGATCTCTGAGTCCAAGGCCAGGCTGATCTACAAAGTGAGTTCCAGGACAGCCAGGGCTGTCAGCCAGACAGAGAAACCCTGTCTCAAAAAAAAAAAAAAAAAAAGCCAAGCAAATAGAAACAAGATATACAATCATATTTATGATATTTATGATGGTTTTAACCTATGTGAACAGTATGGTGCACTTCACCTGCATTTAATATACTACAAAAAAAATATGTAGCTTCTCCTTAACTATGGTGACTTGGTGATAGTTTTTTGTTTGTTCTATATCCTTCTCTATTAAGGATTTTTGTCTTCAGATTTGGCATTAGTGAACGACAGAAGTAAATTCCAACAGTGTGCTTTTCCAGGTGAGACTGTGAAATTTGCTGTGAAAGACTGTATAGACAACATCTCACCAACTCAAGGTAATATTACCAAGTAACTTGGGATTCCCTTTCTGGGTTCTAAGTCTCATTGAAGAAAATAAGAGGTAGAAACTGTCCCAGGCAGTTGTGGAAAAGGAAAAAGAAAGATAAATGAAACCAGACCAAAAACAAAAGCTTCCAAACACATTTCTTGCCTCTGGCCAAGACAGAACCAAGGACATAACCACTTTCTGGCCAAGGACAAGAAGTAGAACTGCTCACTTTTGGGGCTCCTAACATGACACTGCTGGATCAGTTTCTATCTCCCCTTCTCATCTCTACTACTTCAAACAAATGGAAATATGATTCACTGAATCTGAGTATCAACATGTTAAAGATTTTCTCATGTTTCATTATGTGTATATGTGTCCTATGACAATGGTGGTCTTAAGCTGAAAGTGGTTTGAAGCTGTGAAGGGGGGAGTTTGGAGGGAAGGCTTTGGGGGTGCATTTGGAAGCAGAGGGAAGCAATTCTGTGATTAGTTAGAGTTTGAGCACTTGCCTTGTTTGGATTATCCAAGTGGATAATCCCTGCTTATATGACTAATGCTCAGTCAGCCCTTCATGGTGGCAGAGCTTAAGCTTCATCCTGAGCACATGAAAACCCGGGGCTTGGAGCTACCTGAGCCTCTAGCTTCCTGTAAAGTTATTTTATCACTGCTTTTCAAATCCTTCCCATGCCCTCCTTTTAAGACACTAACTTTAGAGTAGGGTAAAACGGACACCTCTGCACTGCTTCCTTGATGTACCTGTGTGGTGTCAGTGACTCATCACTCAACTTGAATGAAATCATCACAAATTATCTGTTACAAAGACAGTTTCCAAATGTCACTTAAGAAGTTACTATAACAAGTACTTAGAGAATGCTTTTGCTGAGAAGCATTGATTCCCTCCCACACCCCCCAATTTGGACCAGCATGGTAACTAAAAGCTGGGCACTAAGCCTTCCACTGTACTTATCTCCTTTACATGAAGTCAGTCACTGGCTTAGTACTTCACATAGAAATATTAATCACTAAAAGAGTGTCCATCTAAAAACTGGTCTTACTTTCAAGGCTTAAGGCACAAGGGGCTTCTTGCTATCAGCTTTTACAGTGTCTTTTTCCAGACCCCTAAAAGGCCCCTGGAGGTTTCCCATCATCCTAAGCTTACAGTTACCTTGGATTCCAGGAACAACAGAATATCACTGACATATGAGTCTATCATGAGCTTAACCTTAAGCATGGTGGACAATTTGTAATAACAGAGGACAACTTTTGAGAGTCACCTGCCTACTTCCACCATTTGGGACTCGTGGATCAACAGGCTTGGTAGCAGGTACTTTCATCACTGAGCTATCATGCAGAACCCTATTTTATTTTATTTTATTATTTTACTGATACAGGTCTCACTGTGTAAGTCAGGTTGATCTCAAATTTGCTATATACTCCAGGCTGACCCCAAATGCATTGCAGTCCTCTGACCACCCAAATGCTATAACAAACCCTATAGACATGAGCCACCATATATGACTGAGGTTACTTTAACAGGTGCTGTTAGCAAAGATAGCTTTCTAGAAGAAAATAAAGTGAGACAACCGCCCCATCTCACACACCAGCTCTAGCCCACAGATTTTCAACTGGGGTTTTTTGTCCATTAACAGGTGCTTGAACCATGTCTGAAGAACTTCCTAATTGTCACAACTTCAAAGATTGAGAAGGGGCATTGCTATTAACATATGGTGAGTAGATGCTAAGGATGCTTACATATGCCCTCTAGTGCATGACATTAAAGACAATGATGGTCTAGTACCAATGCCAAGACCCTAAACTAGCTGTTCTCAACCTGTGGGTCTTGGCCCCTTTGAGGTTAGCCTGTCAGATATCTTGCATACCAGATGTTTATATTACAATTCATAACAGTAGAAAAATTTCAGTTATAAAGTAGTAATGAAATAATTTTATGGTTGGGGGTCACCACCACCTAAGGAATTGTATTAAAGGGTCACAGCATTAGGAAGGTTGAGAACCACTGCAAGCCATGGTTAAGGAGACCCACATAGATTGACAAAGGCCAGGAGAAGAGTAATGAGCATTGAAGGTCACCTGATCCCAGTGATGCTCACATTGTCCTTCTGGCATTGGTGCTTTTTAAATAAATGTCTTTATTACCATATGCAATTATGGTATACAATGGGTATCATTATGATATTTTCATACATGTACATAATGTACTTCGATTTAATTCACATTCACCCACCCCTGTTTCCCTGTCTTGTTCTTCCATTCTTTCTGAATCCCTTCCCTCTTTCATTGTTCCAACTAGCCCTGTCTTCTACTTTCATGTCTGTTTTGTGTTATCCACTGAGTTCCATTAAGGTTGCATATAGGAGGAGGAGCACCTTACCAGTGGCTATACCACTAGAGAAAATGTCTCTCCATTCACAATTAATCATTAATTTGATGACCTCAGGAAAGGTGAGAAGGGACCCATGATCCCTTCCTCATTCAATGACAGAAGGTTGATGAGTCCAGTATTGTCTGATTACAAGGAAATCACAGCTGCTGTGAGTTCAAGAGTGAAACAGCCATTCCATACTCATAAGTCAGGGTTCCACACCACACCCACTACCTCTCCTAGGTCTTACATTCTTCTTGCCCCTTCTTCCAAGATATTCTCTGAGTCTTGGAGGGGTGATATAGCTGTTCCATTTATGCCTGAGCATCCAAACAGTCATTTATTCTCATCACTTTGATGAGTTCTGAGTCTCTGCAGTTACCAGATTACTGCAAAATAGATGCTTCTTTGGGCCTGAGAAGATGGTTCAATGGGTAGAGTGTTTGCCAGACCAGTGAGGAGCTGAGAGTTCAGATTGCCTGAACCCATGCAAAAGCAATCTGTGACTCCAGAGCTAGGGGAAGCATAGATGGATGGTACCTGAGGGATCAACAGCAAGTCTACCCAAAACAGCAAACTCCAGACCAATCAATGAGAGACCCTGACTCCAAAAATAAAGTGGAGAGCAACTAAACCAAATAATCCACACCAGCCTCTGGCATACACACACACACACACACACACACACACACACACACACACACACACACACAATTTTTTAATGTAAAAAAAAAGTTTCTCAAAATCTAAGTGTAGTGGTACTCACTTTTAATTTTAATGCTTGGAGGCAGAGGCAGGTGTATCTCTGAGTTTGAAGCCAGCCAGGTCAATGCAATGAGACTCAGTCTCAAAAAAAAAAAAAAAAAAAAAATAGAAAAGGCAAACAAAACAATAAAAACAAACAGCTTCTCTGATTAAAGCTGACAGTATCCCTATTTTCTGGTCATAAATGTATGCATTTAGAAGGTAATTTGATGGTCACATCATGTCCATTTAAGAAAATAACAATAGTAGTTTCACCACTAGAGCATATTACCTCCCCAGGCATGGGCTTTTGG
Source organism: Peromyscus leucopus (assembly GCF_004664715.2). Taxonomy (NCBI): domain Eukaryota; kingdom Metazoa; phylum Chordata; class Mammalia; order Rodentia; family Cricetidae; genus Peromyscus; species Peromyscus leucopus. Next base: position 13,009,267 of record NC_051075.1, read on the forward strand.
TGATGTATTCAGGAACAGATATAAATCGTACATACAATAAAAGAGTGGTTGATATTCCCATGAAAGATTTCTCACTATTATACCAAAGGGTACTGCTTGTCTGGTAGTTAATAGTGTTGAATTCAGGGTCCACAGTTGGAAAGATTGTTAATTTTCACCCCCCAGCAACTGACATAGTATCTTCCTTCACTGTGAAGACTAGTCAGCAGGGAAGCTTCCAACCCTGTTCCAGCTGCATATATACTGTGACCAGGGAGTGTGGGATGCTCAGCAATAGGTTGTTCCCATTGTTTTAGGTAAGATTTCTATTGCTGCAATAAAACATCAAGAAACTTGCTATGGTAGTTAAAAAAAAAAGCCCCTAAAGGGAATGGCACTATTGGGAGGTGTGGCCTTATTGGAGTAGGCATGGTCTTGTTGAAGGAAGTGTGTCACTGTGGAGGTAGGCTTTGAGGTCTTTTCTTCAAGCTTCACTCAGTGTGATAGTCAGTAGGCTTCCTGCTGCCCTCTGGTCAAAAAGTAGCCAGTACCACATCTGCCTGTATTCCACCATGCTCCCCATTGTGATGATAATGGATTGAACCTCTGAAACCTCTGAGGTAAGCTGCTGCCTCTATTAAATATTTTAATGTAAGAGTTGCCGTGGTCATGGTGTCTCTTCACAGCAAAAAAAGAAAAAGAAAAGAAAAGAAAAGAAAAGAAAAGAAAAGAAAAGAAAAGAAAAGAAAAGAAAAGCCTAAGACACTTGGGGAAGAAGGGTTTTACTTCAGCTAGCTTTCACCCCCCAAACTCAGTCCATCCAGACAGGAGGTCAGGGCAGGAACTCATGGCGGGAACCTGGAGGCAGGAACTGAAGTAGAAGCCATAGAGGAGTGCTGTTCACTGGCTTGCTTGCTATGTTTTGTTCAGCTTGCTTTCTTATATAACGCAGGACCCAGGAGTGGCACCAGCCCTGTAGGATGGGCACTTCTACATCAATCATTAATCAAGACAGTGCCACCAGACTTGCCTACAGGACAATCTTATGGAGGCATTATCCCAGTCATGGTTTCCTCTTCTCTTCCTCATCTCGTCCCCCTCCCCATTTAACCCCTCCCAATATTCCCCATTCTGCTCCCATGCCATATGTGCCCTACTCCCCTCCGCACTTCATCTTTCTGCCCCCCTCATTTCTCTCTCAGTATCTTGTCCTCAGCCCACACTCACTCTCATGGGAATGTTCACACATAAAGATTAGACATGAAAATCTGCATCTGAGAGAGACTGTGGTGTTTGCCTTTCTATGTCTGGGTTAGCTCATTAAATATAGTATTCTTCACTTCAGTCCCTTTCCCTACAAATTTCCTTTTACTTTATGGTTGAGTAAAATTTCATTGTGTAAATACCAGATTTTCACTATCTGTTCATCAGTTAGTGGACATCTAAGCTGATCCTGTTTCCTTCCTACTGTGAACAGAGAAATAGTAAACATGGATGTGGAAGTACTCTGTGATGCAATAGTCATTTTTGTATATGCCAAGGAGTGATAGTGGTGGATTACCAAATCTGAAACAGTTTTTTTGTTGTTGTTTCAAATAATCCTCATTCATGGAAAAATAATAAATTTGTATGAGCAACTGATAAATGAAACATTTTCTCTTTTTAGGCAAAACCATCATAGAACTTGACTTGAGACAGAAAACAGCAACTCACAATCAAGAGGTGGACATATTTTCCCACTCCCCATTACAATCAGAATCCCAAACAAGAACTATTTTCTTCCCCATGAATGATCATTTATATGTAAAAACTAACTTAGTAGAAACAGTTAAAGGACTAAGAGCTAAACAAAGCTGAATAAGAATGTAGCAAAGTAAAAACCTGGCCAGGATTATATGTGAGGGTCTAGAACTGAGAATTCCAGTCAGGGGAAACATGGGGAATTGAAGCCAGTGGGCTGCAAAATAAAGAGAATGAGAGAAGAGAGCTGCTGAAGAAAACCAAAGAGAAGTCATCACCATTCTGGTGCCATGCTGACTTTGGCTCAGGACCCCATCACCTTGAACATTCATAAGTGTCTGTGTCTTTGGAGCAGGCAGGAAAAACTAATTGGCTAAGAGAAAATGCCTAAAATTTTGCTCAGCAAAAAGACTCAAATAAAAGTCCAACATCTGATGGTAGCTGTGCAACTTTATACATGACTTCTGGAAATCTCAGGTATACAGCTGTAAAATGGGAATAATAATTACCACCGAGAGATCTGTGAGAATCAAAGAGGTAGGCAGATAAAGGTTCTATACTTCACATCTTCCTCCTCTCCACTTGCTATTCACACTGTAGTGAAGGAAAGAGACAAGAGCAGCCACCTGTGAATCAGTTGCTGAATTTCTTCAAATATTTGTGTCTTTAAAAAAATTCTGAAATAATTTCTAGGGTGAAATAAACACCATTCAATAAAATTTCATTTGCTATATCTTCAATACTCTTGAAGAAAATGTGAATGTAGATTTATAAAATTAGACTTCCTTATGAAATAAAAGAAAGCAATATTAATTTCTTGAGGCTCTATTGCTTTGGAACTGGGGAAAATAAAAAGCTCTAATTCACAGATTCTGCACTAAAGGAGTTAAAAATTGATCAGAGATTCCAAACAAGTAAAAATTTTAGATGCATTAAAAATTAAACAACGGCTCAAGAAATAATAGAAAAGATGTCATGAGGCAGTTCATGATTAATTTCTAACTGAATTGTGCAGACAATAATTGTTATATGAATTTAGAAGAGAAAGAAACTGCTTCTGCATATATAGTGAGAGAGTTTTTAAGACAACTGGACTTCAGTGTCCTCTGGGCAGAAATCATCCTGCAGGCCTAGTGATCTTGAACTCTTTGTAGATTTTATCTTTTCCTTTGGATTTTGGTTTTGTTTTTTTTAAATGAGTTGACATAATTAGGATTGGGAGAATGATGCCTCCTCCCTTCCAGGGAAAGTCTTCCCAGACTAAATTGGTTGTTTTGGGAATCTGTGGGAAGAACAGAGGAGGTATCCAATTGCAGCCATCCTCCCTGTTAATGCCCTCATCTGTACACAGGATGCCCTTCTGTCTGGGAATCCCCAACCCAGAAATACATTCCTCACCTTTTCCACTGTCGCAAATTTTTGTAACAACAACCTCAAACTAACTTCCTAGTTCTTGAGACACCAATAACAATTAAAATCTGCAGGGTGACAGCCAGTGGGTTCTTCTAAGTATTAATCAGGTTAGATCCGGGTTCATGGGCTGACCAAAGGAAACAAGATTCAATCTTCAAACCTTCAGAACTCACAGAGCCTCAATGCCAACAAGAAAGTTTGAGACACTTGGGCGTTGGAGCAAATGAACAAACAGATATCTGATTTGGATTCCAACATATACCCTGACAGCAAACAAGTAAAATAAGCACAAACAGAACTGCTCACAGCCGCTTTTATTTAACATCTTTTTTTTTTTTTTTTTTTTTTTTTTTTTGGTAGAACACTGAGTTGTTTTCGTTTGAATGGTCAGAAGCCCAAGATAATTTGTTCTCCCAAATCCTTTTCTTTTTCATTTAAACACATGTCTGTCCTTGGGGAATTAATTGATAGTTACTGCTCAAGTTGCTTCAAAACATATTTCATTCACTGAAAATCAAACACTCTGTGAAACAATCTACATATCCAAAAGGTTGCCTTTTCATACATTATTTCAAAGGTGGTTCACTCACATTCTAACTTCCATGGGATATTTCAGCACATTTAATACCTCAGTAGCACACAGTCTCCGGATTAAGCTTCTGAATTTTAATCATCAGTCTAGAGAATCAATTGACTGTGTGAAGTTAGAAGTGATGATTTAGAGTTGGAACACAGAAGAGAAATTTTGTCTGTCAGAGAAAAATCACCACACCTAGTATTGTCGTGATACAACCTAAAACATACCAGTATGTATAAATTAAATTGTCAAAAAAATACCAAGTTGGTTGTTTGTCTGCTTTTGTTTTTTAATTTTTATTTATTCTTCTCTCACACAATACATGCAGACCACGGCTTCCCCTCCTTCACTCCTCCCAGTCCCTCTACCTCCCTTCTTCCCCAGATCCACTCTCACCCTTTACCCCCAGGAAAAGTAATATTATAAACATTTGGTTTTACACAAAGGACCTCTTTCGAATATACATGGCCTCAGTGTCTTATATATCAAAGTTTCTTGACTTTTTCATTTAATATAATTTAAATAATCAAGGGAGAGATCCATGAATATCTAAGTTTCATTTTCAACATAATTTTTTAGGAATGATTCTTATCTGGATATGCCTAAGTCTCTTCCACAGTGTTTAAGACCATCTTTGCCCACTAATCTCTTCAAGATAACAATTCACTCTGTCCATGCTGAAGCAGTTCACAATCTACTCATTTTCAAAGTTACCCTGAACATAGATAGGGATCTGCTATAAACTCTCCAGATTTATAGTTTCAGGGATGAATGGCATTAACCCACAATCCTGGTATCTTAGACATCTATGTTATAATTAAACTTACTGCAAACTTTTGTAAAATATTCATTTGTAGACACAGAGGGAAAATATGAAGAGAAAGTGACCTTAATTATTACATAACACTAATACTTTTATCAGCCTTAAACAGGACTGTGAGGAAATAGATAATAACGATGAAACTGCTGTGATTGCAAAACAGATGAGACCTTCTAGAAGCAGCAGTAGAAAGATCCAAATGTGTCTCCCATTATAGACAGCCCTAAAACTAAGACAGTGCTGAGATGAGGCTCCCTCAGACCAGAACCCTCTGATGAACAAACTCAGCTCTTTCAAAGATACACTATCTCTTTCCAGATGCTCACATAAGTATAAAACAAAGGGAGTCACGGATTTCACCAAGATAAGACAATCATGGCACAAAGTGGCTCTAGATCTGTTTGCTCATCCAGGCAGCTGCTTGATCAGAGCCTCTGAGGCACCGGAAGCACTGGTTTGTTCCAGGCTGCCTGGAAATGCTCACTGCAGCATAAAATCGAGAATGGGAAAGATGAGATGGTGGGAACAGGGTGAGTGTGAAGTTTATCTCAGTTTCAAAAGTGGGTATCCTAATTAGTGTCAACTGTTAACGTGACACAGCCTAGAACCATCTGAAAAGGGGTCTCACTGGAGTAATTCTCTTTATCAGATTGGCCTGTGAGGAAGTATCTTCATTATTAATTAATATAAGACTGTCCAGCCCATTGTGAGCAGTACCATTCCCTGGGCAAGTGGTCCTGGACTATACAAACAAACTAGTTAAGCATGAGTCTCAGTAAGTTAGCAAGTTGCAGACCTCCATAGTTCCTGCTTCAAGTTCCTGATGAATCTCTTCACAGAGCACATGGCTACAGAGGAGGGTAAGGGAACAAAAGCATGGTTCTGTCAACAAGAAAAAATAATATAGTAAAGACTTCACAGCATGGCAATTGTCTGTTCTGCGCTGCTGCATGCCATGAATGTCAGACTCATGAACAAGTATGTCCACTCTATGCCAAACTCAGCAAAGTTCTGTTTCCTCCTCCTTCATGAGATCCCCTTATGTACCCTGTTGCATCTTATCACATTACATATAAACAATCAAAATTCCCATGGGGGTGGTGATGTGGAGATGACCTGGTGGGTAAAATGCCTTCCATGCAAGAATAAAGACCTGTCTGCAATATCTGTATAAAAGCTGAGCATAGTTACATACATCTGTAAACCAACTGCTAGAAAACTGGAAAGGGGTGGATCCTAGGATATCACTGGCCAGCCACTCCATCCAAATCAGTAAGCTACACAAGATCAGTGAGACACACTATCTCAAAAGCAGATACATCTTTAAACATACATACACACACACACACACACACACACACACACACACACACACACACACACAAAATTGCCAGAAGCCTGAGTTTTCCATCATCTTATTTTCTCTGTGTAACCAATCTCATATTCTGAATATTTGATGCTTCATTCTACTGCCACTTGTTCCTAGTGCATTTTCCTCGCTCTCCTGTGGCCTTTTCTCACCCAGAACAAGCTCTTGAACTGTCCAAAACACAAAGCTTCATTGCCTGGAAGAGGGTCTTATAATAAAGACTCCCATCATGAAGTCACATGCAAACCTTTGAATGTGTAAATATGTGACCCTCTGGCAAATTATTTTAGAGAACGCTTTGGCCCAGTAATTTTATTTAAAAATCACAAGTAAGAAATCAAAAACTAGAATATTTAGCAGGGAACATCAGACCTCTCAGAGTCTGTTTGCTACCTGCCTCTCAGACTCATTCCATATATTTGATGCACAAAAAGTAAACTGCTTACAGTTACTCAGGTACACCCCCGTTTTACGTAAGTGCAAACCAGAACTCTTCTTTCTAAATGATTATTGCTGTCCTAATATACTCAGTACTTATCAATGCACCCTTAAAAACCCAGCTTGTATATCTCTTCCCCTGTAAGATTCTATGCACAGCCTCATAGCACATCCCTTCCTCTTGTAAACTTTGAATCGAAATAGTTTTTCTCCCTATGACACATTTGCACGGCATGCTTGCCTATTGCCTCTGTAAAGTCTGAGCTGCCTGAGGGAAAGACAGTGTCTTACTGTTTAGGAATAGCTCCATCTTCTAGAAGAGCACAAAGTACAGAATAGTTATTCTTGATGTATTTTTGGAAAAAAGTCATTTGAAAACAAATAGGCTGATAGTTGATTTATAACAATATACTGGGTATTAACCAGAAATTGAGTATTATCCTTAAAACTATTCTTACCTAATTTTGATACCAATTATTCTGAAATTTTATAGTGCACTAGGCATACCAGTAAAGTTTCTTAAAATTGGGGAATTGAAGCCTCCAGCCTACAGAGCCCAAATCTCTAGGGCCAAAGCCTTAGTGTCCACATTTTTAATAAGCTGCCCAGGTGAGCCTAAAGCACTATAGCATCAAGATTCAACAGAAGCTATTTTCTATCCCAGAACAAGGACCCAATATAAGCTCTCATTTGTTTCCTCTTTGTGAGCATAGACATGGAAGTCCATTACTACTAAGGGCAGAAAGGACAATCAACCTCGGTCACAACTGGCACGCTTCCCTTGAAGATGGAGAAGAAATGAGAGGGCACTCACAGGTGGAAATCAAAGGAGGCCCCAGAAGTCATTTAGACAGTTCCAGTCGAAAAACTAAAGCAAGAAAATTAGCAGCCCGGTGCCAAGAAACTTTATTTTCACTTTTCCTCAGGGTATAAATAATTTATAAGTCAAATAGAATTGTTCTGGCCTTAGTGGTTTTGCATAATGGCTCTTAGCATGGTGTTTGTAGCTGTGTTCAGTAGTATTTTTCTTATATTTCCATAAAGCCTTTACCATACTATTCCCAAATCATCCCAATAGAACTCCCAACCCAGCTCTGGCCAGGCCAATATCCTGTGAAATAACAAAATTGAGAAGGCTAGGCATTAAGTCAGAAATAACCCAGGTCAGCCTGTTCAAAATTTGAGTGCTTGCTGCCAGCCTACAGATTTTCTCTTAGGTCAAGAATAGAACGAGCATAACTCTTACACTCCATCCCTCTTTGCAGACTGTTACTTATTCATGAGGTTAATTGCTTTTTTTTATTTTTTGCTACCTTTATCTTCCATGTTTTATTTATGTATTACTTACCTTGGCAAATATCCTAGCCATGGAAGTGTCTCACTTACACAGAGATTCAGTGGGAAGTACTATCAGACCCATGGCTGATGACCACTCTATTTAGTGCCTGTTTGGATCTTGATGTTCATTGGTCTGCTCCCAGACAACGAATCAGCAATCATTTCAACCTCTAAGGGTCCAGTTCTGCACATAGCTTAGACTTGTCAGAATCTTATGGGAAATTTCCATGTTTTTCTGTTCAATTCTTCCTCTCCCCCACCCCCACTCTTTCTGTTCATGCACATTGCACCTGCATGGTGTGGGCCTGGGGTGGTCCCTGGGTCATCCTGTACCTTTGGTTTGTAGTCTTCATAAACATTTCCTCTCAATAACTTGAATATCCAGTTGCATCTTGACCTCCTGAAGGGTTCTCTTTTACCTTGTTAAAGCAAATTCATCTGGCTATGGCTGCTCACTCCCATAATCCCAACACTAGGGAGGCTAAGCCAAGAGAGTTGTCCTAGAGTTCAAGGCCATACTGGGCTATGCAGTGAGTTTCAAGCCATCCTAATTATGTCCCAAAGAATAAAATAGTACTACATACTCTTTATAATTTTTCTCAATAAAAGATAAAATATCAGGGGTAACTTTTCAGTCATCCACATCAGAAGTCTAGAAATGCAAGTGGAAACTATAATCTCTAAACCCTTCGATCTGTCAGATGAATACCACTAATCCTTCTCCATCAACAATGCAGACAGCAAAAATAATCATTCGCCAAGCTTTACCTGGTTCCTAATCCATATAATTTCCAGGTGAAATACAAAAGTAGTTGTTTTCGCCATTAACTGTGGAGTTGTTTAAAACAACAGCTATCTAGAATATATGCCACTTATTTCCTTGATTTTTCTCTCCTGTGTAATAGAATCAAAAAAAATCACTATCTTGGGCCAGTGAAATGGTTCAGTGGGTGAAGGTGCTTGTCACCAAGTCTGATGACCTGAGATGAGAAACAACTCTGGCAAGTAATCCTTTGACCTATCACACAGCACACACACACACACACACACACACACACACACACACACATACACACACACACACACACACCACACACACACACATACACACACACACACACACATACACACACACACACACATACACACACACACACCACACACACACACACACACACACACACCACACACACACACACACACACACACACACACATACACATACACACACCACCCACATACACACACACACACCACACATACACACACACACACACACACACACACACCACACACAGAATCCACACACACAGCATACACACACAGCTCACACACAGCATACACACTCAGCATACACGCACACAGAGAAAATAAATGTTAAAAATTATTTTTAATAATCAGTGCATTATCTATGAAATTTCATTTCAAAAGGAAAATGTTTTAAAAGCCTATCTATGAGTTTTTCACAGTCTCCCATGCTTTGAGAAACTAATATAAGATGACTTGTTTTTCAAATATGACCTATTGGGTGAAATGGAAACTATTTTGCAATTCTAGGTGCTTAAGAGTTCCCTTTAACAGTTCCCCTGCCAGTGGATCTTTATTAGTTCATTTGCCATCTCAACCTTATAGAAACCAGCTCAATAATCTCCCAGTTAGTATGCAATTCTGCAAGATTTTAAATGCTTAAAGAAAGTGGGGTGTGGGAGGGCCACTCCCACTTTTTCCCCAGGGTACTCCTGAGAAGGGAGGAGGGAGAAATATTTATATAGAAAGGTAAAGGGGAGAGAAACAGATAGAAACACAGGATAGCCTTGGGAGGGCCTGGATCAATATTCACCAGTGGCCTTTTCTGTCTCTTCTAAAGGGCTTTTTATAGGAATGCCAAAAGGTGTAGCAAAAGACCACCCCATAACACAGCCAAGTGCAGACCCTTCCAATCACCTTGTAACCACACATGTGGTCAAGCAATCCTCTAATGCAGCCCTGCTGGGTAAAGCAAGCTCAGATCTCACTAGGAAACCTTTGTGGGCCTCCACAGTAGGGGTGGTGCAGTGAGAAGACTTTAAAAATTGGGGCTATCAAAAAAAAAAGCATGCTGCTACAGACGGATTTGAAATGGAACACTGATTTTATTTTGATCAATAAATCCAGATAACACAAGGCATTACCATTCTCAAACACTGCAGTTTTTGCTTCATTTTAACTGAATGTGTCTGGTGGAATCTTGCTGTATTCCATAAAACAGAATGACAATTATTTTCCCCAGCCAGACAAGCTACACCTATCTGAAATCAATCTTTTAGCCTGGCAAATACATTGTAAATTGTAAGGCAATGTGTATAGTAAAGCAAGTGCCATAGTCAATTCTAATAATTATTTAAAAGCTTGTCAGGGTTTTGATAATAGTAGAGAGATGAGAATTTCTTACACAGCATGCCAGATCAGCACAGTTTCCAATTTGAGATTACAGGCCTTTGAGTAACATGTCATCAAGTTCACACAGTATTTATGGCCAATATGCTCAAGAAATTAAAAGCTCTCAATCTTATGCAAGGCATAGATGTGACTGACTGACAGAGAAGAGCTGAAGATACTTCATATGTGGTGAATATACACCTTTTATAGATGCTTTGATTGTTTTCCAAGTAAGCCAATACCTGCTCTTGAGTTAAAGGCTTCTGGAACTCTCCCATACCCATATCCCTTAGTTAGCTATAATCCAGGGCATTCCAATAATCTTATACCTAAATTAATTGATCCCATAAATATCTGTGTAATTCTTCCCACTCATTGTATCTTCTTTTTTATTTTTCTTTAGTCATTTATCTATTTTGAGTGAATGCATGCATTCACGTGTACTTATGTGCCTGTATGTCCATGACATGGTACATGTGTTGAGGTCAGAGGATAACATGAGAAAGATAGTTCTTGCCTATCAACATGTGGGTCCTGGGGATTGAATTGAGGTCCTCAGGCTTGGTGGCAAGTGCCCTTAACCAATGAGTCACCTCAAAGGCCCTATTGTCTTCTAAAAACCATTCTTTCCACTGCTATATTTCAAAACAGTGCTCTTTTTAAGTATAATCCATACATTCAAATATACACACATCCACGCATTCCATATGTTTCAAAAAAGCTTGAAAAAGTAGAAGAGGATGACTTAACAAATATAAGTTGTTTTATTTTTAGATGGGAGCAATATGGGGTGAGCCCATATTGAGTCTTTAATGATGTAATTTTCTTTTTTGGGCTAAGAGTGGTGGCACATGCCTATATTCTCAGACCTTGGAAGGTAGAGAAAGGAGGATTAGGAGTTCAAGAACACCCTCAACTACATATCAAGTTTGAAACCAGACTGTGCTGTATGTCTCAAAAATGTATAATAATAGTTGTATGGCATAGTTTTAATTTTTATTTATTCTTTCCAAATTTCAGACGCTTATCTACAGCAATGGTAAATGACCTTGGACAATGGGGAATGAAGAAATGATAGACACACATACAAAAAAAACTGGAGTTGGTTGGATCATGCATCTTATAAAGATACACCACAGCATCTCATTTATTTTATTCATCTGAGCTAAGGAGTGGACTTATTGTATACAGCTAAACAAGGAGGCAGGTTTAGCTAATCTAAGTAGAGGGTCCAGGGGAGTGATCTCAGTCTATAAACATTCTAGAAGAGAAAGTTTCAGATAACATTTTCTATACACAATGGCAAAATCTACATGTAGAACAAGAGAAGTCTTTGTCATTCCCATGGATCTGAGACATTGGCGTCCTTGATATGATTTTCCCCAAAGCAACAACAAATTTACTCAGGGCTTTGATCACATGATAATGTGAATCATTAAATATTACATTTTACTGTATTTTGAAAAAATAAAAATTTATCCATTGCAAAAATTTTAAGTAGGCAGCACTTAATTGTTGAGTATAAGTACAAAGTTACATGACAAAACTCTAGAGGTTATTCATATCTCATGTGACTGCATCTTTATGCCCATGACTAGCAACTCCCTCGTCTTTATTTTCTTTGTTAGCAGTGTGTCTGGTTTTTAAGTTTGGAGATTAGTAATGCTGATTTGAAATGCACAGACTTGGGTATCAATTCTCTTATCCCTTTTATGCTCTACCTCCTGTTGCTTTTTTTTTTTTCTTATATGGACATCCTCTATCTCTCAACTCACATACCTGGCAGATGATACCCTCTAGCTTACAACTCCAACTCAGACATCTCTTGTAAGTCAGTAATCAACTCCCTTAAGCCAATGGCCATCAACACATTGTTCTCATTACCACCCAACACCCCACCAAATAAAATACTCAATCTAGAAATCTTTACTTTCCAAAACTGAAAACTGAGTCCTGAGCAGTTTAGTGGGTTTTCTTTCTATCACTGTCTACTAGAAACAAAGCATTAATTAAAACTGTTTCTTTAGAAAGAATCATTCCATTGAAGGTGTGTTCTTTGAGATTACTAAAAAAAATTGAAAAATCCTTGATTTACCAAGAAAACAACAACAACAAAGGGTATCTTAAAATTTATCACAATTGGAAAAATAATTATTTTTAGTTCTCAATTTCCCATTAACTCTTTTCTTTGGATTTCAAATTTTCAGGAAACTATCCATCTTCTCTTTCATTTTTCCTAAATATAATCCATCGTTATTATAACTCACAGCAGCTGAATCAATAGTGCATGTTTCTTTGGTCTCATTGTCCCAATGATCATCTCCAATAACTGATCAAGACATTGTACATAAACATCATGGTGAGTTCTCTCTTTCCACAATGAGTTGTGGAGTTGAATTCAGATATTCCAGTTTTTGTGACAAGTGCTCTTACCTGCTGGGCCATCTTGCCGGCCTCAGTACATAAACATCATAGAGAAACTCAGAAGTGATGTCTGCATCAAATAGCTACTGAGGCAGGTGGAATAGCAACAGGTCCATTCTCCCTCTGGGTTTAAGGCTGATTGGGTTAGGTTTGCAGGCAAATGGATGGATCTAGAAAAAAATCATCCTAAATGAGGTAACCCAGACTCAGAAAGATAAACATTGTATGTACTCACTCATAGGAGGATACTAGATGTGGAACAAGGATGACTGGACTGCTACTCACATCACCAGGGAGGCTACCTGGAAAACAGGACCCCAAGAAAGACACGAGGATCACCCAATGACGGAGAAATGGATGAGATCTACATGAACAGCCTGGACATAAGCGGGGGTAATGAAGGGCAGGGGTCGAGGGAAAGAGAGCTTGGGGGAGCAGGAGATCCCAGCTGGATCAAGAACAGAGAGGGAGAACAAGGAATAGGAGACCATGGTAAATGAAGACCACATGAGAATAGGAAGAAGCAAAGTGCTAAAGAGGCCCACAGAAATCCACAAAGATACCCCCAAAAATAGACTGCTGGCAATGGTCGAGAGACAGCCAGAACTGACCTACCCTGGTGATGGGATGACCAAACACCCTAATTGTTGTGCTAGAAACCCCATCCAATGACTGAGGGAACTGGATGCAGAGAGTCATGGCTAGGCCCCAGGTGGAGCTCCGGGAGTCCAATTAGCAAGAAAGAGGAGGGTTTATATGAGCAAGAATTGTTGAGACCAAGGTTGGATAAAGCACAGGGACAAATAGCCAAATGAATGTAAACACGTGAGCTATGAACAATGGCTGAGGGGCCCCCAACTGGATCAGGCCCTCTGAATGGGTGAGACAGTTGATTGGCTTGATCTGTTTGTGAGGCATCTAGGCAGTGGGACCGGGTCCTGTGCTCATTGCATGAGTTGGCTGTTTGAAACCTGGGGCTTATGCAGAGTTGCTTGGTTCGGCCTGGGAGGAGGGGACTGGACCTGCCTGGACTGAGTCTACCAGGTTGATCTCAGTCCTTGGGGGAGGTTTTGCCCTGGAGGAGGTGGGAATGGGAGGTCAGCTGGGGGAAAGGGGAGGGGGGTGGGAGGGGGGAGAACAAGGGAATCTGTGGCTGATATGTAGAACTGAATTGTATTTTAAAATAAAATAAAATTAAAAAAATAAAAAATAATAAAAATAAAAGTTAGTTGAGAAAAGTACTGAGAATGTACATTTAAAAATAAGAAACGTTGAACAAAGAAGTTATTTATATGTTTTTGCCATTAAATATAGTGGAAGGAACATTGTAAAACTTTTGTTACAGTTGTTAATGATATTGTGTTGTGATATTGATATAGTTTCATTTTAAAGTGTTCTTTATTATTATATAATTAAAATTAACAGTGCTCAAAAAAAAAGTTTCTGATCTTTGTCAGGCCTCCTCTGTTTCTAGTTTGTCATTATTCCTTACATGCAGCCCTACAGGCTCTCAAGACCTGTCACCTAGCCGATCCATAAAACAGTTTTTTCTTCCCCCTAACCACTAGACTGCTGCTGCCTTTTGCTTGGCTTTGCTCCCTTCTGCCCATTTTGCCTTAAGGATAAAAACGGCTTAGAAATTAAATCTCACTTCTCTACAATTTCTTGCAAACTGCAATCATAATTTCTCAATCCTGGCTACTTCCATGGCTAATGGCTTCAAGAAGACATTTTTCTCTATTGTAGTTGGATTTTCTGGATGATCTCAAGTAGGGCTGGCTAGTTCCAATCCAGTTCACCATATCTGGAAGTCTGAGTAGGCATAGATTTTGAAGATATGGTGGATGGGATATATTCATTCACAAGTTAAATGTGATATATGAGCAAAAGAAACATGTAAGGAATGACTCTAAGCTTTTGTCCCACTGAACTATAAGGACAGGCACATAGGTAACTAAGATGGAAAAATACTGTGGTACCAGGAGGGGACAGGGTAGGGCAGAGAAACGAAGCACGGGAGGAAAACCAACAATTGTAGCTATGCATATGTTCAAAATGAGATTCGTGGACTCGGGGGAAGGCTCTGTAGGTAAATGTCTTATTGCCTAACAGTTCGAATCCCTAGAGGTCATGTAAACCTGTGTAAAGTAGCGTCCAACTGTAACTCCAGTGTTTCTACTCTGAGGTTGGAAGTGGACACAGGAGAATTCCCACTTGCTGGTTAGTTTTACTGTCATCTTGAAACAGTCTAGAATCCCCAAGGAAGAGAGTCTCAGTTGAGGAATTATCTAGGTCAGGGAGACTTGGAGAGATGTCTGTGAGGGGTTATCTTAATTGTTGGTTGGTGTGGGGGGACCCAGTCTACTGTGGGCAGCACCATTTTGTGGGCTTGGCCATGAGGTATATAAGAGTCAAGAAAGCTAGCGGAGTATAAGCAACAAGCAAGCAAGCAAACAAGAACTGATGATTCTTTCTTTGGCTGTAGATATGATTTAACTAGATGCTTGAGTTCCTGCCTTGATTTTCCTAAAATGATAGACCATAACTTGAAATTATAAACATAGTAAAACCCTCTCCACCCTATATTATTTTTTGTGAGCATATTTTTACACAGCAAAAAAATGAAGCTGGAGCACTCTGAAGGCTCACGGGACGGACAGCCCGATATACAGGGTCGAAAACACGAAACCATGCACCAAACAAGGTGGACAATGAAGACTGACAACCAAGATTATGGTCTGACCTCCACATGTCCATCACAGCACATATATATCTGCATGTGCACACACACACACACACACACACACACACACACACACACACACACACGATTTTTTTAAAGAGAGATTTTTATTTATTATGCAAGTGGTGCTATTGGAGTAGACAGTTGAATATACATATCTGGAGTTCAAATGAATACAATATGGAGGCATGAATTTGTGAATGGTCAGCCTAGACATCAGAAAACAGAAGGTAGAGAGGCTAAGAGAAACATTATCAGGGCATAGAAAACAGTACATGACAAACTTTAAAAGAACAAAGAGGTCCTTCCTTATCTTCCATATTTTACTGTAGGTCTTTTAGATCAGAACATTTGATACAAAACCAGATGCAGACAGAGACAGGATTCTGTGATTTTCCTACCACTCTGATTACTTTCAAAGCAAACAGACATGATTTCTTTCATTTTCTGCTCATTTATGTAGGTGTAGGAAGCATGACACCATTACCTCCCTTTCCCACCCTTCTGCACAGAAGACTCTCTGTGAAACTGAAGTCTGATGATTTGAATATATATATATCCTAAAATAAGGAAGATGTGGGTGCAGCTATATGAAAATATATGCCACCTTTATTAACCCTATACTCTTGCATCAAACCAGGCAATAACAAATGATTTAAGGGAGATAATGAAAACAGGAGAGGAAAAGAGTAAATAAAAAAATTAAAATGCACTCATAGGGTACATTTATAATATTAACTCATTTCTAAATGGACAAGTCTATCAGGAAGCCTAAGCATGTAGTCCTAACTTTCACTGCATCCAATACTAAACTCACCAACACTTGTGGTCTTTATTTGTTTAAATTACTCAAAACCCTACAAGAGAAAGGAATAAAACTTCTTTATAAATTTTGGGATCCCTGAGTCCACTTTAAAAAACCATTCCTTTCCTCTCCACCCCCAGAATATCTTATTTATATAATTACTACTTCATAAACACTGTCACACAGGATTCACTCAGGACAAAATCCAAGTCATGAGGGTGAGGTCTGAGTAACTACACCTTTTTAATTTTCCAGAGATTCATATGGCCTTTGTTGGAAACAATACTGAGTAAAACTATTTTTATCTTCTCTCATTATTCCCCTTATCTAGTCTCTAATCAAGGGTGAGTCAAATGCAACACTGTCCGCACCATCCCCATAGGATACACTTGTGCTTCCAGCCTGGATTATCTCAGAAGCCTGTTATCACTTTTCTTGATTTTTAAGTAGCTTGTTACCAATATCTGTGTAACAGGCAGACTAATCTTCTAGAACACATACTAATCACATCACTCCCTGATGAAGAATCTACCTTGATCTGCCACTATATAAATTTCTTTTATTTTTTAATGCTCTGTCCTTGTCTCTAATTCTAATTTCCCTAATGTGTTATAAAACAAAACTTCAATCTTGCTTATATTTTATTCTGTTTCATAAAGCCTTCATATGACTTATAACGCACGTTAATGCTTGTATATAATGTATGGTGTGATTCATATCAGCCTCCTAAAGTACTGACTTCCAAATATTGTCATTGAGGCCACCCAAGAGAGTCTTCAGAAAACAAGCACTTACTTCATAACTCCAGCACGAGTTATCTTGCTTCCCAGTGGCATGACCATGGGAAGATCATTTTATTTCTTTGTACCTCCACTTTGTCATTTGCAAAAATACAGGGTTGGATCCAATAGTCTCTCAGGGTCTTATAATTCTTATGCTTTATGATGCTCTTACCTCTTACAGAGAAGAATGAATGAATAAAATTGAATAGCACTAGCTATAAGATAAGGCTTACAGGAAATCTACATTTGAAATAACCTAATAGACTAGATGGTATGACACTTAACAGTTATATAAACTAGCAGTGTACTCCTATGGGAGCTTTTATTTCTCCTTTTTGTCATTTATGCAAAGTGTTTTGGGTTTTGTTTACAATCTAACACAGTCCACCTCTGACTGGTGTGTTTGCTTTACATACACTCCAGTTTTTCCAGACAATTCCACCTGCTTTGAATCTTTTCACATCTGGTCACAATAAAGATAAAGCTGTGATAACAATCCTAAAATAAGTTAAAATTATATCAGAACCCACAAAAGCCATAGCCATAATAATAGAGATTGTTACATCTGGTAGGACATAAAAATACAGCAAACTACTGCAGATGGTCCACACCTTGGTCATTTTTCACTCCAAACTTTGCCCAGACTCTCTCACTCTCTCACTCACCTAAATTGCTTAGTATCATGCTATCAGTTCAAATCCATGATTTTTTTCAAAGCCAGACTCCAGACTCCACACTCACTTCACTAGCCCATTTTTTTTTTTTTTTTTTTTTTTTTTTTTTGAGACAGGGTTTCTCTGTGTAGCTTTGCGCCTTTCCTGGAACTCACTTGGCAGCCCAGGCTAGCCTCGAACTCACAGAGATCTGCCTGCCTCTGCCTCCCGAGTGCTGGGATTAAAGGCGTGCGCCACCACCACCCGGCTTTGTATCACTTTCTTTATTCTCCATGGAACAGAGGTCAGACTTCATTTCACTTTTCTCTGTCTATTTTCTGAACTCTCTCTCCACATTAAACATCTGCATAAAAGTACAGTCAAAATCACCATTCCCAGTTATTCAGCAAGGCACTCAAATGTGATTGCTCTAACGTTTTGTCAGCCATACCTATACTCTGACTGTACCCTGGCCTGTGAATCTAGACAGCAAACATGTGTATTAATTATATTAATAATTTACTATAAAGAATGTATAGGCAAGAGTAAAAAAATCTGCTTAGTGAAGTCCTAAATTAATTCAATTTATGGACACATTGCATAGGATGGAACATCTCCAACAATAAAATGGAGATGCCTCATGGAGCTTTTGTAAAGAATAAATTATCTACTTAAGTTGAGTCTGTATAATAAACAGCCATTACCACTTACTGTTTTCTGTTGTTAAGAGAATCCTCATGATGAGCAAACAATACTTCAAAATAAGTAGGTGACTAATATGACACCTGTGCTTAGTGTTTTTTTTAATAAATTTCAAATACAACAACTGATAATTAGTCAATCAGCACTGATTCAAACACATTATGAGAGAACAGAAGATGGAACATGGAAGACTGTCACACACAATTCCAGAAAAAAAAAAAACCTACAGCAGATCCACAAGAGAACATTCCCTTGGCATCTGTCTCCTCGGTTCTCAGTCATACAGTGAGTCACAATGGACTTCATTGTATATCGACATAAAGCGTGTCTAATATTATTAATATCTATAAGTCATAAATATGGGATCGGCTGCTCAGTCTTGTGGTTTGCAAAATCTAGAACAATGGGCTGTTTTGTGGCAGTTTCCTGCAAACTGAAACATTCCTTCAAGGGGGAAGTGAAGAGGTTTGTGAGACTCAGGGGGTAAATAGAGTTGACGCTTCTGAGAAAGATGACACTTGTACAATTTACACAATTTGACCTCCCCAGGGTCAAAGAAGCAGTAAGAAATCAGTGGCAATGGAGACTCTGACCAGCCCAGGTATTGCAAGAAGATGTCTCAGACTTGTAGAGCTGCCTCTGAGTCATGTAAAGAGCCCCAGGGATGCAGCTTTTGAGAGAGATCACCCATATAGGGCAGGTTTTTGTTTTGTTTTGTTTTGTTTTGTTGTTTTTGTTTTGTTTTGTTTTTGGTAATGCAATAGCATTCGAATCATCCCTGTTCTTATAGCAACTCCTCACTCCTCACTTATACCTGTAAGTGTTTCCAATAAAAACTCATTGGTTAACTAAGTTGAGCTTTGGTGCAAAGATTACTTTGGTCTGTTGTGGGTTCCCTTTCTGGAGTGAACAGGTGTGTGTGTGTGTGTGTGTGTGTGTGTGTGTGTGTGAGAGTGAGAGTGAGAGAGAGAGAGAGAGAGAGAGAGAGAGAGAGAGAGAGAGAGACATTTCCCCAGGAAAAGTCACACAACATGGAGCACATAAGTGGGTCTTTGCACATCTTATTAGAAGTTTCTTTAGAAGCTAGGATTGGATCAGAGACTGACAGACAAGGCTTGTAGCCTTCTAACAGAACAGTGCCTTATTGAGGTTCTTGTGTGAATACACTATGCTCTGAACGTCCTATGAATGACTACCGAGGCATCAGAAGACATCATTTTACAGTGTGTTAGTCCTGTTGCTTCATATAGTCCACCAGCCTCTTTCCAGACGTCTGCTGCACTTCTTGTCCCCTTCTTCTCTGTGGCCGCTCCAAGTCCTCCTCTTGTTCACGACTCAGAACTGACAGCACAACTACAGAGTCACTGCAGAGAGCTGTCATCTTTGAAGGGCTGCCTTTCTCCTGTTTCGAAGGCAGATGACAGTTTATATGACCCCTACTTCCTGCTCTCCTCACACACAACACAGAAACCCAATGTCCTCACTTTCTCTCTTCTAAAATGCATATTGTGATGGTTAATTTCCATCAACAGCTTGGTTGGATTCAGAGTCACCATGGAAACATATCTCTCTGGGTGTTACCAAAAAGGTTTAACAGTGGAGGGAAGACTCAGCTTGAATGTGGGAGGCACCATTCCATGGGCTAGGGCCACACAGCGAGTAAAAGGGAGAAAGCAGGCTGCACACTAGCATCCAACTCTTTCTGTTTCTGACTGCAGGTAACTCATACTCATCACAATGGGCTGCATTTTCTCAAGCTATAATCCCTAACAACCCTTTCCTCTCCTAGATTTCTCCTTGTCGGGTATTATATCACAATAAGCAAGGTAACTAATACACACAATTTGTTTTTATCTCCATATCTTACTTCACCCTCTTGTTCACACTGTGTGTCCTGGATCATTAGTGTCAGCCATTAACATTAACAGGAAATGTGTGTTCCTGATACTCATTTGATGACGACATATCAAAAAGTCAGCCAAACCTCCACAATTTAACAATAGTGCTGATGACATACATGTATTGGTTAAAAGGAACACTGTAATTTTTGTGGTAAGGAGGATAAATTGTTCTTATTATTCTTATTTTTGCTTCTTTATAGCAAAGGTCCTGAATTCTGACAGTGGAGTTTATCCTCACCATCTTCACCCCCATATCTGAGTTAGAAAAGACAATGAGGATTTTGCCCATTGTGCCCCTTGCAACTTGGTCCTTGGCATATGCCTTCATTTGCCAGGGAAGAATTTGCAGAAGCAGATATTAGTCTAACTGAGGACTCCTGGAAGGATAGTCTCTGATCTATAAAGAAGAGATTATATTTCCAATGGAAAACTTGCATACAATACTTTGATGAATTGTGGCAAACATACTTAATACTGTACCTCACACTACAAGTAAAATATAGAATAAATGCTTCCCCCAGAGTTTCCGTAACCTCTAAGTCAGTCTTAACCAACCATGGCCAAACTCTGTCCTACTTAATATCAGCACGAATTCCTTTTGCCTGAATTTCACATTAGTAGAATTAAGCAGTACAAATCCATGTCTGAGCACTAACAAAGTTTTCAGATTGGCATATATCTGTTACTAATATACCACCATATGGATTTATTTATGGATATATTATTCTCTGTTCTGTGCATCCACGCAACAAGTTGTCTCATACGGCTAGTGCATGAGATTTTACAGGGAATATATTTTGTAATGAACCTGAAATAATGGACCAGTCCAGAATTATAGCATGTGGCTTCCTGAGGAGCTTAGTCATTCTTATACTAAGGGCAATATAAAGCAACTGAAGAGTTCCAGAGGAAGAAGCATACCACCCAGCATTGGTACCCATGTTATCTCTATCTAATAATCACTTAAGTTCATCTTCAATTCTGCATCTTTAAAAGTGTCATCCAGATGTGATCCAGAAGGCCCCACAAGGGTCTTTCTATGTGTTCTTGAGTCTCCCCTACTGTACAACCTGACAGTTTCCTTGTGCTTCCAATTCTTTGGCTGTCATCTGCTAATGATGAAGCTTGTCCTAAATGTTCTCTTTGGAGAAAACTATAAATTTTGTGACTAGAATCACAGTTAAAAGCAAGTTTCCCCACAAGCCAGATGCACGTTTGCAGCAGCAAAAGACATTAGTGTTTAAACCTTTTTTGCTCACTGTGGCAGGTGCTGGTCGAACAACCAGTTGTCATGATTCTAAGGACAGGCTGAGAGATGATCTGAGTCTTCTCATGGAACTCAATCCTATGATGCAGTTGCACATTATACTCTGAACTCTGTTTTGTCACAGTAGATCCTACATAAGAAACAAAAAGAACAACAGCTATTGATTTGTAAAGATTTTGATGAGGTCCTAAATCATTCACTTGCTTTATTCTCCTCTATTCAAATCTGATTCCCCCACAATACAATTAATTGAGAAAAATTCAAGTTTTGTGAATATAATTATTTTAGTTTAGAAGAAAATTACTCACTTAGAATGCACTCTATGCTTCATAAAATGCTTTGTGAGTGAGCTTTATGTCAGGGAATTTTGGAATGCAGGTTGATAAGAGATGCCAGACATAAAAATAGCTGTGTCATAGAAATCAAGAGAAAAGCCACCATTCCATGGTCCAAAATGAAAGGTGATTTTTTTTTTCCAGTTCTGGGAATCCTGGAGCTCAAGGAAAAAGAACAGATGAGAATGCGATGAGCTCACGGTTCCCAGAGGAAAACCTGAGCAGATTTCCTGGCAACCGAGAGAAGCTGGAACCATGAATGCTCAATGCCTGGATGCAAGCCACATGGCCACAGCTTCTGGTGGGTGGAACATGCCAAAGAGACTCACCAGCCATGCTGCTGGTGATCACGAGGCAGATGGACATTTATAAGATGAACGGTTTGGCTAAATTCTCAATTAGCTGCTTCTCAGCCTATGGGTAAGATATGTGTAGGTGATGTGTGTGGAACAGAATCCTGTAAGGATGTGATTTATGTCTCACTATACAATTCCTTTCTCTTCTTTACTATTGAAACAGAGAATAGGATCACAGAAGAACTTTGTTGCTATCCTGGTGTTTTTCATAAGCTCAGCACTTTGAACAAAATAAATATGAAGATGGAAAGACAGCCTCAAACTGTTAGGAACCCTAAGACTAGAAAGAGTACTGAATCTGTGCTCACACAAATTTTCTGGAAATGGATCTGTGCTAGCCTGAGTCCCAAGACTGACTATCCTTGAAGTTCTGTCTTCCTAGGACAGCCTAAGAAAGACTTAGAACTTGGTACAAAGAGAAAGGCAGATGTGAAAATGGCCTTAATGGTTGCACTTTCTTTGCATCTGAAAACTATTCCAAATCTGCAGGCCAATAATGAAGAACACAAACAGCATTCACAAGGTATCTACTACCATCCCCAGGCATGGCAGGAGCTGAGGAGCTACAACTGGGTTTTGAGTGCAAGATGCTTTTTGGGTGGAGATGGATGGGAAGCATAGGTGAGACCATGAGAGCTTCAGTTTGTTTGGTTGATGATCACTGAGATGCCTTCACGCTTTTGGCTCATCAGCCACCAGAACACTAAAAGCAGCATAGTCCTTCTGTAGTTATTGTATCAATCATTTCACATATAATATCGATCATTTCACCTTTTCTCTGCAACATAAATCACTATTTTCATGCACTTTTCCCCCCAAATGTTATAACCATGTAAACATCTAGTTTTCTATTTATTTGTTTGTTTTAACAGTCTTCTCCCTATTCCTCATTCAGTCTTTAACAGGCTCTTTTAATGTGGAGAAACTATAGGTCTTTAAATTCCATAGAGTATTAGTTTTCACAATGGAAATCATAAAGCCCTTTTTATAAGCTTCCTTACCCAAAGGAATAGCAGATCCACTATCTTCTTGAATGGAAGCAAAAAGGAATTTTTCTCATCACAAAACTCTTATAAGATAAAGGCCCATTGTCAGGGCATCTGGGAATAGAAAGTGTATGGTTTACTGCTCTGAAATGTGAAGGCTTCCAGACTGAGCCAGCATATTCCAGACTCTTCTTTCTCCCACTGTAAAGACAGAGTGCTTTAAAGAGGTTATTCTATGTCTCACATGTCTGTCATAGTAACAAACCCTAGCTTCATGCCTAGGTTGTCTGACCACAGAAACAAACATTCTCTTTTTAAGTCTAGTGCCTTAGGCTGTCTAACCATCTAACCGCCACTGATGACACTTTATGTGGGAAACAATGGCTCTGAGCAAAGTGTCAAAATGGTAGTATGTTTTAATGCTAGAGTGTTGTTTCTGCTCTTTTGGGAGGCCCACCACCCAGCTCCCAAATAAATTTACACACCAGGTTTACTCTTACTTATGAATGCCCGGCCTTAGCTTGGTTTAGTTTCTAGCCAGCCTTTCTTAACTTAAATTATCCAATCTACCTTTTGTGTCTGGGCTTTTCCTGCTCTCTTATTTCTGTACATCTTACTTTCATTCTTACTCTGTGGCTTGCTGTGTAGCTGGGGGGCTGGCCCCTGATGTCCTCCTCCTTCTCTGGCTACTCTTCTCTCTCGTCCTAACTCTCCTCTCAGATTTCTCCTTCTATATATTCTCTCTGCCTGCCAGCCCCACCTATCCTTTCTCCTGCCTCACTATTGGCCATTCAGATCAGGTGTTTTAGACAGGCACAGTAACATAGCTTCACAGAGTTAAACAAATGCAACATAAACAAAAGTAACACAACTTAAAATAATATTCTACTATACTAGAGTATCTATATAGAGTAAATTAACCCTCCTCAACACAATTAGTGACTTGAGTCAGTAATATTCACAAGCTAATCAGTCTAAAAAAACACATGAGGGGTTTATAACTTTACTTTAGCTCTAGAGATAGTCTCACTAACTATTGCATTTGCTATTCCCAGATTGGAACCCCTCCTTCAAATAACAGACTGGGAAACATCTGTCACTGATCACATTAAAGTAACTTAGTAATAGTTAAGCTATTGTACTAGGTCACCCCCAAGGTTCTATGGGAAATAGGTGGACACTCACAATGCATCTAGAAGTGACCAGAAACTGTCTAGATAATAAATCAGAGTGCCTCTAATATACTTCACTTGGTGCATAAATTACTTGATAACTGTGGCAACGGTATCACAAGGAAATTGATATATTCTAGGAAGCAAGGTGAATCAGACGAGACTGGAAAAAATATTATTTTTTAATGAATTTAACTTCTGGTAATTAGGATTGGCAGTAGAAATTGGCATAAACACACCATCCAAATGATAATGTAACTAGAACATTGTTATAAATTCTTAATGCCTCTGTTAAGAATAGAAAATGACAACTCATCAAAGAACAATTTATCAGAGTTCACTGAGCACTGACCCAACTCTTCATTGCTCTGATCCACAGAACCTATTCCAATTTTACCTGGAAAAATGCTTAGAGTGGTGAAAAGAGAAATTTCATACAATAATAGTCAAGACTGGTAGGTTTCAAATTTCCTTAGCTGAAGAAAATCATTGGATTTTTTTTCAAAAAGAATTAGTAGGCAGAAATCTACTGTATTAACAATACTAATAGCAATAACAACACTGTGTTATTGCCCACTTGATTCTTTTCTAGATGTACGTATCCATTTGTTTAAATGTCACAATGTAACCTAATGACAGGTAGTAACAGTACCTGTAGTTTATATCACATGAAGAAAGCGATAGTGAGATCATGTCTGTTGCAGAGATACAACTGTGTTATGGAAGGACACAGATTCCAGCAGGTAGATCCCAAGAGCCCAGTCATACTCTTCACCAACAGAAAAAGGAAAAATGGATACAATAGAGCTGTTTTGAGTGGAAAGGAATGAGTTGCTTGGCCATTTCCAAATATTGTCTTCTGTTCTAAGTGAAATCTTTCTTTAGAATATCTCATAAATGAACATCTAGAAAAGCACCTATAAGGTTTTTCGCGGATCATTGGGTGAAGTTCTCTTCTTTCATCAATTAATGTTTTTAAATACACATGGCCTTTTTATATTTAATTTTCTTAATTTACATCTAAAACACATCATATGTGTCTAAATGAGACAACAACCAATTTCTTGGAATTTCTATTCTCAAGCAGAGGTACAATAGCAAACAGAAATAGCCCTATGGCAACAGCAGATGTTCAGAACAATCACATGTAGCTGCAGTAGATGTGCCATCATAGTAGGAAAACAGCGATCATATGACACTCTGCTACATAACCAAGAGAGGGCTGACAATCACCATGGATAGAAGCAGGCACTCAATAGGCAACAGCCATGGTTTTGACTCCATGTGATAGGTACCCTATATTAAGTTTCTCTCTAGGACACTTTTGTGTTTTTAGCCACAGTAAACTCCCTTACACAGTACAGCCTTTTGCTCCTTCTGAAGACTTTTCTTTTTATATTACTATGAAATGAAGTATGGTGTGTTCCTAAACCCAGCCTTCCTTCTTCAAGCAATGCGGGCAACCAATATGGAATAGCAAGGAAACATGATCAAAACATCACCAAATGCAAATGCCCTGGAAGACGCTGAAACCTATTACCCTAGCTGTATCCCACACACACACTGGGATACTTTTTACTAAAAAATGTAGCATAATTTTCCGTACACAGAAATACAGACCTCATAATAGTAGCAAAGGAACATCTATATGCTTTTTAAAATGTGTTTAATAATTTGACTGTCTGTCCAGCTCCTCTGGTCCCAATACATATGAGGATAAGGTAGCAAACATCCCCAAGAGACTGAGGTGGCGCATGCATCACAGTATCCTCTCAACAGAGTGCAACAACATTCATCATCTTTGTTCATTTTTAAACTTCTGTCACTTACCTGCGCCCTGACAGGAGTGAAAATTATCATGCTTACATACTTGTCACACCCCAGGGAGCAACTTCCATGAGTCCTCTCAAGTGGCCACTGTTGAGAGGAAGTCCCAATCATTTCAGCTTCACAGAAGCAGCCTTAGGGGCACAAGAGTCTAGGATAGACCTAGATTATTATTTAATCCAGTGGAAATCTAACCAACTTTACTAGAGGCTGGGAAGAGTTATAGAATGCTGAGTATAACAATAACCATTTAGGTATGTAGCAATTTTAATAAAAGAAAGAACTGGCTATCCCAGAAGACAATCCTCTATTGAAGGAATGATGTATACATAATATAAATTAAATAACATGAAGGCATTGAAGGAATATCATGTTTAACTCTGAAAATGTCTATGTCCTGTCAAGGAAATGGACAGAAAGATAAAATACTTGAACCTGGTAGAAAATGAGGTTTGCAATGTTAAACATAAGTCAGTCCTTTATAAGGAATTCAACTTATTAACATTTTTTTCAAAAAGCATAAATGAGGAACATGCATCAGTTCATTACAGCACTGTTTGGTTTGAGATTTTTAAAGCTTATTATTTAAATATGCAACTAGATAACTATTATCCCTGCTGTGATCAGAGATTATAAACTATGCAAGGATGAGATTGCCATCCTCACTGATTACCTTTTCTTACATTTAATCTTACTTTTGATGTGGAAAACAGATGCATGTTCAGCCCCTTGATCAAACATAGCAAACATAATGTCAGGAGCTCATAGAAGAAAGTTTGTAATTGATGACAATAATTTAGTAGCACTTTTTCTAAAAGTTGATAAAATTGCTGCACAACTAGAAGGCACAGCAGTTGTAAGATTTTGCAGTCATTTACAAAGGATCATAAAAATAAAGTACCCATTTTTCCCAAGAGAAATGGAAATGTAATTTCCTAAGTAAAATCTATTCATGGTGGATTTTTTTTATTAGCTTTCTGTAATGGAAAGGCTATTAAATATATATTGTTTTGTTCTTCTGAATAGTTTCCATATCTTTGTAAGTGAAGACAGGATAGGCATTCCATTATGAAAAGCACCATTCATGAATTGTAGCCAGTTCCCAGTGCAATGGTTGGATAAGGCAAAAATAATTTCCAAAACCTAAGCGGGGAAAATGTGTTTAGATGAGTGATAGCTCCATTACTTACTCCATAGATGCCACAGAAGAGAACACAGGAAACTTAGGTTTCTTCTTAGCTTTTACTTCAATGTTGTTTAATGTCATTAGATTGAAAATTCAGTGACATCTTGTGGCTGATATAGCTCATCACCACTGTGTTCTCTCTCTCAGGGAGAGACCTCCATTTTAACATGTTCCAAAAATAGGGAAGTCTAGTATTTTTGGTGGGCCTGAAAAATGGAAACTGCTTTATGGCAGCTAAGGAAACACACTTTCATTACTGTCTCAGGGCTGACAAAGGAGAACAAAATGGCTGCCTGAGGATGGGAGAGCATGGTCCTCTGAACTTTGCTGCTCTGTGTTGCTTTTTCCCATGCACCTGGATAGAAACTCTTCAGAATCTCCCATCATTTCAGTCAAGAGAAGAAAATAAGTCAAATTCTGTAAGTTGTCTGTACTCTACAAAGTGACACAGAAATTCAGTCTTGATCCAATCCCATCCCACGTGAAGTAAAAAGCTGTAGCTACAGTGTTTTCTAGTCTCTCCCCTTCTCTAAGAAGCTAATCGGGTCACAGTCTGAAAAAATTTAGTGAGGTTTGATTTACATTAATGCTTAGGGAACTTTCTAGGTAGCTACTAAGAAACCTAATAAATATATAAATAATTTATATTAGCTGTTTAGGCCAAATTAAACATTCAAAGAGACACTATAAATACTGTGTTGTCTGTGGAGAGTGATTTAAGAAAGTGTAAGATTTCATATAAAGTAACATTTGCATGGATTTATACTTGGGTTTCGGGGGTTGTTTTGTTATGATTATGATTATGTGTATGTTTTTGCCTGCATATAGATTGTTCAGAAGAGGACATTGTGGCCCTGGAGCTGGTGATTGTAAGCTATCGTGTAGGTATCAACATACTAAACTCAGATCTTCTGAAAGAGCAACAAGGATTCCTAACCACAAATTATCTAGCCAGCTCCTTATTCTTGGTTCTTAATTTTAACCAACAAAGGTGTTTCATGATACTAAATCCCAGGCATAATATTAAGCACAATAGAAAAAAAAATGTCCCAAATAAGTTAGAATTTATAATCTTGTTTAGTCTGATGAATAATGAGATCAGGAGTTGGAGTAGTTCTTGGGCAAAGGTACCAGATTCATTAGCTTTATGAGAGCAAGGGAAGGGGCTAGATAGAAAGGGAGGAAGAGGTTATCAGTGAAGAAAGCCTTCCCTAAGTAGAAGGCACTGGCCTTGACCTTGAGCCAATGGTCGGCACATTAGCCAATGGTGAAGAACTGTGGGGTGCTGGGAATGGGAGAGCCTCAGGACAAGTCAAGAAAGCAGATAAGACAAGTCTGGAAAAGACACACTATGTTATGTGAAAAGCAAGTCCTTCATATAAATTTCATGCTATAGACATAGTTGACACTTCTGAAGGATTTTAAGGGGGAAAGTGTAATATCAAAATGGAATTTTGCAAATATCACCTCCTCTAAAGAGAAAGGCAGGAACTCCCTGAGCCCTAAAAAAGTCACAGAAAAGTATCTAGAAGACAGGATTCCCTGGACTCTGTGAAGATGAAATTAAACCCACCTAGTTTTATTCCATGTTGGTAAAGTAGATTTGGGTCCTTCTTAGAGAATCTCACAAGGAAATCAGTCGTTTTTGGCATCATAGTATCATTTCTAGTTATCCTGCTAATCTTAGAAAGATTTGGGCTTACTTCTTCCAAGGAAACATAAACATTTTAAGAGAATGAAAGGGGAAATATAAAGCTGACAGTGGTAAGAATTCTGCGTGTTTTCCCAGTCATCCAACTGTCCCTGGAAAACTGCTCTATTGAAGTAGTGTCTACCCCTAGAACTGCAATCCCTAGAACTTCAAGCAGAGAAGCAAAGTTCACAGCAAGATATCTATGCACAGCATGTGGAGAACTTTCAAGTCCTACAACAGTTCAGTCCCTCTAGGCATGTGCCAATGGCTTTTATTCCTTTTAGTACATAGAGAAGAAGAAAAACCCCTTAGACTCCCCCTGTGTTCCACTCAGAATCATGCTGACTGACCTTGCTAAAAGATTCTGAGTCTGAAGATGCGACTACTCCTCTAAACAGAGCAAACTCAGGAGAGTGAACACAAGACTGATTGAACCATTGGTCAGAAAGGGAACTTTGCTTTTATTTATGACCTCTCTGTACACATAGCAGGAATGCAGAAAGGGAGTGGCCATTATATAAAAGCATGGAAAGAAAGATTATGTTAACAAAATCAGTTGCAGTTTGCAAGACAAGGAGGAATGATGTGGACCTAAAGAAAGGAATGGGAAACTTTAACTCTATTTTATAAATATTTAAGGCAACATGATGAATAAGGCTTGATCGATCATCAGTGGGTAACAGAGTGTAGAGACATGAGAAAATATAAAATGTACCCTGCACTTCTCATAAAGAATGAAGCTAAGTAGTGATATCAACATCAACTTTGGATGTACCAGAGAAGCTAAGCAAAGAATGGAGGGTAAAAGAAAATGGATCAGTTTAGTTCAAAATAGGCTGAGTTTTCTGCAGGGCACCAAACACCTGCCTAGTGAGCTAGACCCTCTAGACACAAGAGCAAAAGCTGGGCTGGGGACTGGAATAGCTTTGAAATTTATGTCAAATAAATTACAGAGGAGAATGGACAAAACAGAGCCAATGCCCACTGATCCTAAAATTCTAGATTTTGCTTCTTCCTTTAAGAATTGGGGGAGTAGATAAGGAACAAACTATCATATGTTATAACACCATTTGTTTCTAAATTTCTGTTTTTTCTTTTTTTTTTTCTTTCTTTTTTTTTTTTTTTTTTTTGGTTTTTTGAGACAGGGTTTCTTTGTGTAGCTTTGCGCCTGTCCTGGAACTCACTTGGTAGACCAGGCTGGCCTCGAACTCACAGAGATCTGCCTGGCTCTGCCTTCCGAGTGCTGGGATTAAAGGCGTGTGCCACCACCACCCGGCCTCCAAATTTCTTTTTTATTGGACCTTAAGAAGTACCATATAATAGACTTTTATCTTCTCAGCATCGAGTTTACCATTCTGCTATATGTGATCAGTCACACACACACACAATTCTTCTGAGAAACTATTTGGAGGTTTAGCAGGGGAACCCTACTCTGGTACACTCTTCACCAAGAAGAATTTGGGAGGAACACATATTAATAGTGAGAAAGGAAAAAGATGCCCATCTAGCAAGCCAGATCAGCCAAATCTATTTTGATAATCAATGGGGTGATAGATGCTGTAGCCTAATTTCCACCATATCCTACAATATCTGTTTTGAATAACCCTTGGAAAAGCTGTTCTCTCTGTTCTGCTGCCTAAAACAATCTTGAGAAGCAGAAATAGTGACAG
Organism: Peromyscus leucopus; assembly: GCF_004664715.2. Classification (NCBI taxonomy): domain Eukaryota; kingdom Metazoa; phylum Chordata; class Mammalia; order Rodentia; family Cricetidae; genus Peromyscus; species Peromyscus leucopus. Next base: position 13,039,861 of record NC_051075.1, read on the forward strand.
TCAGATCTATACATCTACTCCCACATCCCTTCTCTCAGAGAGAAAAAGCATCAAGCCCCCTCAGCATACTTATATCACTGGGAAGCACTTGAATGGCAGATAAATACACTACATCCAGAAGTTCCTTATTCTAACTCAGTCTTGCATTTTCTGTATGAACTCAAAAGTCAAGGGGATGCTGGGACATTCTGAATTTCCATTAGATATTTGTTATATGTTTATCAAATAAAAATTTTGATAGTAAATGTTAATATGGACCATGTGACCTTTCTGATATCATTAAAATCAAATTAAGTGATCAGAAAAAATTTGCATAACTTGTTGAGATGAGACCATGTCCCACTTTCATTCACTCCATATTATATAAACAGTGGGTTTTCAGGCTGTGCCATGCTCCAGGAGGCTCATTTTCACAGGCAGCTTGTGACTCCATTTTGAAGGAGAATGATTATTGCAGTAGCTTGGTAGACCCCAAAACAGTACCATCTGTCAGGCACCAACCTGCCAAAAGACTGATAAATGACATTCTTGGGAATAGAAAGGGAGCTACCACATAAATTCTTGGGAGTAACAATAATATAGGGTCACATGGGAATATTAAAAATCACATCAAGGAAACCAGGTCTAAGAACCAAGGGAAGAGTGCAAAACCCTCACCTAACCCCATGAAGTGATGGACACCTGACACTGTCGAGGGCATGTCCCACCAACCTATTATCTGATACCTGGTATGTGCGTCAAGAACAAAGCACTCCCCAACTGTCCCTGGGGCTTCAGCTTGGCTGTTGATGAGCCTACTGGACTGCCTGCCTGTCCATCTGTTCGCTGGTCTGGGCCTGAGTGTTAGTTTCCTATACCAGGCACGTTTTTTATTCTCGTACCCCAGTTAGGCCTTTTACAACATAGCCACAACAGCTCCGACTCCAGCAACCACACCAGCTTCTCCCTCTCAGCACTGAGCTGGTTCATGCTCTTATGAGTACAGACTCTCTCTTTCAGCCCACTTCTTAGACCCCTTGAACTGCAGCACCTTAAAATAAATCCATCTATAAGTCTATATATGTGCCTATGTGGCCTACAGATTGGTGAGGGTCTGAGAAATGAAAGTCATAGCTGGCTAAGTTTCCATCAAAGATAGCTGCAAAGCAATCCTACAGAGAGGATGGAAGTGCACAGGAGAAGAATGGTTAGCAAAGAACAAGAGATAGGTATGTGACCTCTTAGACAGCCTAAGGCCAAGCAGATAGAGATGACAATTGGAAGCTTAAGTCCAAGTCTGGCTGGAGACAGAAGTTGGTGGATATCAGCATGGTTGCCTGCAGAGCAATGGACAGAGAACAAGACTAGCAAATAGACATCAGTCAGATTAATATCAGCATCTACATAGCTCTGAAGGTAAAGAAATTTAGAAGGAGACTGATAAACAGTGAGCCAAAAGAGATAGAGGACAGTGACAGAAGCCATATACTGCTTTGCAATGGGAAATACCACGTAGGAGTCCTGAAGTTTGGCAGCTGAGAATCAAGAAGACATGGCCTGTGTAGGGCTATCAGGAACCTTCAAGACCTGGAGCTTCTGCAGTCATGGATATGTGAATCTTGTAGAGGTTAAAGAAGCCTGGAGCAGTGAGCAGAGATATATCTTTCTAATTTGGCTACAAAGAGTATTGAGAAGTATGGGGCTGGGGATCAAGAAATGCTGGAAGTAGCTGGGCGGTGATGGCACATGCCTTTAATCCCAGCACTCGGGAGGCAGAGGCAGGTGGATCTCTGTGAGTTCAAGGCCAACCTGGGCTACAGAGAGAGATCCAGGAAAGGGGCAAAGCTACACAGAGAAACCCTGTCTCGAAAAACCAAAAAAAAAAAAAAAAAAAGCTGGACGTTTATATATATATGCAAAGAGGAAATTTCTGAGGATGTGAAAGAAGGAGTGAAAAACTCTCTTAAAGCAGGTCCGTTTGGGGCCAATCACAAGTAAAATCTCAGTTTTGCATATCGGCCATTCTTTCAATATCTTCAGAATAACTTCAGTTCACTCATGCTAGGAGACCACACTAAATTCTTTTAAACACAATAGTTGTCTCTTCCCAGGATGTAATTCTGTGTAATCTCTTCAGATGCTCAACCCACTATTTTTGCAATGTCACGTAACCCAGGTTCCCAAATCAAAGTGTCTGGCAGATGGCAGATACCTAGTTTCAGAGCATGGCACCTGCCGACAGCTCTCCCTCCTGTGCTTCTTGCCAGATCTTTTATTTAAAGCTGTTTCACTCGCTCTATATCTTATAAAGTGCTTTCAGGATAAAGCACTCTCTCATTAATTCTCTCTTCACATACTTCAGGATTTATCCCACCCACTCCCACTAAACTGGCATGATTTATGGCATGCGGTCCACTTTTCCCATTATAAGCATCAAATGCTGGCTCTGAAGTCTTTCCAATCTTTTTTAAAGCCAAGCCCCTCTCTGTTTCCCAGCTATTTCACAAAATACCTTAGAAAGAAGATGTAACAGAATCTGCTCGCTAACATAGTTCCAGGGCTTCCCTTTGAAGTACACCATTCACAAAACAGACTACAGTGACTTCATTTATTTGCTTGCTTGTGACAGGATTTTGTCACTCGGTTTGGCCTCAAGCTTGCTATCAAGCGCGAGAATGACCTCGAACTTCTGATTGTCCTCCCTTTACTCCAGAGTGTTGGAATTACATGCATGTCCTCTCACATTCAGTTTTACGCAATGTTGGGGATGGACTCAGAGCTTTGTGCATGCGGGACAAGCACTCTACCAAATGAGCTGTGACCACAGCCCTTGTTTTGTCTCTTTTTAAAATATGTATCTCAAATTCACATTGAGTTTTCTATGTCTCTTTTTACATACAAGTCATAACACCTCCTTCAGAATATGTTTTCCAAAATCCATCAGAGACTCAGTTCTCCCAATAATTAGTTTCAAAGCTTTTGGAGGAAAGTCAAGAAGTAAATATCACCCCCAAGATTCCTGTAAATTCTCAGGGCTATAGCTAACACTGCCTAAGATGCCATTGAGCCTTTTTTGCTTCAGGGCATACCCAGGTAGAATAATAGAAAAACAGCATTCTATTCTATTTTCTCTAAACTAGGAGTAAGCAGTTCCAATGTCAAGGCCTATCATAAATAAGAAAGACTAGCATTAGTTTTCCAAGGATTAATATGAAAAAAAGAACTCCAATCCTTGAAGTCTCACTAGGCCACTAGAAGCATAGAAAAGATGGGGACAAATGGTGATGAGATTTCAGATGATAAGTTTTCAACTACACTATGAGAATAAATGGATTCCATTTAATCAAATAAATTGTTGTTTCTTAGCTCATTTTCCCATTTGTTCAGCCTTCAGGACAATATGGATGATGAGGAAGGGAGCTGGGAACAGATCAAAAATATTAACAGTGAATCTGAGCTACGGAATGTGAGGGGTTGGACAGACGGTGCGCATGAGCAAAGGGAGGAAGTAGAATTCCCATGTCAATTAACCATTGTAAGACATATTTTAGATAACAGTGATCCTTTCTACTTATGAAAACAGAAAGGAGCTGTTTTCCCCAGGCTGAATTAGGACCACTTCTGCTGTCCTATTGATGAAAGGAAATAATGATCATTCCCGTCTTACAACCATGAGTTCACCAGATTTCCTTAGCAGATATTTTTGTTATATCATAGTTTATAAATAGATGTAGACACCCATATTCAAGCTCTTAATAAACCATTCATTGTTTTACTGTAACAGGATCCCTGGCTATCTCCAGAATGCATTACCCCACATTAAATGCTATGGAGAATCTGACTTTCTATCTCACTTTGTTTGTTTGTTTGTTGTTTGTTTTTGTTTAGGGTCTTAGATGCCACTGGGCGTGTGTGGAGGTCAAAAGGCAACTTGCAAGTATCTCTCCTCTCCTTCTACAGTGTAGTGTAGGCTTCTGGGATTTAATTCAGCTCATCAAACCTGGCAGCAAGTAACTTTACCTGCTGGGCCATCTAACCAGTTCTGATTTTGGATGACTTCTTATTCCATGAGCACCTTCTGTTAGGACAGAGCACAATGTAACAAAAGAATTTCAGAATTCCAAATCTAAATCTGGGTTCCATCATTGCAACCAACTTTAAAAATCAGTTTCCTAATTTATTTAAAAAAAAACTACATTGCCTCCAAATTTGTAGATACTTGTTTTTCTTGTCACAAGAGAATTTAACTTGTTTATAATTATCATAAACATTTAACAACACTTCCTTGGTGAAAACACTTCATTAAAAAATAAAACAAAATGCGGAATCACACTATTAACTCTTCATATTTTTAAGTTATCTTTAATTGCAGCCACAGTCATACTGTTTAACAGAAGTGAATGGTGATAGTTCGGTTGTGTTTAAATGACTTAATGTGTTCTGAAGTCTTCATTTCCATATGAATTATATACACCTTCTTGCATCTGTTCCACAGCAGTGTCTTTCTTGGAGCACATAGGTGTGATGACATTAAGAGCCACAGAATGCACAGAAAGACACATACCTTCTCAGCCTATCCCAGTCACACAGTATTTCTTCCTGTGGTAAACATTTTCTGAAGAGTCATTAAAACACTATTTTCACTGCATAACTAATATCAGCATGGGGTTAAATCAAATGAATAAATGACTAAAGGGACATCATTTTCTCAGTGAAATAGTTTTCTCATATTTGTCAAAAGCTTGTGAATTGTCTGTTATTTGTCTGACACACGGTCGCTTTTTAAAATTATGAAGTAGACGATACATGCATACACTTGTACTCATTTACACATCACACACAAGAGAAAGGGACATTAACTAGTAAGAGAAAAATCCAGATTTGAAGAACAAACCCAGAGTTCTACAAGGTGCAATAGATAATTAACTTCATGCTTTTGGGGTACAGACCCCCCTGTGACATTGTCATTCATTTGTTCACTCATTCATTTATGCTGCTAGAGTATCATTTTTTTTCTGACAAAATGCTAAGGAAATTCAAAACTAGCCCCTGTGGTCAGAGGATTCTCTGCTTATAACAAAGTATCTATCATCAGCACTGCACATGGAGTGTCATAGGGAAAGTGTGTTCTGGGGTCCAGCAGAAGGGAGCAGCTGGGGTGGGTGTCCTTCATTTGTCCTTCAGAGCCCCTTTGCAACCCTCCCAGAGTGCTTGCTTAGTTCTCCCAGGAGGCAGACCTTAGGAACCTTCAACAGCTGCAAATTCTATTTTCAGATTGAGCACAGACAGTGGGAGAGAGAATGGAGGACACTGAGAACAGAGTATTTAGCCCCAGTCCCTCCTTAAGGGGAAACTGCAGGTCTTACAGTGGGCCATTTCTCTTGTAAGGGGAAATCACAGGTTCTACTGTCTTTCCGGGAGAAAGGCTAACAATGGTGCTCAGACGTTGCTGGTGCTAAAATTCCGATCTTTCTTTGTGGTCCCATTAATCTGGCACACATCTTTATAAATAATCTCATTATTAAATGCCACTGAAATTTCTTACTGTAACTGTGATATTTCCTACTGATTCTTTTATTTCTTTTGTAAAGACTGATGCTTATTATTTTAAATAATGTATATGTGTGAGTGCCAGCACATGTGTGTGTGCATATGTTCAGATGCCAGTGGGAGCCAGAGGCATTGGGTCCCCCTGAAGCATGAGCTATGGATGATTTTCAACCACCCAATTTGAGTGCTAGAAACCAGACTCAGGTCCTCTGTCAGAGCAGCATATCTCCTCTAGGTATACAAGGATTTTCCTTGAAGCAAAAATCAAGTAAGTTCCCATAAAATTCTAAGAATGATGCTTAGCGGACAATAAGTTATCTCTCCCTAGTCTACTGCTGTCTAAGACATATCTCATCAGGCTTATTCCAACAGTTAGTTTTTATGGCTAAGCCATCTCTCCATCCCTTCTTACTAACTCTACATCTATTACTCAATTTAGACAAGGTTGGAAAAGATCGTACTTAGGAAGAACAGTGTGGAAAACAGACTTAGGGATGGAAGGAATTGCATCTGTACAGAATGTAGAGTATTTGATGTGTCTGGGGCACCATGAGACACAGGAAAACAATGGAACAATTAGCCAAGGAAGAGGGAGAAATGCTGCTCAAGGGGATCTGGCCTCTCTTTCAGTGTGATGTCCCTGAAGGCAGCCCCAAAATATTACAGCAGTGACATTTGGGAGTCAGAGAGGAAAGAAGTGAAATTGGAGATAAGGAGATTATTTTCCAGGTCATTGTAGTTTTCACAACAATGCCAAAAATTAACGATCATCTGGACTAAGGTTGTGGTAGTTGGATGACATTGAAAGCAGGTCATAGAGAATTACGTATTTGTTAGCTCGGTGACCAACTAACTGTTGGAATAAGCCTGATGAGATATGTCTGAGGCAGCAGTAGACCAGGGAGAGATAACTTATTGTCCGCTAAGCATCATTCTTAGAATTTTATGGGAACTTACTTGCTTTTTGCTTCAAGGAAAATCCTTGTATACCTAGCATTCTGTTGCTGTAATAAAACACCACAGCCAAAAGAAACTTGGGCAGGAAAGGATTCATTCATACATCTCAATCAAGGTTTATCAGGAAGGAGAGTTGGGGCAGGAACTCAATCAGGAACCTGAGGCAGAAACTGAAGCAGAGGCCAGAAAGGAAAGCTGTTGACTGGCTTGATCCTCAAGGCTTTCTCACTTTGCTTTCTTATACCACCAGAACCATCAGCCCTGGTATGGCATAACCCACAGTGGGCTGGGCCCTTCTACATCAACTATCAATTAAAAAAATGACCCACAAGTATACCTACAAGGCAAGCTAATGGAGGATTTTTTTTTTCACTTCAGGTCCCCTCTTCTTGGATGACTTCAGTTTGTTTCAAGTCCACAAAAAACTAACCAGCACACCCCTGAAAATATTTTATCCTTCTTTCCCAAGCACAGCAATCAAAGTACAAAGAATAACATGTGTGTCACCCGGGTAATAAAGTAGTGTAAACAAGATTATAGAATGAGTTTATGAAAGAATTACAAACTGAGCCTGGAATATCTTAGTCTTAGTAGTAAAATACTCAAATGATGAAATCTGTTTAAAAATTTAGATATACTAGCCTGTAGGCAACCCATGGGAAAGTTGTTAGAGGTAAAACACAGTCAACACATTCTTCACAACCAAAGTCTTGAGACAGTTTGCATCTCTGGGGAAATTATGCAAAATAAAAGGACGTTGAGGTCATAGACCAAGTCAATACCAATATTTGAAGAATAGGAAAAGAGAAATAGAAGCAACAGAAGCCACAGCCTCATCTTTTCCTCAATCTCCTGTCTTCACTGATCATTGACCTTCCCTGTAGAGAATTATCTGCTCCAGAAGGTTAACTACATCCTTTGTCTTTTGCTTCTTCCTTTAAAAAGGAAAAATCCCTTTGAAAGATGTCATCCCACATCCCCATCATCGAAGTCTTTCTTGGTTCTCAGGAACCATTTCATGTAATACTGTCTCAGTGGAATTTGGTTTCAGTGATTTGATTCGAGGAATCAAAAGTATTTTTTTTTTTCTATAGCATTTGGTGGGATTCTCTGTTCCTTTTGTGGATATTTACTTCTGCTATTACATGTCTTTGCTTTTTCCCTCCTGTATCAACATATCTCCAAACATATAAAAGAAAAACTACCTTCATGCTTCCAGAACGTGCTATGGCATGTAGATTTTGTAAATTTGTTGTATGTTTGTTTCATGTGACTATGTCTATGGATGTTTTGAGTTTTTATGTCTGTGGGAATGTTAAACAGTTATTTTTAGTTTGTTTTCATTCTTAGATGATCAATTTTCATTCAAGTAGATCACTTTTTGAGAATTTATCCTCTGTGTTTTTTGCTTATTTATTTTTATCATCTGACACAGTCTTGTTGATTTCATTTTTGTAACTGATTCTGTTTTTTTTTTTTTCCAAATAAAGATAAATTTTCCAGGCTTTATCTAGAAGCAATGTATTAAACCTGCAAGGGGCATCAATAGAATTTAGATATGTTAGAATGTATTTCAAGACAAACAGTGTTTGTTATGTACTTAAGCTCTTACTACATGCTTCCAGACCCTAATTGCTTCTAGGATCTTAGGTTTAAACTTATCAAAATGTTAACATGTTACGGGAAGAAACTCCCTATATTAAAACTCAACACAATACTTTACCACGTCTCTTCACTTGACTTTGGACCAAAATGAGGACTAAATTGAAGTTCATTTAAGTCATATGCTGAAAGAACATGTGCCACCTCTGATATTTGGCATAAATGAGCCACCCACTCACACCAACTTTAATTACTATGAGTCTAATGTGTATAAGATCAGAATTGATGTTGCCTTTGTCTTTCTGATGAATGCTGTGTGCTTCTTTATAATACATCATTGTATGTGGGTTGTTAAAATAGCATGTGTAAGTGATTATATTAATAAAATACTAATTGTGCTCCAATAATGGTGTCCCACAGATAGACAGATGTTATTTCTTAATATGTTGACATTATTTGCCTACTACCAAAACAGCAAAATTTGTTTGATAAAATAAAAGTATAAGATCATCCCTTTCATTTTAATCTAAGAAAATAATTATGTCAATAGCTATAACTATCTCTAGAACTGATATACTTTGTATTAAATGTTATTTTTCACTAATTAGCTTTCCAATTGAGGAACTAAACTTCTTCTTAATTAATTTTTATCTTTTAAAGAATAAATGTAACACTTAAGTAATGCACATGGTTCTGTGTACTTTAAGTTGATGCATGGGTGTGGAATTTTCAAAAGCTCATAGTGCGAAGAAGTAGGTTTAAGTTTTACCTTCATTACTTTACCACTTAAGCTATTAAATCATGACTTTCTCACATGTAAACTGGGGGCCTTAATAACATATAAATTACAACACTATGAAGATTCAATTAGCAGCTAAGTGTAAAGCTAAAGTGTTCCTAACTGGAAAAACCTTATATAATTTACCAGCACCATTCCAGGTCTATGAAGAGCTCAATAATTCAGTGAGGGAGAATGGAGGGGAGTGAGTTTGGGAGCGTAACACTACTTCCTAGCTACGAAAACTTGGATCACTTACTTCTTATTAACTGCCAAAAATCCTCAGTCATTGAAGTGACTTTCACCAAGGATGCAGAAAGGTACAAAATAGCATCACTTCAAGCCATCATTTCTGCCAACACAAAACAGAAAAGAAAATGAAGACAGAACATTTACAAAATCATAACATTTTGTGAGTCAGCCTGAAAATCGAAGCCACTAGGCCAACAAATGCAATGAATCCCAGGTAGTGACAGGCCTCTCTGAAGGGAGCAGGACATGGAGACTCACCTTTCACCGAGCTGGAGATGTGACAACCACAGCAGCATGTTAAAAACCAAAGTGGCCATTTGGAATGACTGAGATGTATTTCCAGTTTAAAACAACACACACTCAGAAAAGGATAGGAGGGAGAGAGCACCCCTAGTGGGCCGAAGTGTGCATGCCTGTGGGAGCCAACAATTCTTATAGATAAGCATGAAATCCTAACAGCTTTCCCAAACCCTTCTCTCATAGCAAGAAAAATCCTTCCACTGCTGGGGGAAAGCCAGTATGGTAAGCCAGAGGGAACATGTATCCACATATGGAGAGGCAGCAATTTTCTTTGGTCCTAAGGAACTACGACAATAAAAGGAAGATTTTTCTAACACAGAGAAAAGCCTAGAAGAGTCCCCTCTCCCAACCTCCCAGTCAAGACCTTTCACTTGTAAAAGGCAGAGTTTGTTTCCATCAAAAAAGGAAAAGGGATCAGAAAACCCCAAGCTGAGATCAAGACTCAGCAGAGCAGCCTAAGATGGCGGCAAGCTGGAACAGCCAAGCTCTTGGGAAGACAGCCCACTCTGTGACACAGGAATTGGAAATGACTGAAAATTGAAGGTTGAACAGAAACATTGGGTAAACTTCAACAGTGTTTCAGATTCTGCAGTCAGCACAGACCAGAGCAGCCCATGGGAAAAGGTATTTGAATTCCAAGGAGTACAGATAACAACAATAACAGTAGAAAAAGTCCAGCTCAACTCTCTATTAGAATAACTCACTCAAAACCTCACCAAGAACTCCAGGGTGTCAGAATACACGTCAACACCACATTAAAGAATGAAAAGATTCTTTCCTCCTGGACTAGCTCAGATGAAGAGTGAACCCAAATTTGAATTCTCCACTTCTCTCCCTGTATCTTTTATGTGTTTGTATCCTGTTGTCTATGACCTGGCTGTTATCTGCTTGGTTCATCTCACCTGACTTCCTATCACTATCATCTGTCCTGAACAAAAGGCTTTGCTCTGTATTTATGCGATAGCACAGAAAACATGGTATGGGAAAGTAACGAGGAATTCTTTTTTACAGAAATTTCTAACAGTCTTACACAAGAAGTTACTTTGACTGACACCAGAATGCCACTCAAAGACTTTAAGCAATGTTATCAACTTATATCCACATGTTGCTTCCAACATTTTATGGTAGATATCGTTCAAGGTTGTTTTCAATGTGTTGGATGCTTTCAGCAAATGATTACAACACACACACACACACACACACACACACACACACACACACTATTCTGGGGGTCAGGGACATGGAAGAGTACATAGTTTAAGGCTAAAACTATGTATTTATCTTAGGTTGTAAAAGCTAATTACATGGAAAGTCCAAGCCATATCAAGCATCGAGGGCCTTTAAGGTCCAACCTCAAGGTCCTCTTCAGGGTTCAGATCAGATGTTACAGAAAGCAGAAGGAGCTTAGGGTATCTGAGAGTGAAAACAAGTTAGCTCACACACGTGCTCTTCAAATCTTCAAATCATGTCTCTTTATTGTTCTACTTTCCTTCTAATTTTCTTGTCCTAATTGTCTATAATTTCATAGCTCCAACTCTCTATTCTAATTCTCCTGTCTCTTCTCATCTGGTCTAAAATTTCTTCTTTTACAGGAGGCTTGAAGCAATAGAAAAAATTACAAGAGTTACCTCTCATTGGCCAAAAGCACATTCCTAGGTTAAGCGGTAAGGGCAGAGCCATTTACTATGTGTGTGTGTGTGGGGGGGGAGTGTGACAAACTCTGAGACATGTCTCTTTATTAGCACACTTGGCAAGAGAAGAACTGGCATGCTTTTCTTAAGGTGCTTTGTGTAGTAACCTTGGTTAGACACTTATGACTCTGACCTTGGGCATAGATGTAAAGTTTTAAACGTATGGTCTATTTACAGAAACTCTTTAGTCTAGTTTGAACTTGCTCTGAGGTAAAGATGAGCCAATTACATGCAGTCAGTCTGAGCAAAAGGAGCAAAGCAGGCTTTTAAGTGTCTGCAGTCCACGTGAGATAATAGATCCAGTTATGAAGCACATCCTAGCATATAGTTCATACATCAAAATTATACAGCCTAATGAAAAGTCCTCTTCCTGATCACCCACAAATGTACGTGTCCATATGATTGAAATTACATGTACACATTACATGAAAATGCACGGTAATGGGGAGATGGCACATCTATTATCACACAAGTGAATTTACAGATGGAAGCAGCAGTTTTCAGTCAGTGGCCCTGCAGGACCTGCCTGGCAGGGTTCTTCCAACAGAGAACTATTCATCTTGTGGGTTGACATCTGAATTATCAATTGCTACCTGCTTGTAACTACGTCATGGCCTGTGACAACTCATGACAACTGCTTCTGACAATCAAGATTGGTTACATTGCTTTCTTAAAGGTCAGTTAAATTTAAACAGGCTGAATATAAAGTGAGGAAACTGTCTGAGTATATAATTTTAAATGATCACAAGATATTGTTAACTTGGTTGCAAGATCTGGTCAAAGTTCAGTTTTTAAAGGTAAGAGGGATTTTCAAAATAGCCTATTTTCACTGCAATAAAATGAGGAGATGTTTTCACTACTGATCCATGTTTATTGCCTGATCTGGGCCCATAACAACATATAGAATTCTTGCTACTACTTCCTTAAAATAACTCATGGTCACTGAAAATTTACATCCTGCCTGCAATTTCCCTTCTTGCATCTCATCTCATCTCAGGCCCTCCACACCATCCCTCCCCGCTTTGTTCCCACCCCCTAATCCATTCCTCCTCCTTTTCTGTTTAGAAAAGAGCTGATCTTTTATGAGTATCAACAAAACATGACATATCAAGTTGCAATAAGACTAAGCATCTCCCCATGTATTAAAGCTGGGCAAGGTGACCTAATATGAGGAGTAGGGCCCAAAAGCCTGTAATAGTCAGAGATAGCACCTGTTTCCACTGCTAGGAGTTCCACAAGAAGACCAAGCTAGATAACTGTAATATATATGTAGAGTGCCTAGGTCACTCTCATACAGACTCCCTGGTGGTCAATTCAGTCTCTGTGAGTCCCTATGAGCCCAGGTTAGCTGATTCTGTGAATATTCTTGTGGTGTCCTTGACCACTCTGGCTCCTACACTCCTTTCTCCTCCTCTTCTGCAGGATTCCTCAATGCAATCTTCTTTAAAATTCCAACACATTTCTTTACAGACCTTGAAATAATAATATTCAACTTCATATGGAAAAAACAGGATAGATGAAACAATCCTGTACAATAAAAGAACTTCCAGAGGTATCACTATCTTTAATTTCAAGCTTTACTATGGAGTTATAGTAATAAAAGCCCCATGGTACTGGCAAAGAAACAGACAGGTGGATATAATAGATTCAAACTGAAACCCAGAAGTAAATCCACACACCTATGGACACCTACTTTTCAACAAAGAAGCCAAAATTATACAATTAAAAAAAGAAAATGTCTTCAACAAATGGTGCCAGTCTAACTGGATGTAAGAATGTAGAAGATTGCAAACAGATTCATATCTGTCACCCTGCAAAAAACTCAAGTCAAAGTGGATCAAAGACCTCAATATAAATCCAGATACACTGAACCTGATAGAAGGAAAGTTGGAAATAATCTCAAATACATTGGCACAGAAGACAACTTCCTGAATAGAACATCAATAGCACAGGCACTAAGACTGATAATTAATAAACAGGACCTCATGAAATTAAAAAGTTTCTGTAAGGCAAAGAAAACCATCAATAAGACAAAATGACAGCCTACAGAATGGGAAAAGATCTTCACCAACCCCACATCTGACAGAGGGCTAATCTCTAAAATATATATATATATATATATATATATATATATATATATATATATATATATATATATATATAAACTCAAGAAACTAGACATCAACAGGCCAAATGACCAGTTAATATTCTTATTGAGTTTAAATCTCAATACCTGATAGAGTAGACCTTATCAATCTCATTTTACAGAAGGAACGTGGGGGTGTGGGGGAGTTGGAGACATAAGGGTAGAGTTGCCAGGTGGTAATCAGTAAACTGTATCTTCAACTAAAGAGTTATTTTTCTTACTTTATCACATTGCTTAGTTAATCCATTTGAAGTTCTTAATTCATAATAATAATTTATAACTACATAGTACAGTACACTTTAAAGAGTGCATAGTATCCAAGAATAATGGTCATTGAAACTACATAGCCTTCTAAAGTATGTCTTTGTATTCCTCCTTACTGATCTCATAGCCAAGTGGGCTACTTGTTTACATTTTGAGATCCCCATATTTATGTGTCCCCTCACTTCTCAATGCAGGAAATCCCATCTTGACATGAAGAACACTGCTTCTCAAGTATAAATCTCAATGCATATGACTCTGGACCACACAGTGTATCTAATTGAGTAATTGGTGCACCTTCTTACCGAGGGCTCCTTTAGTCCCCATCTGTTGCTGACACCTTTGATGATCACTCCCCTTTCCTTTGCCATTTGCAGCTGCTAGCCTAGAGCCTTTATCAACCTCAAACAATATTTGTTGAGAAAGATGATTGCAGCTCCTCAACAGCCAGACTTCAGACACACCCTGTATCTCCTGCCAGAACTAATTACCTCAGCTGCGTTGAAGCCCAGATCCTAGCCTTAGCCAGGCCTAAGATAACTGATCTTGTCCCTGAATGTGTCTCATAAAAGCCAAGTCCCTCCTGATTGGTTCCCCAGGCTATGAAGAGGAAAACAATGTTAACTGAAAGGCAATATGGCACTACACTAACTATTTAATAGAGGAAAATAACATGCAGCTAAGGATTTTACAAAAGGAATAAGACTTCTTCATCTCCCTAAAAATTACATATACATTTTATTTTACTTGTTGGAATTCAGATTACTAGCTGAAAACCTTTGGCATTCTGTTTCCACAAGTTACCCCACATCGTACCACGGTGTTCACATAATGTTTGCCAAAGATGTTGTCTTTTGCAGCAACTCTATAAGCAAACTTATTTTCTTTGTTCAATTTTCTCCTATAAAATTCTTGTGGAAACATACAATTAAATTTTTGTGCTCTTCAAGAGGAGTTAATCATTCTGAAAAAACAATTGCCACTGAATTTTTCTATGACAGCATAAAAGCAAAGTTGTGTTTGATGCACCAGTTGTGGTGGAAAATATGAAGATTTAAAATCAATACCAAAGGGAGTGCAATCTGATTCTGTATTCAGATAGTCATTATCTAAACATAACTGATCAATTTTAACTGAAAGCACCAAAATTTATTTAATAAACTGACCATGGACTTCTTTCAAAATATAGCTTAAATTCTCTAGTAAACTTCTGGTGCGATCTATAATTTATATTTCATGACAAAAGAAATGGCTTTTCATTTAATGAGCATTGACAAATAGCCTAATTAGTTTTTAAATACAAAACACTGTGTTTGGATCAAAAGGTCTAATGTCATAGAAGGGATCGTAAGAACTTGAAACTAGATCTTTGAAGAACGCAGCAGCCTTGGCTTTTCAAGCATCCCTGTCACACCACCCATTTCATCTCAAATGTCAGGTTCATGTGGGTTAAATGTTAGAAGTCCATAAAGTTGTAAAATAAAGGTCTTGTACATATAAGTGCATTAAGCAGCCACACAGAAAAAAAGAAGTATTTTTTATTAATGTTAGGAAAAAACAGGAACACTTAAAAAGAAAGCCATACCACCACTTTCCTTGTGTTGTCATGGAAATAATAACTGAATCCTGAATCTTTGTTCTTGTCAATATTTATGACTGGAATGGATCTGACTTGAAGGCATTTTCCTTCTTGCCTAATTCACATTGCAAAAAGAACCTTTAAATTCAAGAATGAAAACATGGGATTACTCCTTATGGGATGTTCACACTGTCTTTGGCGCAATCCCAAGGCAAGCAGAGAAGTGGTTTCTGCCCAAGGGACTTACTATCTAGGAAATACAGAGCCATTTGCACAGAGAAAAAAACCAGTGTTTCAGCTGAATGTCAGGGAAACACAGAATGTCAAATATCTCTTGATGTTTGCCCTTTCTTTCCCCTATACTTTTATTTTTCTCACTTCTTCCTTGAGCTTATTTGCACAAAAAAAATTTCATAGAAAAAATGAAAGGACACAAGAGCTACCCAAAGAGTTACCCATAAGGAACTCAAGAACACAAGGCATATAGGAAAGAATCCTTCTTGGACATGAGAGACTTGGAAGGGTCAAGAAGGCTGAGAGGTAGAACTAATTTCTTCACTTGTTCTCTAATCCTGGAACTGACATGGATATTCAGTCATGTCTGGTTTTCTTTGGAGCACTGTGATGGCTGAGAAAAAGGCTGTTATTGAAACTAAGCTTGGTTCTACACTCTTCAGCTTGACTTTAAAGGCTATATGTTGTCCATGGTCCCGTGTGTGTATATTCATTATCTCTCTGTCTCTGTCTCTCTCTGTCTCTCTCTGTCTCTCTCTCTGTCTCTGTCTCTCTCTCTCTCTCTCTCTCTCTCTCTCTCTCTCTGTCTCTCTCTCTCTCTCTCTCTCTCTCATTCTCCTTCCCTCCATCTTCATTACCTTCTGAAGTGAGCATCTTTCCTGTTTCACACCATGATGACATTGGGGCCAGCTGACTATGATCAGAGACCATGAGCAAAAATAAAATGCTGTGGGATAATGCTTTTGTACACTGGTTTAATAAAACACTGATTGGTCAGTAAGCAGACAGGAAGTATAGGCAGGATAAGCAGACAAGGAAAATTCTGGGAAGAGGAAGGTTGAGTCAGGAGACACCAGCCCACCATCCAGGGAGCAGCATGTAATGGCACACAGGGAAAGCCACAGAACACGTGGTGACATATAGATTAACAGAAATGGGCTGAGTTTAAGTGTGAGAGCTAGTCAGTAGTAAGCCTGTGCTAATTGCTAAGCAGTTTTAATTAATATAAGCCTCTGTGTGTTTACTTAGGGGACACAAGTGGGAGAGATTTGTCCCAACTGCCAGCAGGCCAGGACACAGGAAAACTTCCAACTACAATAAAACTTTTCTTTGTTTAAAATGTTTTGCTTAGGCATTTTGTTATAGCAAGGAAAATCCAACTAACACAAAGGGAGAAAAACACTAAGGCAAAAGGACTGCTGAAAGTTCAAGGCCATGCATTCTAGGCCAGCCTACCTCCACTTGTTGAGTGCTGGGATTGTAGGTTATTGTTATTGTAACTTATGTTGCAGATTCAGGGACCACAGTTCAGTGGCTATGCTTTTTATGGCCTGAAGTCATTAAACAAAAACACGAAAACTAAACCAGCTTATAAAATCCTGGAATTTGCTGCTATTGTTGTTGTTTTAACATTATTGTGCATCACAGAATGTGTTGGATCTTCTACCTCACACCAAAGATTATACATATGAGCCAGGTGGTGGTGGCACATGCATTTATTCTCAGCACTCAAAAGGCAGAAGCAGGAAAATCTCTGCAAGTTGGGCGCCAGTTTGGTCTACAGAACTAGTTGCAGGACAGCTAGGACTGTTACACAGAGAAACCGTGTCTCAGAAAAGAATTATACATATGATGAAACCTTTGTGTGATACCTTCCCTCATTTTATAGTTATCTCCAAAATTTCACTTCCTTATCACTGTAAGAAACAAGAAAATCTGCCACAGACCTCTGTGTTAAAGCTCAGCAAACCATGGCCAGAGAATCCAGTTACTATCTTTATTTATCTTGAAATGGACATTTATTTTTGTTAAAATAGGACTTTTTTATTTCTTTTCAAGAATCATAAATAATAATTACATTTTTAAGGACATAGATTTTGCTAGAGTAGCTAACTTATTAGTACATCTAAGAGATTATAAGTAGAGCTTGCCTGATTTATTCTGTTATAATTTAATACAATTGTCTAAGGCCCAAATACAAAAATATGAATTAATGTGAATAACTGGTCCCATGCCACAGTTCTGATAGGCTAAGTTGTACAATCAGCCCATGCCCTCAGAATGCAATAAAGATACAATTTCAAATGTCATGATTTGCTTGCTGTGAGCCACTTGAATGTTAGTGAATTTTAAACATATTTATACTTTTGATAAGTACAGCTGTTTTTAGACACATTTTGTACAACCACATGGCTCAAATATAGCATGGCTCTAATCACAAAACACTAAAAAAGTGAAATTTTTTCTGTAAAGGGTAGGCCATAGAAATCAACACTAAGTCAAAAGCTAAATGAACATAACCTAGACTGTCCATTAGAAACCCACAAAACTGAAACCTTAGTAAGAAAGCGGCAGATTCTTTATTAAGAGTACATATAGTCAATGGAATTTGCTTTCTCTGAGAAAACATAGTTTTAAATCGCAGACCATTACAACCACTCCTAAGTCCATTTCTCTCTCCTTTGCTCTCAAAGCAAGTTCACGGTTCACTGAGAAACTTGAACTTGTTCTAAAAGAAAGCCCAATCTCAATTTACATATATAACATTCATGCTTTCAAATTCAGTCGTCTTCTCTTTAATACAGATGAATGGTTTAGTCCTCTCAGAAACCACACCTTCCACTCACCCTGAATCTTCTCATTTTCTCAACGGAGTGCATTCTGTGCATTTCTTTCAGTGACTTTTCCTTTCAATTCCCAACAACATAGAAAAGTCTGCATTATTATATATTAGAGAACAAAAAGGAGAGAGGATGAGATTAGGAGGAAAAGACATGGGAAAAATGGAGGGAGGAGGAAAAACCAAAGAGGGAGGTGAAAAGAGTTCAGAGAATCCCTCCTACACATATCCACAGCCTCTCTTGTTGCCCAAGGCTCACATTTTCCGTACTACCTGCCTTCAGGCCAAGTTCCAAGTAAAAAATTGCTGTCCTCCAGAACTCCTGTAGAACTCAGGAGCAAGTGCACATTATCATTAACACCTACTCAACAAAAGGCTTAAACTCAAGACCTGTTAGCAATCAATGTAAAAACTGAGGGAGCTGGGCCAGGACCAAGGAACTGCAACACTCCCTGATGACATCAGACAAAGTACCTGCAGGTTCCAGTGCTGCTCCAGAAGCTCAGCTGACACTCTGACTGGGAAGATCTCTGGGGACTGCTCTAACATGCAATGGGCATTGACATTCATAGCTATGTGCTGATTGACTAGTTGATGGGTTGGTTGATTGCTTTATTTATTTTCAGCGCCATGGTTAAGAATCAAACCCAGAGGCTTACACACTGTTAACCAAGACCTCTCCCAAGTAACACTCCCCCAGATCAAGAGACTTCATACTTCTGATATTGTGTGTCCCTTTAGGTTACCCTACAAGAGACTGCTCCAGCAGGCTTGCTATGTGTATTACCTAACTATTCACTTACTGCTACCATTCTGACAGTACCATTGTTCCAAAAATGCCACCCTCATTTTTATAGAAAACCACCTTAATGGGCCAATCAAAACTTACTATAGTCTTTGTTGTTGTTTTTGCCATTGTTGTTGTTATTATTCTCCTCTTAATCCATCACACAAAGGCCTCACCACCTACATTCCTCTGAACAAATCACAAGATGATCAACAATAAGTCTCATTGTCATATCCCATCCTTTTTATGAGACCACCAAGAGCTCTGACTTTGTGCATCCCTCCCTCTTTCTAGAAAAGTTATGTCCCTTGGCCTCTAAAATTTCACTCCCTTTTGGTGGTTCTAGTACCTCACTCATCTTATACCTTCTCTGTCTTCACTGCTGATCATTACAGCCTGTGACTCTTCCAACACTCCAGACTTTAGCTCTCAGAGCTTCCTACCTAATTGAGGTCTCTGCTTGCTTTGTTCTGTATTGTAACCTAGGACCTACAACAACACACAGCTACACTCTAAGTGTTCATTGCAGATTTGTTGAAAGCGTAAATCAATATATACATATAAAAGTGAACAAAGAAAATCGTATTCTTCTATTTCAATCAGTTTAACTAAAATCACCATTGTTTAATATTCCAGTGAGAAGCTTCTATTAGTCGTGCAAGAGATTGCTATGAGGTGGCTGATTAAATATCTCATTTCCAAAATGAAATTTTCATCACTTGGGTCACTATTTCCAAACAACCTTACAGGTCTCTTGAAAGAACCCCACGCAGATTATTATTTATTCTTTTCATTACTTCATGACATTCTCAAAGACCAAGTGAAAAACACATGTCAAAGCAATCTCTCCCTGTTTCTTCTGATTAAAATCAATATTTTCCTGCTCTTAACAGCAGTAAAAAATCATCACAATAGTTTCTGTTAACTCAATGGAATGTCAAGTGATATCTCTGTGTATTGTTACCAGCAGGGATATCAACACAATACTACCCACAGCCTATAATCACTGCAGCTTTTATTATCTACAAAATGTCATGTGTGCATATGGCATTTTACAAAACAAGACAATGAAAACAAGAACCCTGTCTCAAACAGCTTAGAGATTATTTAGACAAAGAACCAAAGAATAGAGATGTGAAACTTAAGAAGAAGGCCTGCTGTTGCTGAGAAAAGAGTGGGTGGGCTCGATCCAAGTAGTCAGGGCAGAGATGTAAGTCTCATTCACAAACAGCAACATAGTTCTAATGGACTTTCCAAAGCACTACTCCCTGTTAGTCATGGAGAAGATTGCTCAGAACATACACACTGTGAGAAACCAAAACAAGAAAATAATGATAAACAACACATCTCAGCAACATTGCTTAGCAACGTCTTGTGACATTTTATTAAATGTTAAAAAATGTACCCTTTCCCAAGACAACTCCATAAAATCTAACAATGAATTTATACATTTATACACTAATTTAGGCTATTATGTACAATAATTGTAACCCTAAAATATTTGCAATGCAAGGAAAGTAAAATTTGAAAAGGGGCATTTGTATATGGGGAAAGCGGTGCTGGCAAGGCAACACACCATACAGATCCCCTCAGAGAGCAGGTTGATAACATGGGTGAAGGTAGACTAGGTGCTGCCCATGTTCTAATCATTCAAAGGAAGCCAAAACTCCAAAATGTTTGTGTGCAATTCATTAAGTTTAGGTGGTTTGCCTAGCTGCAAGACCATATCATGTCATTAAAACAAAACAGAGTCATAGGCAAAATCTAGTCCTTTGAAAGATTGATTTCAAAATAGAATCTCAAGTGACTCTATGTTTTTAAATGTATTATAGAAACTTAGCAAAGATACATGAAGTTATTTTCTTACCTTAGCAAAAGCACTCTGTGTGGTTCTTGACTCTTTGGAGTACATACAGTAAACACTGAGAGTTCTCTCTTTACCCATTACCAGGACCACTCAAAAGCTATTCAGAGAATACACTGCAAAGAAACAAAACAAGACGGATTCTCAGAGAGCAAGTCAGAAAGACCAGGGTGTGCCTATCTGTTCTCTTTTTATGAGTTTACAGACATTAACAAGCACCAGGCTTTTATATCTGGTAACAAGGCATAACTATAGTGAAGTCTATGAAGGAGTGAAGATCTGAAAAAAGTCTATAACCAAACGCCACTGAAGAGTAAATGTGAAAAAAAGCATTACCTGGTAATTTCCTCACAGGAGCAATGGGGCAGTAAATTTGAAGTGACTGCATGGCCAATGATGCTTTGTTTCACAATAACAGTAAATATTTTGATTAGTTTAAAAATAAATATATATTAGAAAGCAACATTCCTCAAGCATGCTCTATCAGACTATTTAAATACTCTTGCAGGACAGCAGTATTTTCCACTTTGGAGACTTATCAAGTTTGCTGTCAGTTAGAAATCAGTGTCCACTGAGAATAACAATTAATAAATGGGACCTCCTGAGACTGAGAAGCTTCTGTAAGGCAAAGGATAAAGTAAATAAGACAAAATGGCAGCCTACAGATGGAAAAAGTCCTTCACCAACCCCACATCTGACATAGGACTGATCTCCAAAATATATAAAGAACTCAAGAAACTAGACACCAAAATACCAAAAATTCCAATTAAAAATTTGGCTACAGAGCTAAACAGAGAATTCTCAACAGAAGAATCTCAAATAGCTGAAAGACATTTAAGGAGTTGCTCAACATCCTTAGTCACCAGGAAAATGCAAATCAAAACAACTCTGAGATACCACCTTACACCTGTCAGGATGGCTAAGATCAAAAACACTGAAGACAGCTTACGTTGGAGAAGTTGTGGAGCAAGGGGAACACTCCTCCACTGTTGGTGGGAGTGCAAACTTGTACAGCCACTCTGGAAATCAGTATGGCGGTTTCTCAGAAAATTGAGAATCAATCTACCTCAAGATCCAATGATACCACTCTTGGGCATATACCCAAGGAATGCTCAATCATACCACAAGGACATTTGCTCAACTATGTTCATGGAAACATTATTCATAATAGTCAGAACCTGGAAACAACCTAGATGCCCCTCAACCAAAGAATGGATAAAGAAAATGGGGCACATATACACAGCAGTTAAAAAAAAAAAAACAATAACACCATGAAATTTGCAGACAAATGAATCGAACTAGAAAATATCATCCTGGGTGAGGTAACCCTGACTCAGAAAGACAAACATGATATGTACTCACTCATAAGCAGACCCTAGATGTAAAGCAAAAGGTAACCAGACTACAACCCACAGCTCCAAAGAAGCTAGCTAACAAGGATGACCCTGAGAGGGACACATAGATTGCCCTGGGAGGGGGAAATAGATGAGATCTCCTGGGTAAACTTGGGGTGAGAGGGAGCAATAGAGTAGGGTATGGGGGATAAAAACATAAGGGAATGGGATGGTTGAGCTGGAACAAGGATGGAGTGAGAGAGCAATGAAAGAGATATCTTGATAGAGGGAGACATCATGAGCATAGGGAGAAACTGGGTGCTAGGAAAGTTCCCAGGAATCCCCAGAAATGACCCCAGCTTAGACTACTAGCAATATTGTAAGGTATGCCTGAGCTGGCCTACCCTGATAATCAGATCAGTGAATACCCTAACTATCATCATAGAGCCTTCATGCTGTAACTGATGAAAGCAGATGCAAAGATCCACAGCCAAGCACCAGGCTGAGCTCCAAGAGTCCAGTCAAAAAGAGAGAAGAGGGATTCTATGAGCAAGAGGCATCAAGGTCATAATGGGGAAACCTACAGAGACAACCAAACCAAGCTAGTAAGAACTCATGAACTTTAGACCAATAGCTGTGGAACCTGCATGGGACTGGACTAGGCCCTCTGCATAAGTGAGACAGTTGCATAGCTTGGTCTGTTTAAGGGTCCCTAGCAGTAAGATCAGGATCTATCCCTGGTGCATGAGCTCGTATTTTCGAGCCCATTCCCTACAGTGGGACACCTTGCACAGCATTGACAGAGAGGGGAGGGGTTTGGCCTTGACTCAACTGAATGTACTAGGCTTTGCTGACTCCCCATGGGAGGCCTTATGTTCTTTTAGAGGAGATAATGGGGGTTGATTTGGAGGGGAAGTCTGTGGGGGAGTGGGAGGGGGGATGAGAGGGGGATCTGTGGTTGGTATATAAAATGAATTAAAAAAATTCTTTTTTTGTTTTGTTTTTTTTTTCTTTTTTTTACATTTTTTGTTTTGTTTTTGTTTTGTTTTTTTTTCCTTTTATTTTATTTTACAATACCATTCAGTTCTACATATCAGCAATGGGTTCCCCTGTTCTCCCTCCTCCCACCCCCTCCCCTTCCCCCAGCCCACCCCCATTCCCACCACCTCCAGGGCAAAGCCTCCCCCAAGGACTGCGATCAACCTGGTAGACTCAGTCCAGGCAGGTCCAGTCCCCTCCTCCCAGACTGAGCCAAGCATCCCTGCATAAGCTCCAGGTTTCAAACAGCCAACTCATGCAATGAGCACATAAAAATAAAAAAAAAAGAAAAAAGAAAAGAAATCAGTGTTCAATTGTATGTTTTTCCAGCTGGCCATCCCTTGCATTTTTTCCCCTTTACTTAGAGAAATGTTTCTCAGGATTTTGTAAATTCTTCTTTCCCATCATCACTGTCTATTTTCAAGTGCTTATCAGTTAGTGTGTTAGATCTCAGTGTTGTTTTCCTATGCTCTCTCTTTTTGCTTTGTTTCTAGCACATTCTCTTGACCTTAGCAATGCCATTTCCTTCCACATGAACTGTCCCATAACAGTTTCACTATTTGATAGATCCACGTATATTTTATTGAGTAACACTTTCACTCCCTATTAGATATTTTCTTTCTGTTGCCCTCACTTGTGTTTTATAAGATGTAACACTCAAGTAAGTTTGTAGTAATTAGTAAAACACATATTTATTGTACTTCAGTGCCATGAATTGTCTCTGTCTCCTTGTCTTATTCATTTTTGTCATATTGGTCTGTCTCTTTAGGCTACTGGTGATTCCTGACTTACCATGGATGAACTGTCATTTCTGGAGGGTCACTTTGGGCTCTTTTGTGAAGTACCTCCTCTAAGGTTCTTATAGTATGTTGTTGATGAACTGCTCCTTTTCATGGCCTACTTTCCTCTTTAATGTTTCACGATTATAAAGGATGTCAGTGTTGTTCTTATGCTACCCAATCCCTTTGTCTTTTTGTTTTTACTCCATCAAATGCTCTACCTTGAGTGGGGGCTTTGGCCATAAGCCCTATGTTATTGGAAGCCTGCATCATAGCCTAAACATCCCTATTGTATAGATCAAGTTAAGCTGACAGTCACACACAAGGCTCATGGTGATCCATAAGCAAACTGCACTTAACTTCAGGAAGGGACTATCCTGGGGTTTCTGCTGTTGTTGTTTCTCTTTAGGGGTTTTTATTTGACTTTGGTGTACTACATGAGTTTCCTTGATGTAATCCTCCCTTGCCTCTGATGTTCCAGACTCAAGGTCTTTTTCCTGATCCACTCTGATCCTACAGTCTCCTAAAATTTCTTTAAGAAGATGTATTTGATATTGATTCCCATTTTGTTCCTTCTGAATATTGATTGTTTAACTTGTTTCCTAAAGTGTCTTCTGGTTAATTTCAGTACATGCTTGGGTGAAATAGCCTTGTGCTGAGGCTACCATCCTAACCCAGAAATCACTGAGAATCCATGACACTTACCTTCTGTCTTCAGATACATGCTATCTATGACACAATCAGATCTGATGCACGTAAAAAAGGGCACCTATATTCTACTCTTTTTCTTCATCTTCACTTTCATAAACCTTGTCCAGAAAACTGAATAGAAAACAACACTCATAATAAGCAAGCTGTGTGCATATTTCTCCAATCCAACATAAAATAACACCAACTGTGGACCCTTGTGAAGACAAATATTATTACCTAAGTTTTCTATACAAGATGATGTTTACTTTCACATCAAAAAGAAAAAGAATAACCTAAAATATGCAGCTCAGAACTCAAAGATAATGAAATATGTCACCAATTCATCCTTTAAAAGAAAACTGTTTAAAACTGCTTTAGCATTTACTTCAATCACTAAGGAAGAAGATATTGCACAAATGTCTTAAAGCATTCACAGAAGGAATTAATCATAAGAAGAGAAAAATAAACTAACTATCCCACACTTATATTATTATATACAGTCCCATATTTGAATATGCAACATATAACATACATACACTATATATATATATATATATATATATATATATACATATATATATATATATATTCCTGTATGGTATACATATGCAATTAAATACTGTAGATGTAACCAACCATTTTATTAAATAAGAAACACAGAACCAATGCAAAGAAGAAAGCCAAGAGATCAGAGCTAAGAGCCTTACCTTCCTGCTGCAGCTAGCCTCTTAAGCCAAGAGACCTCTCCAAAAGAGAGCAATTTCCTGTCTGTCTTTATATAGACTTTCTGTTCTGCCTTCTCATTTTTTGTAAAACCAACCACATGACTGCCTCGTCACTGTCTGTTGTACAGCCCTCCAGGTCTTCTATAGTATTGAGATTAAAGGCGTGTGTCTCCAATGCTGGTTGTATCCTTGAACACACAGAAATCTACCTAGCTCTGCCTACCAAGTTCTGGGATTAAAGACATGCACCACCAACGCCCAGCTCTGCTATGGCTTGCTATTACCTCTGACCCCCAGGCAACTTTATTTATTAACATACAAATAAAATCACATTTCAGTACAATTAAAATATTACCATAAAATACACACGTGTGAATGTCTATAGAGAACAGAAAGACAGCAAGTATATGACAGAAAGGAATCAATCAAGATGAAGGAAGGGCAGAGACACTTGAATAAAAAAAAAGTCCTCGTACACAAAGTCAAGATAATATTTGAAAAAAGAGAAAGCTCAACCAAGAGATCCAGTCCAATCCAAATAAACAGAATGAAGTGCTTACATTGAACCACACCCAAACATCTATACAAGCAAGAAGAACCTGGAAGGAGGTAAACAAAGTGGCTAATAGTTGTGGAGCCTGGGGGTAGAGTCTGGAGGCTATTTTTGTTGCACATTTCCTATTAACTGATTTGATTTTTTTCCACAATCAAATTCACAGCTTAATTAATCAAGAATTATAAAATATAAAGCTAGTTTCCAAAGGAACATTAGAACTCAAAAACTGAAGTGGACACACTACATACTGAAAATAAACGGGTAAAATGCTCAGATTTTTATGTATGAAATTTTCAGTCAGTCTTCAAAATACTAGAAGTTTCAGAATCTAGCACTTAATAATATATCTTGGCATAGTTAATAAGAAAAAACCCATAGGCCTGCCT
Source organism: Peromyscus leucopus (assembly GCF_004664715.2). Lineage (NCBI taxonomy): Eukaryota > Metazoa > Chordata > Mammalia > Rodentia > Cricetidae > Peromyscus > Peromyscus leucopus. The sequence continues at coordinate 13,065,969 of NC_051075.1, forward strand.
TGTAAGTGTCTTTAATTTATTCTATAAGACTTGGTGTAGGCCAATAACGAAGTATATTTCTGATTTGAAATATCATTTTCATATGAAAATAGCCTGTACATATTTGCATTTCATCTCTGCCTTAAATCTCTGAATTTCAAAGCTTTGAAGAGATTTCAACACATCTAAGCAGGAACAAAGGTAATCATCACCATGTCACCCAAAATCAGGAACAGGAGGATGTTTTTCAGGGAGAAACAGAATTCTTGATCAGATTTAGATAGTTCTTAAAGGGAGCTCCCAAGACAGATCCAAACATAAGCAGAAGTCAGAAAGCTGGCTTCAGAATTTTTGCAACGATCATAAAATACATATCCAGCATAAAATAAGTTACTCTGTGGCCCAAGAGTATCTACAGTACTGAAAGTAATTCAGTATTCTGAAAAGCAAAGCTAAAGATAATTATTTGGTATAAAAAGCACTATAAAAGTTTTATTTATGAGTTTAAAACTCAGTAGCTATTAATTCACAGAAACTGGAAATCAATATTATAGGAAAATGAATGATTTTCCACTTAAATGAATGTCTTATTATAGATAAATATAACTGTGTGAGTTAAGTAATAATGAATGTTTCTCAACATTGAACAAAAATAATGTTTAGAGGATGACAGATTTGAATTTTATTTCTACCAAAAGTTTTGTAAGTTTATTTGAAATCATGATTTACTAAAGGCATCCATTCCAAATATACAAATAAAAACAGCTTTGCAGCCCGCTGAGGTAGACGGGCCCAGCGGCAGCAGCCGACAGGGACATTCAGGCCCGGCGGCAGCCGGCAGAGACATTCAGGCCCAGCGGTGGCCCACAGAGATAGACAGGCCCCGCGGCGGAGACAAGCAGACGCAGGTAGGCCTGTAGCGGCGGCCCGTGGAGGTAGACGGGCCCAGCGGTGGCCCGCTGAGGTAAATGGGCCGGGCAGCAGCGGCCGACAGGGACATTCAGTCCCGGCTGCAGCGGCCGACAGGGACATTCAGTCCCAGCTGCAGCCGGCAGAGACATTCAGGCCCGGTGGCGGCCCCCAGAGGCAGACAGACCCAGCGGCAGCTGACAGGGACATACAGGCCCGGCGGCGGACCGCAGAGGAAGACAGGCCCAGGGACGGAGACAAGCAGACGCAGCTTGGAACAGGGACGCCCCTAACCCCAACATCTGGGGAAGAAGCTATCTCCGTGGGTCAGAACCAGAACGAATCTGAATACTCCGTCTGAGGACAACCCAGGGCCCAGCTGCTGATCCTGTGAAACCCAACAACTTGGAGGTGTTGGTGAGACTACCCTGCTCAGCTGAAACCCATCTGGGAGAGGATTCAGATGCCTACAGTTTAAAGTCTGAAGAAACAAGATCAGCTGAGGAGTTGACAAATGAACAAAACGTGACCTGGGAACACAGAAGAAGGCGCTACCCAGACACCAAACCAGATCACCAGAATCATAAGTATATAATTCACTGATCGAAATCAGCTGCCCCTGAAGAAATAGCCCAATAGCACCAATTTAACCAAGAACCACTACTAAACCAAGACTAAAAATTAGAACAAGAGAGGCACTCTCAGACACAGATACCACCTGCACCTCACAGAGGAAGAGATGAGTAGACGCCAGTGCAAAAATACAGGCAACAACATAAAGACCTATATGGCAACATCAGAACCTAGTGATTCTACACCTACAAGACCTAAACATACCATGACAGAAGAAACAGAAGAAATCAACCCTAAAAATGACATTAAGAAGATGATAGAGGCCCTTAAAGAAGAAATAAAACATTCCCTCAATGAGGAAATAAAAACTTTCCTTAAAGAGGAATTGAAAAACTACCTTAAAGAGGAAATAAAAACTTTTCTTATAGAGGAAATAAAAAACTCCCTTAAAGAGGAAATAAAATCTTCCCTTAAAGAGGAAATGAAAAACTCCATTAAAGAGGAAATAAAAAAACTCCCTTAAAGAAATGGAAGAAAAAAACGAACAAAAAATGGGAAGAAATCAAATCAAGCCAAGAAAAAGCAATTAAACAGATGAAAGAAACATTCCAAGATCTCAAAAATGAATTTGAGACAATAAAGAAAACACATGCTGAGGGAATGCTGGAAATAGAAATCCCGACAAAACGAACAGGAACTACAGAAACAAGCATAACCAACCGATTGCAAGAGATGGAACAGAGAATCTCTGACACTGAAGACACGATAGAGAAAATAGATTCATCAGTCAAAGAAAACAATAAAGACAAAAAAGTCCTAACACAAAACGTTCAGGAAATTTGGGACACCATGAAAAGACCAAACCTAAGAATAATAGGGATAGAAGAAGGAGAAGAATACCAACTCAAAGGCACAGAAAATATATTCAACAAAATCATAGAAGAAAACTTTCCCAACCAAAAGAAAGAAATACCTATGAAGATACAAGAAGCTTACAGAACACCGAATAGGCTGGATCCAAAAAAAAAGTCCCCTCGCCACATAATAATCAAAACACTAAACACACAGAATAAAGAAAAAATATTAAGAGCTGCAAAGGAAAAAGACCAAGTAACATATAAAGGCAAACCCATCAGAATAACACCAGACTACTCAATAGAGACTATGAAAGCTAGAAGATCATGGACAAACCTCATGCAGACACTAAGAGACCACGGATGCCAACCCAGACTATTATACCCAGCAAAACTCTCAATCACCATAGGCGGAGTAAACAAAATATTCCAGGATAAAACCAGATTTAATCAATACCTGTCCACAAACCCAGCCCTACAGAAGGCACTAGAAGGGAAAATTCAACCCAAAGAAGCTAAATACATCCATGAAAAATCAAGCAATAGATAATCCTACACCAACATACACCACAGAAGGACAACACAACACAACCAAAAAAATAACAGGAATTAACAATCACTGGTCATTAATATCCATCAATATCAATGGTCTCAACTCACCTATAAAAAGACACAGGCTAACAGAATGGATAAAAAAACAGGACCCATCCATATGCTGCATACAAGAAACACACCTTAACTCCAAAGACAGACACTACCTCCGAGTAAAAGGCTGGGAAAAGGTTTTCCAAGCAAATGGACCTAAGAAACAAGCTGGTGTAGCTATCCTAATATCTAATAAAATAGACTTCAAACTAAAATCAATCAAAAGAGACCAGGATGGACATTACATATTCATCACGGGAAAAATCCACCAAGATGAAGTCTCGATTCTAAACATTTATGCTCCAAATACAAAAGCACCCACATTCATATAAGAAACACTACTAAAGTTTAAAACGCACATCAAACCCCACACATTAGTAGTGGGAGATTTTAACACACCACTCTCACCAAAAGATAGATCTACCAGACTGAAACTTAACAAAGAAATAAAGGACCTAACAGATGTTATGACTCAAATGGACCTAATAGATATCTACAGAATATTCCATCCTAACACAAAAGAATATACCTTCTTCTCAGCACCCCATGGAACCTTCTCAAAAATTGACCACATGCTTGGGCACAAAACAAATCTCAACAGATACAAAAAAATTGGAATAACCTCCTGTATCTTATCAGACCACCATGCCTTAAAGTTAGAACTCAATAACAACAAAAATTATAGAAAACCCACAAACTCATGGAAACTGAATAATGCCCACCTGAAACATCAATGGGTCAAGGAAGAAATAAAGATGGAAATTAAAGAGTTCCTAGAATTCAATGAAAATGAAAGTACAACATACCCAAACTTATGGGACACTATGAAAGCAGTGCTAAGAGGAAAATTCATAGCTCTAAATGCACACATAAAGAAGATGGAGCAATCCCATACCAATGAATTAACAGCACAACTGAAAGCTCTAGAACAAAAAGAAACAAACGCACCCAGGAGAAATAGACACCAGGAAATAATCAAATTGAGGGCTGAAATCAACGAAATAGAAAACAAGAGAACAATACAAAAAATCAATGAAACAAAGAGTTGGTTCTTTGAAAAAATCAACAAGATAGACAAACCACTGGCCAAATTAACCAAAAGGCAAAGAGAGAGCACCCAAATTCACAAAATCAGAAATGAAAAGGGAGACATAACAACAGACAATGAGGAAATCCAGAGAATCATCAGATCATACTTCAAAAACCTGTACTCCACAAAAATGGAAAACCAGGAAGAAATGGACAATTTTCTGGATAAATACCAAATACCAAAATTAAATCAAGACCAGATAAACCATTTAAATAGACCAATAACCCCTAAAGAAATAGAAACAGTCATCAAAAGTCTCCCAACTAAAAAAAGCCCAGGACCAGATGGTTTCAGTGCAGAATTCTACCAGACTTTCAAAGAAGAACTAATACCAATCCTCTTCAAAGTGTTCCACACAATAGAAACAGAAGGAACACTACCAATCTCTTTTTATGAGGCTACAATTACCCTGATACCCAAACCACACAAAGATGCAACAAAGAAAGAGAACTATAGACCAATCTCCCTCATGAACATTGATGCAAAAATACTCAACAAAATATTGGCAAACGGAATCCAAGAATACATCAAAACAATCATCCATCACGACCAAGTAGGATTCATCCCAGGGATGCAAGGATGGTTCAACATACGGAAATCAGTCAATGTAATACACCATATAAACGAACTGAAAGAAAAAAACGACATGATCATCTCCCTAGATGCTGAAAAAGCCTTTGACAAAATCCAACACCCCTTCATGATAAAGGTCTTAGAAAGAATAGGAATACAAGGAACATTTCTAAACATAATAAAAGCAATTTATAGCAAGCCAACAGCAAACATCAAATTAAACGGAGAGAAACTCAAAGCGATACCACTAAATTCAGGAACAAGACAAGGCTGTCCACTCTCCCCATATTTATTCAATATAGTACTAGAAGTTCTAGCTAGAGCAATAAGACAACAAAAGGAGATCAAAGGGATACAAATTGGCAAGGAAGAAGTCAAACTTTCACTATTTGCAGATGATATGATAGTATACATAAGTGACCCCAAAAACTCTACCAGGGAACTTCTACAGCTGATAAACTCCTTCAGTAAAGTGGCAGGATACAAGATCAACTCAAAAAAATCAGTAGCCCTCCTATACACAAATGATAAAAGGGCTGAGAAAGAAGTCAGAGAAACATCACCCTTTACAATAGCCACAAATAATATAAAATACCTTGGGATAACACTAACTAAACAAGTGAAAGACCTTTTTGATAAGAACTTTAAATCTCTAAAGAAAGAAATTGAAGAAGATATCAGAAAATGGAAGGATCTCCCATGCTCATGGATAGGTAGGATTAACATAGTAAAAATGGCAATCTTACCAAAAGCAATCTACAGATTCAATGCAATCCCCATCAAAATCCCAACACAATTCTTCACAGACTTGGAAAGAAAAATACTCAACTTTATATGGAAAAACAAAAGACCCAGGATAGCTAAAAGAATCCTATACGATAAAGCAACCCTTGGAGGCATCACCATCCCGGACCTCAAACTCTACTATAGAGCTATAGTAATAAAAACAGCTTGGTACTGGTATAAAAACCGACATACGGACCAATGGAATCGAATTGAAGACCCTGACATTAATCCATGCACATATGAACACCTGGGTTTTGACAAAGGAGCCAAAACTATACAATGGAACAAAGAAAGTATCTTCAACAAATGGTGCTAGCATAACTGGATGTCAATATGTAAAAGATTACAAATAGATCCATATCTGTCACCATGCACAAAACTCAAGTCCAAGTGGATCAAAGACCTAAACATAAATCCAGCTACACTAAACTTAATAGAAAAGAAAATAGGAAGCACTCTTGAACGCATTGGCACCGGAGACCATTTCCTAAATAAAACACCGACAGCACAGACCCTGAGCACAACCATTAATAAATGGGACCTCTCAAAACTGAGAAGCTTTTGCAGGGCAAAAGACACAGTCAATAAGACAAAAAGACAGCCAACAGATTGGGAAAAGATCTTCACCAACCCCACATCTGACAGAGGATTGATCTCCACAATATATTAAGAACTCAAGAAACTAGACATCAAAGCACTGAACAGTCCAATTAAAAAAATGGGCTAAAGAGCTAAACAGAGAATTCACAAAACAAGAACTACAAATGGCTGAAAGACATTTAAAGAAATGCTCAACATCCTTAATCATCAGAGAAATGCAAATCAAAACGACTCTGAGATACCACCTTACACCTGTTAGAATGGCTAAGATCAAAAACACCAATGACAACCAATGTTGGAGAGGATGTGGAGCAAAGGGAACACTCCTCCACTGTTGGTGGGAATGTAAACTTGTACAACCACTGTGGAAATCAGTATGGCGGTTTCTCAGAAAATTAGGAATCGAACTACCTCAAGACCCAGCCATGCCACTCTTGGGCATATACCCAAAGAATGCTGATTCATACCATAAAGATACATGCTCAGCTATGTTCATAGCAGCACTATTTGTAATAGCCAGAACCTGGAAACAACCTAGATGCCCATCAACGGAAGAGTGGATGGAAAAAATGTGGTACATATACACAATGGAGTACTACTCAGCAGAGAAAAACAATGAAAGCATGAAATTTGCAGGCAAATGGATGGAACTAGAAAAAATCATCCTGAGTGAGGTAACCCAAACCCAGAAAGACAGTTATGGTATGTACTCACTCATTGGTGGATTCTAGATATAAAATGAACAATCAGACCACAACCCATAGAACCATAGAGGCTATATATATAGCATGGAGGTCCCTAGGACGACTGTGGCATATAATAAATTTCAGTTTTACTCAATTATTGAAAAAAAATAGGCAAATGAATGGAAACACATGAACTATGAACCAAAGGCTGAGGGGCTCCCAGCTGGATCAGGCCCTCTGATTAGGTGAGACAGTTGATTGGCTTGATCAGTTTGGGAGGCATCTAGGCAGTGGGACCAAGTCCTGTGCTCATTCCATGAGTTGGCTGTTTGAAACCAGGAACTTAAAAAGGGACACTTGGCTTAGTCTGGGAAGAAGGGACTGGACCTCCCTGGACTGAGTCTACCAAGTTGATCACAATCCTCGGGGGAGGACGTGTCCTGGAGGAGGTGGGAATGGAGGGTGGGCTGGGGGTAAGGGGAGGGCGTGGGAGGGGGGAGAATAGGGGAACCCATGGCTGATATGTAGAACTGAATGGTATTGTAAAATAAAAAATATATATCACAAAAAAAATAACAGCTTCATGCCACTACAAGATTTTTGGTAAATATTACATACAGATACCAGAATAATTTTCTTAGTGGATGCCATTCACAACATCAGTACTTTCTCAAATAAAATATCTACCATGGCTTTCCAAATGAATTTTCCATGTTTCTTTAACATTAGAAATGGGACTCATTCTCTGTCATTTTTTGATATGTGCTATTCACATACCCATTTAGTCCCATGCATAGTAAAATGTATTATCAAAATGAAGTAGGTTTATAAGATATAATACAACTTAATGGGAGGAAGAGATCTTATCCTCATAATCTGATTTGGTACACTGAAAGTACAGACCTGGGTATCCAAAATTTCCAAAGCATTCCAGAAGACCCTGAGCAGCAAATTCATCAGAGAATTTTAGAAGCTCTTCTAGACCATTGTCATGGTGGCACAACACTCATGTGCTCCTATTATATCTTTCTTTTTAATCCTTTCCCCCAAATATAACCTGTTCAGTCCATATGTTGCTTGTGTATATTTGTTTTTCGGAGCTGACTATTTCTTGAAGTTTTCTAAATGCTTCATATAAAGTAGTGTGCTTGATTTTGCCTCACTCCATACAATAATCTTTCTATTGTCATTGCTTACCTCTTCTTGCTCTCCACCTATAAATGTAAAATATTCTGACACAGAAGTCCTGAACAACCCTGTAAATTTCTTTATTCTCCTGCTAACTCCACAAGGTAGAGGGATTTTCTCATGTGCCCTCTGGTTATGTGCCTCTTGTTTCCGAATGCCAGACTTCCCTTCACCATCACCGGTCTCATCATCTTCCAACTGACCTCCTTCTCTTTCTATATAACTTTTATTAAGAAAAAAATTTCTTTCCTTTTACATACCAACCCCTGTTCTCCCTCCCTCCCCTTCTCATACTACTCCCCCAACTACCCCTATCCCCTCCTCATAGAGGGTAAGACCTCCCTTGGGTAGTCAACACAGGCTGGCATACCAAGTTGGGGCCAGACCTAGCCCCTCCCCACTGCATCAAGGCTGAGTAAGGCATCCCACCATAGGGAATGGGCTCTACAAAGCCAGTTCAAGTACCCTGGATAAGTCCTGGTCCCATTGCCAGGGGTCTCACAAACACATCAAGCCATGCAACTTTCACCCACATTCAGAGGGCCTAGTTTGGTCTCATGCAGGCTCCCCAGCTGTCAGTCCAGAGACCATGAGCCTTCTCCTGCACTCAGACTAATGTCTACCCTGGTTATCATCATAGAACCTACATCCAGTGACTGATGGAAGCAGATACAGAGACCCACAGCCAAGCACTGGGTCAAGATCCTGGAGTTCAGTTGAAGAAAGGGAGAAAGGATCATAAGAGCAAGGGGGCTCAGAATCATAATCGAAAAAACTACCGAGATAGCTGACCTCCTTCTTAACACTTGTCTGTTCTGGAATACTCAGTTCTACCACCAGTGCTCTACTGTCTCCTTGGTACCTTTGCATTATGCTGCAAACATTTCCAAGCTTAAAGAAAATCATGGGTTTTTTCCTTAGAATGGGAATTTTCTTAAGATTCTTCTGAATGGAAGCTGCTCATATACTCATACTCTGTGTGCACTGGGAAAAAGAGACAGGAAGTGTGTATTTTCTTGCCTTCCAAAGGGAACTTTCAAATCATGTCACACTTCCTGTGTGTGAAAATACTCCTCGGGTGATTCATGTGTCATTCCACTGATCCCCCTGCCCACTCTGATGTCATTTCAAAATGGCTGTACTCTCACTGCAGTTGCTGGCCTCTTCATCACCCAAGTTGCTTCCAACATTTCCCAGGATACTAATATTAATAGGCAGTTCTCTTGATCCATTTGATAACCATCACCTTCCATTTAACTCCTCTTTAGTATTCCACTTTCAAAACCACATGATGAATCCTATCAGCTAGAAGTCCCAGACTTCTAAATAAGGAACTCCATACCATGCACAAGCAGAGTGGTCTCAAGGCTTATCTCTACCATGCTTTGTCTTCTGGTTTGGTATTTGTCAGTCACATCCATTAGTTTGACTTCCTCATATTCTGATAATTAGTATTATGGTGATTTGAATGAGAATGGCCCTAATAGGGTCATATATTTGAATACTTCCCCAATTGCTGTAACTGTTTGGACAGCAGTAGGAGATGTTGCCTTGTTAGAGGAAATATGTCACTGAGAGTGAGCTTTATGATTTCAAAAGCCCATGCCATTCTTACTTAGCTCTATCTCTCTCTATTGACTACTTATGAATAAGGATGTAAGCTTTCAGCTACTGCTCCAGAGCTATGCCTGCCTCCCTGATGCCATGTTTCCTGTCCTATGATTATGGACTCACCCTCTGAAGCTATAAGGTCCCAAAAACTCTTCTATAAGTTGTGGTCATGGTTTTTTTGTCATGCAATAGAAAAGTAGCTAAGATAATAATTTACAATATTTCCCTGTGTTATCTGTGTATATAGACTGCACCATTGCAAAACTCTATTAAGTTGTCTCATGTGCACTTTGAACTCATAGTCAAAGCCCATAACTAAATCCCTTTTCAGTTGTTAAATATACTCCATTTTTTTTAAGATTCCAAGTTTCCTAGTAATGTTGCTATTAGCTACCAACATCCAAGCAGCTGAAAATTATCCTAGGTTCCCTCACACTCTCATCTTGGTACACACATGAAATGCTATGTAAACATTATACCCCTCTATAGCGTCTCATTCTTCTATTATCTCTTACCTAGCTTTACAAGGACCAGGAATTCAAGGCTAGCCTGGGCCATACAAGGCCATGGCTTAGAAATAAAACAATACATTTAATTTTTTGATCCTAGAGACTTTTTAATATTGGTAAGAATTTATATCAGAATTTAATATTGAAAGAATCTATGTCAGGCTGTTAGACTGACTACCAAGGAGAAGGGGGCAATGAAGACAAAAAAAAGAGTAAAGACAGTAAGGATGACTAATAAAGAGAAGAGGAGGAAGGAGCAGTTAGGACCTTTAGGAAAGAACAAAGGACTTCAAAAGCTTACAATTATAAACAATCTTTTGCTCATTTACATACTCACTCATTTTGAAAGTAAATATTTACAAATTTTCCAAGTAGGACACTACAAAAAGTATAGGGGCTGTTAAATTGGGACCCTTATCCAGATGCCTCAATCAACCCAAAACCATAAGCCAGAGACTGTCTTTGTTCATGGCAACATTTATGACAGTGATGTGAGTGACTAAATATACATGTGTTTATGTATATTGCATATATGCATAAGCATTGTGTATAAATGTGAGTGTTGTGTGTATATATGTGTGAATATGTATAGTGTATGTGTCTGTGTATGGGTATGTATGCACATGCATGAAGAACACATTTTGGATAAGAAAGCAACAAATTAAATTAATTGTTTCCATCTTTTTTTCTTTTAAAACCTCACAGGGAAAAAAAATCAAAACATAGGTTTTTAAATACATGAAAAATAAACTGATATGTGTGTTGAAATAGCAAAATATTATTTTAATAAAATCAAGACTAAGTTTCATTGGTTTCTATCTTTGATTCTAGATATGAAAGCTTAGATAAGATTTGACCTTTTGCTTCCTCCAGGCCCCGATACTAAGAAATAGAATATAAAATTAGCCAACTCTCTCTTTCATTCAGAAAACATATATTGAATGAACCGGTGTCACAATAGTCATTCTTCTGGGTGTATAAATACAAGCTAATGTGCCAGTGCTCGATAAAACTACAATCTAGGGTTGCAGAAGTGAATGTAAGCATCTAAACTTTGCATGAGCGTAATGAAATGAATGCTGTAAATAGAGGTACAACTGCTGCCACTGCCCAGAAGAAAGAGTACTAAAAATTAAAAACATCTAGAAGCAATTCTCTCAGAACCTTTTAGAAAAAAATCACCGATGACCATAAGAGACCTCAAGACAGAAATAGGTTTGGTGACACAGAAGAAAGTCTGTGTTGTATATTGTAGATCTGACTACTGCAGTATTACTAGGGATTTATTGTGAGCAGCAGCCTCAAGGAACCTCTACTGTCTAGTATGCTCCATGGTCTAGACTATCTATCTGCACACCTGCAACTGCCTTTAAGCCCATTGTTTTTGAAGGGCAGAGAGTTACACTTTCTGCATTCTTCATAGCGCTGCACTCAGTATTATACCTTCTTATAGACAGCACCTCTCATTAAAACAAAAAGAAGAGGAACAAGCAAAAGTGTCTATGGTTTCAAGTCAAGCCATGAAGAAAACTGTCTTAGCATCCCCCTCCTCCACTCACTCTCTGAGCCTTACTCTTCACCTAGAAACAAAATGAGCTCGCACAAACCCTACAAGGTTCATGACAGAAGGGCTACATTGCTGGGACAGAAAGCAGAGAGAAAAGCAGAAAGGAATGTTCTAGATAGAGTTAAAAGTCTTCCCATTGCTATAATAAATATTTTGAGATACACAAATTTGACAAAGTTTTATTTGGGCTCACAATTTTGGGTGTTTCAGAGGACTGCCCCCATTGCATTTGGTCTCCTGTAGAGGGAGTAAATGCAAAGGCAGAGAAAGCTGCCCACTTTGTGACAGCCAGAAAATACAAAGAAAGAAGGGGTTGAGGGCTCACTATCCCTTTTAAGGGCAACTCCAGTGGCCAAATCTCCCAATAGGATCTACCTATTTGGCTCCATCATCTGCTAGTAGCCTCACAGTCAAGTCTTTAGTACATAAGCCTTTCATGAACACTGATCCAAATCACAGCACACCTTGCCAGGAAATGTGAGTTTTAAGAAGTGAAAAGCAGGGAATCCAGCCTTGGATTCATGGGGAGGATAATCGAGATAGCATTCAAGTCCTACTTTCTTTCTCAAATACCTTTATTATAAAGCAAATCTGGCCTGTGGATAAGCTTCAGTTCTGTATTAACAGAGTCTTCAGAGGAAGCTCCACTCCCTGTACCCTCTCTGTAGGGAATTTCTGTTGTTTTCTCTCCCAGAGTCAATTTTCACCTTATTCTAGGAACATTCCCCAGATTGCCTTTTAGGCAGCCATCTCTCACAGCTTAGACATATTTGAGAAAATGAAATCAGTGTTGGGCTGATGGCTAAATGGAGGACAGATATGAAACGCCTTAAGACGTGGTATGAGCTTGAGGTAATATCCCACTGGGGGAATATATCATTCCACACTATTTTTCCTTTTGCATTACAGAACACTAATCTCTTGTCCTCCAAAGTTGTATTAGTTATTATTAATAAAAACAGACCTTTAAAATAGTTTGGTAGAGCTCAAAAAGAAATTTGATCTCAAAGGAGAAACAAAGAACCTCGTTGTACAGAGTGTGATAGAGGTACATCTCTCAGGTACCTCCTCTGTACTGTTGTTCCAGTGGTAATTTCACAACACGTTTTAACACCATGGCTTTGACCCCAGAATGATTGCTATGACATTTTGTCAAGATGTCTTATTAGTGTCTGCTCTTCAACCCCAAGTAATGGCTTTTTAAATGCACACCTCCATCTCTGATAATGGTAAAAAATAAATAAGAGAAAAAAATGTTTTCATCTTAGCCACTCTCAGCCTCCTTTTCCACTGCTGTGAGATGAGAGAACAGACAAAACAATTTACAATGTCCCCTCACCTTTAACAATCTATGATGTGAACATACACTAAGGGTTTCAGTTGGCTGAGCTAAGAAGTGCAATGACCATCCCGCATGGCTGTTTAGAGATAACTATAGCTTTGAACAATAGGTTCAAAGTATGGATGACTATGACACAAGACAAGCTGGCTTGATCTCACAGGGAAAGTAGCTAGGACAGATAGGCAGAGATCACTGTGCCCTGTGGAAATGAGCACCCATGAGCAAATGCATTAGGATTAATAGGCAGTGAGCTAAGGTTGGCAAAGAAGAGGCTCTTATCTCTTCTATAAATGTAAAGCATCCCCTACAAATCCTGTTTATCAAAAATCAATAATCATAATGACATTCCTAGAAATTCCATAAAAGCCACAAAGTACAAACAGCCCCCTAAAGTTACGTTCTACTACAATATAAGGTTAGGAGTAATGGTTTCATACCATTAATACAATAGATAAAATAAATCAAAATAACAAGGTGAGACAAAATAAAAATCCCAACTGCATGCCTAGTACTTGAAAGAACACACTTGAAACTGATCACTGAGATTCAATGGCTCTGACATATGCTGTTTATATTAGTGCATGAGAAATGGGCACCAAACAAAGGCCCTTGAGTCATGTAACAGAGGATAAATATGAATTAGTCAGTGTAGCAAAGATAATCTTCTTGCTATTGCTTACTAATATTTACCTGGGTATCTTCTTTTAAGTGGAATGAGTTTTCCTTCCATATTTACTCAGAATTTTTTGTCTACTTTTTTCCCCACTGTCCATTGCCTCTGTCCTAGACAAAAACCACAATTTGTCTCATCAGATCATTACTATAGCTCCTATTTGGACATTTGGCTTCCTCCTAAGTCTCCTGCATATTTTTGCTACACAGTATGTTCAATCATGCTTTTTACAATGGTAGGTCTCTCCCTCACCCTCTCTCACCCACTGCTTCTCATACTCGTTGGTAGAAGGCCTACCTTGCCTCTGATTCAGTGCCCATAGAGACAGTACCAAAGTCATTTGAATGTTTGTGGGATGTTCACAGGCAAATCCTCAGGCATCTTCCCACAATTACCAAATTATAAACTCTGTGGAGAGCAGATGCGTGCTTTCAATAGTCTCCTGAAGAAGGCTCCAGTCTGAAAATCTCAGCCTCACAGAACCATGTTTTCAGTCTTCTCAGTGATCAGAAATCATCTCCTTCTGTGTTTCCCCTTTGCTTTCTTTGCTCAGTTCCAGAGAAAGAGCCTTAATCTCAGTCTTAAACACCTCAAGCTCAGGTCTTGCACATGTTGCCACTTCTACCCAGAAACCCTTTGCCCTGATGCCCATGTAACTTGCATCCCTCTTGGATCCATATAAACATCATCTTGCAGAGCAGCCATCCCTGACCACCCTTATAGTAGCGCAAACAGAGTCCCATTTCCTCCTTCCCTTGCATTTTCTCTTTTGCACTTCTTATCCTCTGATACACACCATTTGTCCACCTATATGTCTCCCAACCACTAGAATATAAATGCTGTGAAGATGGAAGTCCTTGTTATTTACATATGACCAATGTTGAGAACATTTCTTAATGTGGAACAGATACTCCATAAAAAGTCACTGAATGAATGAATTCAACTCCTAGACCTGAGGAAAAAGAAATACCCAACTAAAACATGAAGGTAACTTAAGCATTTATAGTAATCTCTGCTTTAAAAGTCTACCACCAAGGACCTTATTAAGTGAGAATGTATTCTAACTAGTGAAAGTAGTATTAGAAGTATGTGTATCTAATACACAGAACAATGAATATGTGCCACATACTATATATATATTTTCTGTAGGGAGGATAATGTAGAGGTAGTAAAAAGGCTAGAAGCTTCTAGTGTACTTCATTTTGATGAGGCTTCTTATCAAGAAAAAGATCTATGGAAATTGAGTATGGAGTTCTAAATGAAGGGAACCAATTAGGCTACAGTAACATTTATGACATGCACATGACTATAGACATCATGAACCTGGAAGGGATAATAAATATATTAGGTGCCAGAATCAGGATCCAAGTGAATAGGACAACAGCTCAAATGTAATCCTTGTAAATTTGCCAATTAAACATGCAAAGGGACTTAGCAGTGACATACTTGGAAAGAAAATGAGGGTTTTAGTTGACTATAAACATAATAATGCTGTAAACCTACTAAAAAATGCTTTGGGGAAATGCCAAGATGAACTGTAAAAGATATTTACAGAAAGAAAATAAATAAGTGATCCCATCATTATGCTAGTAAAAACAGGATAGAACGGCATGAGAAAACATTGGCTTAAGGAAAGTCAAGCTGAAATTAGCAGCGTGTTGAGTGGGACACAGCTATGTCACTCGACCCACATTAGTTGAGATATCTGTGATATTTGTTCAGAAGACCCCTATGTGATGTATAAATCTAATTAATCTTATCAATAAAAACCAGGAGTCAGACAGATAACAGGGTAAAAATCTGAAAGATCAGAGAAGCAGGGGAGCAGCCACCAGTGACTTCCTACCTCTTCCATTCCTTTGACCAATAGGGGCAAGATACTGTCTCAGCCCTGCCTTACCACTTTCTGTCCCTTTCTCTACAGTCCTCCAAACCTCTATGGTTAACAAGTGGCTAGCTCTGCCCTCTGAATCCAAGCAAGCTTTGTCAAAATACAAAGTATCACACAACACCTATAAGACATTTTGACAATGATAAATAATATTATTATATAGAACAACTGAATTTCTTCTATGTGACCTGAGAACAAAAGCAAAAATAAACTAGTGAATTTTCAAGATGATCTAATAAAGAAAGAACTGGCTATTCAATAGTCACTGCCCCAAATTAATACAAAATTAATCCTAGATGTGTCTAAAATGTTACTATACTCTAAGTTGCCAGCCCTCTACCTGTACAACCATATCCTCCTAATGTATCTGCTCTTCCCCAGACTTAAGCATTTAATGTGTAGAGCTGTTCTGATACCCTGCTACCTAAAGTCCTTCAAACATGTTCTATGCCTTCAGGATAAAATCCTAACTTCCTCACAGCTCTACATTTTCAACCTCCCATATCACAGCCCTGCATTTGCACACTGGACTTCAGCTCTATCATCAGGGCATGCTTACCTCACCTTCAGACCTAAACTCTTGCTAATGTCTCTACTACCACAGCCCAGTGTCTTTCCTGGGTGCACTTATAAGCAGCTCTTGTCCTTCAGCTCTTAGCTGTGATACGTAACTCTAATCTGTTTTATACATCTTCCCTTACCACTCAAGCTAAACTCGCCCTCTATGTCACAGAAGCTGACAAAAAGAAAATCGCATGATCTCATAAAAACTGAAACCAGAGTCCCTCACACCTCTGCTCGGAATCTTCTAAGAGCTTTGAGATGCATTTAGAATGAATTTCTCTTTGCCCTGTCTGAAAAGCTTTGGGATGGGATGCAAACCCTGCCAGTCTCATTGTCACGTGCTCTCCACTCGCCTCCCGGATCATCCCTGGATACTAGTTTCACCCACAGACTCCCCCATCTGCAGTCAAATTTTCTCACATATTTGTGTGAGGTGATTCATTACTTCAAACAGAATTCCACTTGACAGCCACCACCTCAGGAATCCTCTGTCGCCTCCACTCTCCCAAACTTGTTCTTCTATTTTCCTGCTTTTTTTTCTGTTTTAATCTTACTTGCATCAGATCATTCTTGCTTGTGTACTGCTTCTTTCCCCTAAAAGAAATAAGCATAAGCTCCAAGAGGACGAGGTTCTGTCCTACATTGTTCTCTGTATGCCTAGCACTTAAACCAATGTCGATGTAATGTGAAGGTTATTAAATTTTCATATGATGAATGAATGAGTCATCCCATTTTTCTACATAGCATTCAGTCCTACCTGAAATTTGTCTAACTCATTTACTGCTAGCCATTTACTGTATCCATTGTAGGTAGAATGCAAATTCTATAAGACTTTACTAGAATGGTACCTAGAACAAAACTGAGGGAAGGTAGATTAATATATGAACTAAGATGGCACTGATTCTCAGGAACATCCCCCAACATCTCCACTTTGCCCATTTGTTTTCCTTAAAATAAATCTGTATAGCTGTGGCGATTTGAATAAGAAGGGCCCCCATAGGCTTGTATACTTGACTGCTTAGTGAATGGCATTAGAAGTTGTGGCTTTGTTGGGAAGGGTGTGGCCTTGTTGGAGGAAGTTCTCACTTGGGTGGGCTTTGGATTTTCAAATGCTCAAGCCAGATGAACCATCTCTCTCTTTTCCCACTTCCTTGAATCTCTCAGCTACCTATCTAGCACCATGTCTGCCTGCATGTCACCATACTTCCCACCATGACAATAATGGACAATAATTGTAAGCTAAACCATAAGAATATTTTCCTTTTTAAGAGTTGCCATGGTCTTGTTGTGTCTTCTCAGCAATAAAATTCCTGAGACAGAAGTTAGTACCAGGAATGGGATATTGTTGTGACATGCCTGACTGTAGCGGTAACGCCCGCATTACCGATAACCGTTCACCATGTCCAAGCGAAGGGCTGCGGATTAAAAAATAGAGACAAAAGACAGCGGGTCATCCGTACGATTGGATGTCGAATGCCGTTTATTGAAAGAGGGAAGAAACCTTAAATACATACAGGCTTACAGCACAAATGGAGGAACCCCCGGAGGGCAGAAGTTCGCTGTCAATGGTCCACATTCCAGACCCAATGTTCTACATTCTTGCATCTAAGTAGTTAATGCCCAAAATGCAGGATACACAACAAGGAACTTCCCTTAAGCATTCAGAAGGGTGGATACTGGCAGGGAATCTGAATAGGGAGGACACAAGGAACTTCCCTTAAGCATTCAGAAGGGTGGATACCGGTAGGGAATCTGAATAGGGAGGACATCTGATCAAGGTCAAGCAAGCAAGGCTGCAGCCACTCCCAGTCGGGGGCCAGGGCCCATGGCGCCCACAGTTCCCCCCTTTTTATTAAATGAGCTTCTGACTTAGGTTGCGTGGGACCAGCAGACCACCTTACCCGTCATAGAGACACTTGCCCAGGCCACACAAGTGCTCTGTCTTAGGTTGATGGCAGCCCCCCAAGCATTACCCGTCTCTGAATACTCATTATCATACAGACTCAACCATGTGTAGAGTGACTGCTGCCAAAGATCTCAAAGTGGCACTGGGCTTGCAATCTGTGTGACACAGAAAAGACCAACAGAAGTCCGAACCCACCCATAGCCAGGAGGCTAAAGGCAATTGAACCATTCCCTTCTTAAATGAGCCTTACTGTAAATAGGAGTCCTTGTAAGGTGGTATCCATAAGCAAATGGAACTTGAGTTTTAATAATTTTTTACAACTTACAAAGCCAATTATAATGTATAAAAGTGGAATTAAATTTATCATGCCCAATAAGAAGAAAGATTAACTAACTGTGGTAGCTACTTTTGCTGCCAGGGTCTCCATTGTGCTAGCTGTAGTAACCAATTATGAAATAGCAATCCCAGAAGCAATAGCAGCAGTGGCCACCACTGCTATAACAGCAACAACGGCAACAGCGATGTCAGAGTCTCTTCTGGAGCGTGTGAGCATCATCTGTGTCTAGCTGCCACGGTCCACTGGCATGGACACGGCTCCAGGAACACGAACCACCAAGGCCCATTTTTCTTGATCCCAGCACTACTTAGGCTGGCAGGTCTGCAAGAGAACAACTGAGAAACATAAAGAAAACAGAAAACAAAAACAGCAAACAAGGAGCAGAACTAATGGCCTCAATAATGGCTACATTCAGGCTCACAAATTTTGAGGTCTCTTTAAAAAGGCTAGATGAATTTCAGGAGGCAAATAAATGTTGCACAGAGCCATTCCTGAAAAGTAGGTACTACACCAGCTTGAGGGGGGTCGCAAAATGCAAAAAAGGCTTAGCTGGCATGCTACTGTTTACAACTGAAGTTCATTGACCTTCAGAGTTATCCTTAATCTCCAAGGTGTGGTACATTCTCAATGTTTTTTGAAAAAAGTTACCATACATTACCTTCTGAAGAACCCAACCACATGGCTATAGTTCCTAGGCTTACAATAATGTTTGTCAAGGCTGGCTGTATTGGGCTCTCAATCCCCATTGGCATCAGAAGGGGAGAGTTTTTTACGAAGGCCCAATAGGTCTCTGCCATGTTGGGATTCAGCAGCAGCCACAGGGCGCACACAGCGTTCAGGAACCCACAGAGGAATTTCATTGTCCTGCGGAAAGACACAAACAGATCCCCGGGCCCACACCAACACCGGATTGGGTCCCTCCAAGTGCCAGTAGAAAGATCTTTCCATTGCACCAGAGGATGATTTGCAACAGGAGCCCTCCAGTGCTTATCTGCAGCAGATACTCCAGCAGAATCCACCGATAAAAATTTAAAATATATAAAACAAGGGAAAGAATAGAATGTGGAGAGGAGAGATGAGCCCCTAACTCCCCCTTTTTACTTTAGCAATATAAGTTTTTAAGGTACGATGGCAGCGTTTTACTATAGCCTGCCCTTGAGGATTATAAGGAATACCAGTCTTATTAACAATAGAAAAATCTTGGCAGAATTTTGAAAATCCCGTACTACTGTAGGCAGGACCATTATCAGTCTTTATGTATTTTGGCACTCCCATGAGAAGCATGGTTTTATTACAGTTTTAAGATTTTGTAAGTCTTTATTTTTTTTGATTTTTTTTTAATAACAAATATAGGTGAGTTCCAAGGTGAAGTGGAAGGAATATGTCCAGCATCTAACTGTTCCTTAACCAATGTATACGCAGTCTCCAATTTTTCCTTAGTAAGGGGCCATTGTTCTACCCATACAGGGTCATCACTCTTCTAAGTGATTTTTATCAGTTGTATTATTGAAGGCTGCTGTGCAGTGACCTCTATGGAAAAGATCCTAATCCTCTAGTATCGCCAGGACCTCTAGTGACACAGCTTTTGTCTGCCGCAGGGAGCGGGTCTCCTTGCAACATTTTCCCTAAGCCTTTGTCCGGGCAGTAGCCCTGACTCTTCAGCATCTGTTGTACAGGCTGTGTAGTAAGCACCGTTCTCATACCATTTAACACATCCCGTCCCCACAAGTTTACTGGAATGTCAGGTAACACAAAGGGTTGAAAAGTTTCTGCATGACCTTCCTCATCCTTCCAATTTAAAAGTAGCCTGTTCTGTAATGGCATCTGAGCTGTGCCTTGTAGGCTAGAGGTAGAATTTTTAAGGGGCCAATTGGGATCTCAGGATTCTTGTGAAATTATAGATATACCCAGCACGAGAATCCAATAATCTTTCAATCTCAATCCCACATAATTTTATTTTTAATTTAGGCCGTTTATCATTGATAACTGTTTGTCAAAACACCTTTTTCCCTGTACTTCCAAAGCCTCCAGTTTTATATATCAGCACCATTTTGAATTTAAAATATGAAAGCAATAATAATTGAGTAATTCTATCACCAGCTTTTGTTTCCATGGTCCTTATTACATATGCCAATTATAAAAGCATTAAATACAATTTCTATAGGATTTGAAAAGATAAACTTTAGGTAATATTCTTTAGTATTTTTATAAAATCTTAAAAAGAGGATCCTTTCTTATAAATTTCAAGTAACACATTAGCACAAATAGTCAATTATTAACAACGTGGACCAAACAATTTACCTGTATTTTATTTACTAGAAAATTAATTTTGTAACCTCTTTATCAGGAAGAAATTATCATTTATGGGTTTATCTTAGCAACATTATTTAATAAGCTAACAACCCAAACCATTTTAGGTATATTTTTTATAGAATTAAACCAAGAATTTCTAGAAAGCAACTTAAATTGTAGAGCCAAATTTTCAGTAATGATCAGCAGACAAGACCATACCTAATATATAGTTCAAAATTATGAATCCTGTTCCTTTAGTTTATCTACCATGAAAATCCAAACATTCATCCAAACATGTATCAAGACAATCAAAAGAACAGAACAACCTTTATTTAAACAGCATTGACTTAGCATTCAATGTCCTGACCGAAACCATTTTTCACCAGAAGTTAGGCCCGGTTTAAACTTTTAGTGCTAGTCCCTTCCCAGCCTCTGTTCGCTGAAGCTACAGCTTAGCTTTGCTCTGCCCACTGCTCGGGCTCTATTGTCAGCACCTGCCTGGGGCCGCACTCCATCACGGCTCTGCCTCCTACTGGCGTGTACCTGTCTGCCCGCTGCTTCGGGCTATCTCGTGCACGCCTTTGCCTTTGTCCGCCACAGCCGCTGGGTGCGCCCCGCACACACAAACTCACATTTAAACTTCCTACTCCCATGAAGGGACTACCTAATAACAAGTTATTCCCACCATAAGGGAAAAACAGAAAAACATTTCCCACGAAGGGATCCTAAATATTGAATTATTCCCACTCTGAGGGAAAAATAAAAAACATTTGAACCAAAATTAAGCAAACAGACAGCAAAACTTTAAGCTCTGGGCTCTCTTGTTGTTCAGCCAGCAACAATGAGGCCTACCTGTTGATTTTTTGTAATTCAGATGCTGCCGCTCTGTACTGGCAGAGAGAGCTCAGAGTTTCAGCTATCCTGAAAACTCTATAACTGGAAAAAGTCTTTACATCCTCCATTACCACTGGGAAGAGGCTTCTCTCTTTCCTTCATCCTTTCTCTACAGGGCCCAAATCTTTAGGCCTAGTTTCAAAAATTTTTCCCTTTTACCGGGAAAATTCTTTTTTCTTGATTAAAATTTTTTCCCCATTTTTAACGGGAAACTTCCTTTCCTCCCCTCTTCTCTATTGGGAAGATTTCCTTTTTCATTTAAAATCTTTAGCTGTCTTGCCCTTTCTTAACTTTGGTGCCTTCCTGCTTCAACAGTCCAATTAACTGACTGTGAGCTACCTGCACCCATTTCAACATTTCAATCCACTCTTACCTGTAAAATGCCGGCCGGCCTTCCAAGAGTGTCCGTCAGCTGGTCCTTCTTTCCCAGACCTCGGTAGGAACCTCCATTTGTAGCGGTAACGCCCGCATTACCGATAACCGTTCACCATGTCCAAGCGAAGGGCTGCGGATTAAAAAATAGAGACAAAAGACAGCGGGTCATCCGTACGATTGGATGTCGAATGCCGTTTATTGAAAGAGGGAAGAAACCTTAAATACATACAGGCTTACAGCACAAATGGAGGAACCCCCGGAGGGCAGAAGTTCGCTGTCAATGGTCCACATTCCAGACCCAATGTTCTACATTCTTGCATCTAAGTAGTTAATGCCCAAAATGCAGGATACACAACAAGGAACTTCCCTTAAGCATTCAGAAGGGTGGATACTGGCAAGGAATCTGAATAGGGAGGACACAAGGAACTTCCCTTAAGCATTCAGAAGGGTGGATACCGGCAGGGAATCTGAATAGGGAGGACACAAGGAACTTCCCTTAAGCATTCAGAAGGGTGGATACCGATAGGGAATCTGAATAGGGAGGACATCTGATCAAGGTCAAGCAAGCAAGGCTGCAGCCACTCCCAGTCGGGGGCCAGGGCCCATGGCGCCCACACCTGACCACACTTCTTTTTGACAGAATGTGGACTTTGGGATTTTGGATTAGGAAAGCAGTTGAGCACTTTCAGTGAGACTTAATTGGCCATACTAGTAGTTGCAAGGAAGACAGTGGTCCTGAGAAGAATGTAGAGTATGATGGCCTGGCTCTAGTGGTTTCAGAGAAGAATATTAGTAAGTGGCCTAGAGATCTCTCTTAAGATATTTTGGCAAAGAATGTGACTGCTTTTTCCCCCTTGTCTGAAAAGTCTGCCTGAGGATAAATTGAAGAGTTTTGGATTAATGATATTGGCTGAGGAGATTTCAAAGCAGGCTAGTATTGACTGTATCACATGGTTATTAGTGGCCAGTAATATGCAGATCTATAATGAAAAGGAGCATACTGAGCAAAGAAAAATACAAAATGTACAGTTTGAGGAGAATAAAGGCATCAGGAAGTATAATGAATTTTTATTTGCCTGATCATCCTTGAATACTATTTTCACTACAACCCAATGGGAAAACAGCAAATATTTTCCTTTTCTTGGAGGTATCTCTTGCCAAACAGTTTTACTTCCCTGTTACAGTACATGTAGTCCAGAACCCACTATGAAGTTCTAGCTATCATTTCCAGCCCCAGGCACTGAAGTCCTCCCCATATTAATGTGGTGGCTCACAATCCACATACTCCAAGGTAACATCACCTCAATTTCCTCCTCAGAAGAAGCTACAAGTATAAAGTGGCTGTGTGCATTGTGTTTCACACAATGCCTTCACAAATCTTTCAGAAATCCAATCTAAAACACCAATTAGCTATAACTTTTTTATTCCTCTTATAACCTCTCCCAACACATGAATAAATTTTGATCTAAGAGGAAGCAATGTCCTCCCTAACACCTAACACTTAATGCTTCTTTATACTCTGTTGCTTGAACTAGCTGGTCTTATTCCTTAGAGGGAATTTTAAAAAAACATAATTTCAAGCCTTGTACACTAGTTTTTGAAGGGCCTTCAATCTCATATTTCCTCTGTGCTAAGGAAACTACCTTTGACAGCACAGCTCACTTCTCTCCTCTCTGTGGATCTCCCTTGCTTTCTTCACTTACCATCTGACTCCCAACCAACCTTTTCTAGTCTCTCATGTGGTTTTCATTCCAATTTCTAAAGGAGATGCAGTTTCTCTGTTTCTTCCATGTTTTCAATCACAACCAGTTTGCAGACTGGATCCAAAAGCCTTGTGATGCTAAAAGGGTAAGATCTTGAGTTTGTCAGGAGGAGATAGTTCAAAGTATGTTAGTGGAGAAGATTAACCAAAAGACTATAGGAAATGAAAGATGACTGGAAAGGATATTTATGGATTGCTTCTATTTCTGTGGTGCTTGAAAAAATACCGATAAATGATTGAAGATGCTGTGAAACTTCTGTTGTTACATCTGGTTCTCTGCACTGGGTTCTCTGATGGTAACACATGGTTTCCTAAGGTTACATTTTATAGGAATGCAAATTGACGGGATATCTTTAGGTAATATAACCTACTATACTCTAGATTTAAAGTCATTATAGATCTGAATACAGAAGTATACATTTCTTTACAAAATCTAAACTGAAGAAATTTCAGCTGTGTAAAAATTCAATCACACTGAAGTATAAAGTAACAACACTTCAAGAATTACCATGATGATAGCACCACCATCAGAACTGTGATGCATGAGTAAGACCCTACCTCAAAAGAAAGAAAAAAGAGAGCAAGAACTTGGCTCAGTCAGTAAAAAGCCTGCTAGCACAAGTTAAAAGAGCTGAGTTTGAATTCCCCCAAATCCACATTAAAAAACCAAGTGTGGTGGCATTTGCCTATATCAGCACTAGAGATCATGGACAAGCAGTCCCATGACACTCAATTATCTACCAGCCTATCCATATTCATGAGTTTCACATTCAATGAGAGACTCTGTATCTAAAGACAGAAATGGAAAATAATTGAGAAAAGCCTCTGACACCAACCTCAAGCCTTCACATACATGTACACACACATGAACACACGTGTACACACACTCACACTAACAAGAATATACTACACACATACACACAAAAATTAAAAAATAACAAAATGGAAAGAGCATCATTTTGACAGCCAGAAAACCAGACTTTCTAAGCCTAATAAAATGAGGATATCAATGTAGTAACCTGAGATAGTATCAAACTAGAAACTGATTCTCACTTCAACATAGTTATACACCTAAGTTTTTAAAAGGTAAAGTCAATTTCAAGCACTAGGCAAAGTAAACATTATACCAGCTTGATGGCCTCAAGGCACTACATGGATCTATAGGCAAAGACGGGATCTTAAGGAATGTAGGAATGTGAGAGTGGCAATTATCCTTACAATAGACAGGTGCTGAGATGCTGAGATGGATAATGATACTCAGAAACTTGAGAAAACCACACTATATGCCACAGATAAAGAATAGGAGGAATGAAAGGCACAAAGAAGTATTTCCATGGCCTCTGATGATAACGCTGTCATCAGCACATATGTGCTTTCTGAAACATTTCCCTCTCTTGTTTAAAGTCAACATTGTAAGTCAATAAGCAATCCTTCACCATCACAGAATTTTCATTTTGCAAGTCAGACCTAGAAATATTAAAATCAGGCACTGTTTTACAGAAAACCACATGTGTTCCCGCTGTGTTGTTTATTTACTCGTAGAGGATTAACTGGATACCTACAACTATTTCCATATGCCATCATTCACCTTAATCCTTAAAACTGCTTAAAAGATATGCCAAAACTGAAAGTCATAATTATCTTCATCTTTCCCACAGTTCCCGTTATGCAAAATGTGTGAAGATGATATTGGATGGAACAATGAGAGAATCTTTGTGTTCCATTTTCATTCATATGTCAAAGTCCCACCCCTCAATTTGGTAGCAATAGAAGATGGGTCTTTGGTAGGTATGAGGTCATGAGGGTGAGTCCCTGTAGATGACAATGGTCCCGAGTCTTTATGAATGGGAATGAGCAGAGACCTCAGAGAGGGCCCCCACCCTTTTCCACCATGTGATGACACCACAGAAGACATCTGTCTGAAACCCACAAAATGGGGGCCTCACCAAACCCTGACTTCACTGGCATCCTGCAGCCTCCAGAATTTTGAGCTGTTTAAGCCTCCCAGTCTATACTTGGCTATATCAGCACACAGTGACTAAGACAGGCAAAACCATAGCCTTAGCATCTGAGAAGTCTTGAGTCTGCTTCTTTGTAGCTATATGATATTGTCTGAGAAAAATTTGGTCATCTCAAATAGGAACGTACTGACATCTACTGAATGTCTGTACAGTATAGAATTGTGGATGCTGAAGGAGACGAAGTACCTAATACATCCTAGACACTGAACAAGTATCAGGATTTTCTTTTTTACTCTGACACTTCTACTCATAGTCAAATAATATTTAAGAAGGACTATCAAGTTGGAGTTCATAATTTTCATTCACTGAAGTAAATTCAGTTAAAAAAAACAATCAAGAGGGGCTGGAGAGATGGCTCAGAGTTAAGAGTACTGACTGCTCTTCCAGAGGTCCTGAGTTCAATTCCCAGCAACCACATGGTGGCTGACAACCATCTGTAATCAGATCTGGTACCCTCTTCTGGCCTGCAGTCATACATGATGTATACATAATAAATGAATAAATCTTTAAAAAAATCAAGAGAGATAGGCACCCAGTGCTTAATTAACTACTCTTCAAATACATAACAAAATCTTGGCCAACTCATAGTTCCATGTACTAATGAAATAAAAGCCTTCCTTTAGCCTGATACTTATCTTGTGAATGCATCAGCACCAAAAAAGGGCAGCAGCCAGGTCTGCAAAAGATCAATGAGATGTTATGGGATTTACTTAAGAGACAAAGTTATTTTGTCAGTGATGGAAGTAGAGATTAGAACAAAGTAACAACTCCCCTTTTCAAACCTTACCACCTAATTTACAACACAGTGGCAGCAAGGAGAGCGTCCTGTAGATACAAAGTAATTTGATAAAGTAATGGCTGCCATTTTTCTACTGCAATTGCTCTGCAACATAATTTATAGGAACCATATTTCTCTTCTTTTTGATGACAGCTAATGGGAAAAAATTCGGCAGAAAACCTTGATAGCAAGCTAAGACCATTTAGATCAGTAAGACTGAGCCATTTTTAAATGTTTCCTCAATTATTTTCTTTTCCAAGTTCTACCCCATATCATCAAGAAGGATAGTGAATTATTTTTAAAAATCTTTCCTAAAACTGAGGTTTTTAGATTAAAAATGGCAATAAAATTGTTATGACCCTGCATTGCAAAGCTGCTGATTCATCTACATAGTTGAGATGCTCATAAATCAGTCGACAGTTCATCATTGTGAGCATTAAAATATGCAATTCAAAATTATACACACAGCTCCTCTGAGACTGTACTATTTTTATTAATTTATATTCTGCCCTATTTGTTTCAAATAACTCTTACTATAATTTAAATATTACTAAAGAATGCAAAATTTGATACCTAAGGAAAAAAGTGAGACAGACCATCTAAAGGACATACATCAGATACCACTTTAATGGCACCTAATCTGAACACCTTGATTTCTAAATTTACCTGTTGAGTTGTTAGAATAAAGAAAAAAATCACAAATCAATAACTCATGTTTAGCCATTCTTCTTACCTTTCAAATTTTCTATGGACCCTTATTTCTTTTTTTTTTTTTAATCTCAATTCTATGTCTCCTTCTGGTTTGGAGATTACATGGGATAACAATAATGTGATTGTCAGTTTGATGGGACTTGGAGTCGCCATGGAAACAAGCTTCTGGGCATGTCTGTGATTGAGTTTCTAGATTAAGTTAATAGATACAGAAGGGCCCACATAGACAGTAGTAGTCCATGGTTTGAGGAGGGGTCTGAATGAAAGGGGAAAGTGAGTTAAGAGCTTTCTGACTGCAAATGCACTATGGCCAGCCTCCTGCTCCCTTTCCACATTCCCTCCCCTGCCCAGAGAAGCTGTATCTCCTCAACTGGAAGCTACTCCCTCTTTCAAGTTGCTTCTTTTCAGGTGTCAGTTCACAGCAGTGAGAAAAATAAACATGCTGTATTTTAGGGTTTCTGCTGTTGCTGGTGCCTCTCCATCAGAGCACATGCCCCACTGAATTGCAGCTTTTCTGTACATGCATTGGTCCTCTCTTCATGCCTGCATCACCCCAGCTAAATCAATACTTTAAGCCATGCAGAGTGCAGCAAAACGTCATCAAACCAGATCATTTTGGCTGCTGTTTTCCAGGGTATCCATGCAAAAGGAGAAAACAATTGGAGCAACAGCCTGAATGTAGCTATCTATACCCAGCATACAAACCAGTACAGTCCATTACGGAGAGAAAGAGTGTAAAAGACTGAGGCTGAAGAGGACTGCTGAAGAGCAGTGCCTTCTGCCCATGAGAGGGGCACTGCACACAGGAACTTGGAGGATCTTTAGCTGCCTGTACATGATCTGCACAATATCAAACTAATCACCATTCTAGCATGGTGGGAAGAGCACACGAGTCGCTAGAGGGATGTGGCCCCTGGTAGGTTGCCCATGTTCTAGGATAGCCCCATACCTATACACATATGGACAGCCCTAATTGGACTCAGTGGTTTATTTATAAAATAGAAAAAGAGGACATGGAGTTGGGAGGGGGCATGTTGAGGATTATATAATCAAAATATATTGTACATACCTATGAAATTCTCAAATACAGATATATTATAATGTAAATATGTGTATATATATACATATATATATATATATATATATATTACAGGAAAATAGAGAAATCTTTTTAGATTCTGAGGTACAACATTAGAAAAAATTGCTAATGTATCAACAAGATAATTACTATTAAAAAAAAAAACAGAATTCCACACAGTCTTATAATTTCTTTATTTTGGATTTGGCAGTAATGTTTTAAAACTGACTGAAAAAGATAATGATAGTCTAAAATTGAATTCTTGAGTACAATTAGGCCAATATGTGGTTCCTAAATGTTCAAGAAGAGAATTTTTATACACCAATTAATCATTATATAGCCTCTAATTATTCCTTGACATTTTCTTAATTAATATAAAATTGCTTTGTGTAATAGTCAGTAATAAAAACATGTGTTCTTAAATCCATGTTTTCATTTAAAATACAGTGTAGGAAATGATGATTCAACACTTCTAAGCTAACACAGTTAGTAATGAAAGGAATGCTCATTTTGAGGTAGACATAAAATTAAGCTTAATTCAAGTTCAGAGTTCCATGAAGATCAGAGAGCATTGCACAGGAAAACTCTGATGGGGTCATGCATTCTTCCCCAGGAATTTTGTTCGGTATGGCCAATAAGTGTCCCAGGTGCTGTTAGGTGACTCCATGTAAAGAAAAGGCCTGCCATATATACCCCTCAGATAGTTTCTCCAAGTTTTCTAGAGAATTTTTTACAACCTAAAAAAATGCTTTTCTTGGCCTTTCTTGGATAATTCAAAAGAGGAAATCCCAGACTGGCCTATATATTAGCCATCAGAAAAATTGCTTTGCTCTAAAAATGTGCAAGCAATGTTTTCTGTTCTCAAATTAATACAGTTCTTTTCATCTATCTACCAACTCAACTATTAATCTTTATTTATTTATTTGTGTGTGTGTGTTTGTTTGAGGGGGGCACATATACCACAATGTGCACACAGAGGCCAGAGGATAACTTGCAGAAGTCAATTCTCAACTTCCACCATGAGTTCCAGGAATTAAACTCAGGTTCTTGGGTTCAATGGCAAGCACCTTTCCCTACTGAGGCATCGCCTCACTGGTCCAATCACTAACTTGTGGATGAACAATTTTTTTATTCAAAACAACTGTGAAAGTCTAAATAAACACCCTGCGTTGATCTAGTAAACACTGAAGCACTGCTCAAACCTTGATTGATCCTTGAGAATCTCATCAAAATTATTGAATCTTGCTCCCAAAAGACAAAAACAAACAAACAAAACCCCACAGCAACAACATACTCATACACACCAAATTTCCCAAAGGCATTAACTGTATGAAACATACCCTTGTACTCTCTTATCCAAGGAAGAGTCCTGAGTTGTTACAGAATTATGTACTTCTCCAAGAAAGCCAAAAGTAGCTTCAGAGCCATGGCATGTTAGACAGACACAAACCTACCCTCCAACAGATGTTAGGTCCTTCCCTTTCTGCTAACAGATAAACACACAGCAAGAATGATGTATTTCTATTTGTTGTGTCCTTATCTTGAAACCTGAATTTTAAAAAAAGGGCCTCTTTAGTTTCCTTAGAGAATGCAATGCTTTTTAAACTGTTCTATGAACCACATAAACCTTTGAATGGCTTCTGTAAAGTTGCATGTGACAATGTCAAGATAATATTATCCGAAGGCCCTGGTTTCCTAGCGTGCTTTGCAAACAAGGGAGCCAATATGTTTTCTGTTATGGAATCTAATCATGGCACATCTCTAATCTGTTAGACTCTCTTCTTTCACACCACAGGTAAAGGCTCATCAAGGCCCAAAATGTCTCCTTTATTAAGACAAGATGCTCACTGTGCCCTGGCAGCCTTCTCTTCTTCAGTGTTCCCTTTCCAGTTTAGCAAATGTCCGGGTTAATGGTGAGACATGCACAGCTTAAACTGGAAATCATCTTTACTGTACCAAATTATACGGTTTACATCTTTTTAAAGTTCAGCAATGAGGCATTGTATCTGAATCTACCACAATAAACATGTGCCTATGTTGAGACCCTGAATAGTACTCAAAAAAGCAGCACTCAACCTTGTTTCATAATTTGCTTTGACAAAGTGAAAAATATGAGTGCCTTCTAGTATTTATACAGAATCTTATTTTTTGGAATCCAGTGAATATCAAGTAATCAATGTATTTGCTAATGTTTATTGTCACACAGATTTAGATGTTTATTTAATTTTAAGTCATTCTGAACGAATACTTGTATCTCATAATATCTGATTTTTAAAATGTGGCTGAAAGCCCTCAGCAAGGTCAGTTTACCAGGGCAGTGTCCCAGGAATAGTCTCCATAATGTTGTGACAACTTTTGTCCTGACTATCTTTCCAAGAATGATTGCATGTCAAACAATCCTGAAAAGATAAAAATAGAGTGTCCCTCTGGGGAAGCAGCAGGTTTATATAACAACCAAAGTACTTTTACAATATGTCCTTTCAGGACAAACTTTGACAAATTAGCTGCCAGCCTCTTTTATAAGCCTAGGGCTCTAGATTCCTCAGCTGTGGCATGTGTCCACTGTGGTCACACTGTTCATATCTACCACTGAGCACAGCTCCATAGGAGTCAAAAAAAAAAAAAGAGGAAATTACAATAACAACAAGTTCAAGTAGATAAGACTCTCGTGTCTTCTGCCTGCACACTAAACTATGGCAGACTTACTTGTTGCTTTAGAAGCAAGGCTAAGTCTCAGGGCCCTTAAAGTTCTTCCCACTAACCTGGATAAGCAAAGCCAACAGGACAGGAAATAGTACCTAAGGTCTTCCATTGACTAAGATGGAAAAGGAGGCCAAATATAACCTCATGCCTAGGACAGTGGAAAATATATGAAAGCAATGGTTGCTAGACATTGGACATGAGGTCATGTAAGACTGCACTCTCTAAGGGAAGGGAAGCTAATGCCCAGGAAGAGTATCTAGGCTGCAAGGTAAAGAGCCCACAAAGAGCTCTGCGGGCTCCCTAGGGAAAGGCAGCAGAACCAAGAAGCCCAGGAGGCCAGGGCAGTTAGCATCCAGGTGAACAGGAAAGGAGAGTAAGTAATAGTTCATGCTTTCAGCAGCCAGTGTAGAAAACTCATGGCTGACAGAGCACATCACAAAAGCTGTTCCTGGTTCAGTAGTGGTGTACCCAGATATTTTCTGCCCTAAACTATCCCACCTGTTCATATGGTACACTGTCTCCAATATCTGTCCCCCACAAAATCCTTTCTATTCCCAGAATCTCTTCAAATCTCTTCAAATGGTTCTCTCTGATTTTTCTGCAATCCTGCCCTTCAAGAACTCAAATTTTAGACCCTGAACCAAGGAAGAAAGTGGATACAAGTCCATCATCCATCATCCTCACTTACTTTTTTCTCTAAACCCCACCTAGCACTTTCTGCCATTTAGGCAGGAGCCATCAGAAAAAATCTACAGCCACAACAGATATAATGGGTCACTGTGTGACAAAGGTCAGGATCAAAATGCCATGAGATATAATAGCTCTGAGATAATCTATTCATTTTTTACATTTCCTCAGTGTAGTCTTTGTTATCTGTTTCAAATTGCTAAAGAGTATTTCATTGTTACAGTCAGAGGACATCTTGATGTGCTATAGTTATTAAAGTTTCTTAGTTCAGGTCATAAAAAGTATCTGGAGTCCCAAATTCCATTCTTCACTGAACCCTCAGAAGCATGCCCATCTTAGGATGAAAACAATATGTGCAGTGTGTGATCCTGCGATGGCCCAACAGGTCCTATTAGATTCTGCCATGATGAGGAGAGGGATAATAGACATTGGAGGACAACACAGAAATGTGTCCCGACTGGTTTTGAGCTCTGGGTAGCTTTTAAACAGACCATAAGCACCATCCATTTTGTTTCTACAGGAAAGTATAGCCGTGTGGATGCTACTATGTTACATTTCCATAAACAAAAGGAATCCTGTTGTGATAGATCCTTTAGATGTTGGTGGATAAGACAGCAGCTGCTCCTCCTTTTCTAAAAGACAATCCGTGTCCTTCCTTTCTATCCACATGGGTCTTTTCAGACCTACCCTCCATCAGTTAGACTTGTAAGGGTACCAACACTTTCACAGCCTGAACTATTTCTCCTTCCCAGGGTTGATGCTTTGCTTGCAAAGTGTTTTCCTCTGCTCAGTTTTAACTGTCACTGTCTCCAAGCTACTGGATTATCAGCACTGGCAGGAAATTTGTGCTGCATACAGATAATGTCCCCAGCTTTGGCCACTTGAACAGTCCAGTTCCTTCCTGAAATAGAGGATAATTAAAGACAGGCAAGCAAGAAAGAAGCACGACCAGAGCCAACACCTCTCACCAAGATTAGACAGTCCTAAGAGCCTACCAGTCAACTTAGTGATTTAGAATCGTATCCTAAGGAAACACAGTTTACACATACAAACTGTGAAATATTTTTTTAGCTATTGGCTTCAAGCTGCATAAGGACTCATCCCCGATAAGATGAAAATGCAAGCAATCTGTGTAAGGGGAAAGTTAAGAGCTCTGCGAAATCAAGCATCACTCCTGGAAAATATACTTCAAGTATATGCCATCATGTGTGCCATAACAGAAAAATAACATACTTGGGGAAACCCTCACTCTATATGGACATTCACACCACAGAAGCCTATGTACCAGAACACTTCCTTACAAAAATAAGTATTAATCATGTGTAGACAAAAATATTATGGATGCTTGTCAAATGACGGACTCACTCACCCCTCATCTACATCTATAGGCCCCCAAAAGATTGTTTACTATTCTTCAGATTTTGATAGAAAACCAAACTCCTATTTCAACATCCAGAACTCTAGTCCCCTTTGGGTCTCAAGAACCATCATTAAATTTGACAGTAATTGGTGTTATTGGTGACAGCGTAGACTGACAGGGCAGGAGCCACAGAATCAGCACCTTTAATCTCGGGAGCCCATGCAGCTGGCTCCTTCCTGAAGGAGGGAGTCACGGAACCCTACACTAAGCATGCCCTTGTCATTCATGTGCCATGAGGACAAAGGAAATGACAGGCCTTTTGATCCAGCACTTCCTGCAAACACTATTTGCTGTCTATGCTTCTGTGTGCACCGCTTCCCTTCCCAAGCTGAACTGATAGGTAAGCATTCAGCAGCAGTGAAAGCTTGGCTGTGATCAGTGATCCACGCATGGCAGGTGCTGAGACGCCCACAGCAGTACTCAGCTGCATTTGGCATTATGACAGGCCCTCAAGACTGTGATGCTAATGAGGCCCCTGAAGCATCAAGCATCTTCCAGCACTCAGAGCACCACACACCTGAGAGCAAGGAATCTTCATGAGCCCATTGTTCACTCCCGGTGCACGTGGTAAAACTTCTCCACTGCTAATTCTGTTTTATTCACATTTTGCCATTGGCTTCTGAAAGAGCACTTGGCCTCTTTCCACCATAGCTCCCATATTCCATACCTATGTGACTGCATAAGCTGTAACAGTGTGTCTGAATTTTCATTAGACACCCCAAAGAACACTGACTACTTGGGCTTTTATTATGCCTACTCACAAAAACAGCAGAATTTCTTCCTGCTTGGGTACTATCAAAGCACAATTTTATATCAATATAATGATTAAATAAAACAAAAACAAGAGGGAAAAAAGCTTTAAAATCTTTGATATACTAAAGGAGACTTTTGAAATATGATGAGGGAGACAATTTCAAAGGCAAGTATCGGACAGCCACTGAAAATCGAAGAGGCAGCATCACTCCGCAGTGAATGCTAACACACAAGGCAGCACCTTGAGGAGAACAGGTGCAATGCATCTGTGTGCACTCAGGGCTTTGTTTTGCTCTCATTTGCTTTATCATAGCTTCACAGAATGGCAGAGACTTTATGTGTCATTCTGGAAGTCCCTCCGTTCATCCCATTGTCTCCCTTTACAGACTGGCAGGTGGGGGCTTGAGGTGATAAAACTCTGATAACAATCCAATAGGTTTGCCACACATGTTTGCTCTACCATACACAGTTTTGGAATGTGGAAGAAATGTCCTTATAAACAAGATTTGCTCATTGGTGGAGGAAAAAAAAAAAACTGGTATCAGGTGAATTTTGCCAAAAAACAGTATCCAGCTAATGATATTTAGAAGAGCATTTTGCTAATTATGAGGTTCATTTAGAATTTTACTAAATCCAGAATGGAGAGATAGTTACATTGAATCATCATCTACTAGAAATCTATGAATGAAGCAGAAGTTAAACCAATACTTAAGTTAATATCAAATAAAATACTACAACAGTTAGAAATATAAAGGAACCTCATAGCAGAAAGCCACCCTGGAATTTTACATTGAAAGTAGGTATTCGTTTTTAAAAACTGACTTGCCGGAGAGATGGCTCATTAGTTGAGGGCATGTTGCTCTTGGAAAGGACGAAATTCAGTTCTAGCACCCATGTGGTGCCTCACAATCATCCAAATTCCAGTTCCAGGGGATCTGATGCCCTCTTCTGACTTTGATGGCCAGCAGATATGCACATAGTGCACAGGCATACATGTAGGCAAAACATTAATACACCTGGACAGTTTTTCTCAGTTATTTCTCTTTCTTGCTCCTGTGAAATGCTGTCTTCTTTGAAAAACATTGTCCATCAGGAGTCTATCAGAGCCTGGATCAGTGAGAGGCTATGACATTTCTAAATAAAATAAAATAAATCTTAAAAAAAGAAATATATCTGATACTTGACATATATGAAAAGTGCCAATAATTTTTCAAATATGGTAGCATAGCTGAATTCAATGTTTCAGATTACCCCGAATTTCAAAGAGCTACAGTGATAGGTGAAAAATAACAGTTAAACTAAAATTCCAGTATTCAAAAAACAAAGACAGCCAGCATTCTATCAATTCCTTAGGCCAATGAGCGGAAGAAGAAATTTAGGAATACAGATTTAAATGCCCTCTTCAAAATTAGTATCCTCTACCTCTTGTTGTCTTATTGATCCTGATGACTAATAACAACAGCCATGAGAGAGCAGGAAATGCTCCTCAAGTGATCAGAAATGATTTCCCTCGAGGCACCTAACTGTTGGTTTTCTAAGGTTCAGATCAAATTTTAGTGACAGGACTTTGTCCTCTCCTTCTCATGATGGGAAAACCAGGCACAGACCTGTAAAGAGACTTTGCCAAAAATCATTCAATTCGCTTTCCAGAAACAGTCCCTCCATGTAAGGCCTTAAAGATATAAGGTCTCCGTTGTTTCTATGGTCTGCCAGGACTCTGCAAACTCTACCTTTAGGAAGCTAGTGTGCCAACTAGCTTTCTGTCACTGTAGCAAAACACCTGACAGAAATAACTGAAAAAAGGTTCATGATTTCCAAGGTTTGGGTGGAAAAGTGTATCCATTGCTGTGAGCAAAGGCAAGGCAGGAAACCACTGTAGAGGGAACACATGAAAGATGCTTGCTTTACAGGGGTCAGGAAGCAGAGAAGAAAAGGGGGCAAAGAACAAGATACACCCTAACCAAACTACTTCCTCCAATACATCCTACCATTTGTCCAACACCTTTCAATTGTGCAATCAAATTATAGATCCACAGTCATTTAATACATCCGTTAAGTGGGAACTTTGGTGATCCAATCACTTTTCAGTGGTCGGGATCACTGACTGGGGATCAGTCCTTCAATCCATGGACCTTCTGATGGAGGCTAAGCTTTCTCAGCTAAGGAAATCTCAGATTTCCATAGAGGGCTCTCGAGACATCAGCTGTCAAGTTCAGTTCTTGATGGAGGCAAGTTACAAGTCATCATGGAATGCAAATGTTTGCCCATTTATATCCAGCCTACAACTGGTCATGTGCTCACCTCTAAGAGGATTATATTCTTTGCAGAAGACAGACGTTAGAAAACATCAGAGTAATGTGCTGGTCAGAAAGGGAGGAGTTTTCACATTAGACTTTAATCTATAACCTAAAGGGAGTCACAGTGGAATTTTACATAAATGTAAGTATTTAGTTTTTTAAAACTGACTTGCTAGAGAGATAGCTCAGCAATTAAGAGCACTTGTTGCAAAGAATGCAAGTTCAGTTCCTAGAAGCTACATGGTGGCTCAAAATCATGCATTACTCCAGTTCTAGGGGGTCTGATGCCCACTTCTGACCTCTATGGGCACCAAACCAGAAATGTCATAGCCTCTCACTGATCCAGGCTCTGATAGACTCCTCCATGTCATGGGCAACGTTTGTCAGAGAAGACAGCACTTCACAGTAGCAACAAAGAGAAATGACTGAGAAAAACTGTCCAACTCCAATGCAGCCCCAACAGAAGCACAAATACAGAGCCATTCAATTGAAATCTGAAGGTCAGACATCTACTGCTAGAAGCATTCATATTCACTTAGTGACTTCCAGAGGCCAAATGCCCTGCTGGGTACAAAGTAAATAGATGCAGCCTCTGCCTCAGCATCTCACTTCCCAAAAGAAAGGGAACTGGGTTGCTGTTGGTCATGGTGTTTCCTGCAAAACCAGTGAATTTGACAGGTTAACCATTAAAATCCATGGTGTTTTTTTTTTCTGCTCCCACTCCCAAGATGGAAGGAGCGTGAAGTGAGCACTGTACTTGGGAATCCATAGGAAGGAGCACTAAGTGGGCACTGTGCTTGGGAATCCATAGGAAGGAGCTCTAAGTGAGCACTGTGCTTGAGAATCCATGGGAAGGAGCACTGTGTTTAGGGTTTCATAGGGAAGATCTGGAGCCCTTAACAACTTCTTCACATACAGATCCCATGCAGCAGGTTGGTCTTTGTGTCCAAGCAATCCATGAGTGAAATTTAAGGCCTGGTAGTTGATTATCTACTTCTCAACTATGAAATTCCAGATTTCCATGGAGAGCTCTCAGAAAATCAGCTGTCAAGTTTAGTTTTTGCTGGATGCAAGTTATAAGTCATCATGGAGTGCCCATTATTGCCAGTTTGGCTAGCACCTACAAAGCTCATTCTTATCAAAGACTGGTGGTGAGGGGCAGGACTTAGACATAAATTCTTAGTACTGTGATTTTAATGCATGCTGCCATTGGAAAGGAGTGTGCTTCAATACTGCGCCAAATAACCCACAACATATTCAGTGTTGAAAGTGAAGGCTGTGACTGGTAAGCTTTTATTCACCCTGCATCCCCTACAAGGGACTCTGGAGACTGAGAAATCCATGTTCATGCACAGTCCCACAAGCATAGCTCCTGAGCATCTGCCTTTATCCCACCTCTCACAGGACAACAGAGGTAGATTTCTGAGAGAGGGAGAGTCTGACAAGAAATGTCTCAGGACTTAAAAGAAATAAACAGATATAATGTACTATAACCTGAGACTTGTACTTTAAAACACAAGTAGAAACAACTGTGGGGTAATCTACCAGAATGATATGTTCACACAGAGTGAAGTTCAGCAAAGGAGAGCAGAGCAGACAGATGCTAGAAACCCCCCTGTTCCCAGGGTGCCTTAGGCAACAAGGAGGAAAATTCTGTATTGCTACCAGGATCCCCAGTTCCTCTGTGTCTGTTAGGGGACAGGCTAGTGAGAGGTAAAAAGACAAATTCATTAAGTTTTATCTGACCTAGAGCCAGCTTTAATGAAAACGTGCTCTGTAGGGTCTCAGGTGGAGAGTTGTCAGTACTTTTAAGTGCTTTTTGATTTGATAATAAAAGGAAACCAGAGGAAGAACAGGACTCTATGGGAAAATAAAACAGAATTTTATGTGATTTTTATACAAGACTTCCCTTTCCTTGAACATAGAAATATATTCTCATGAACCCTGTTAAAGCATGAGCATAATGAAGATTATGAAAATAAAAGTATGGTGGGTTCTACAGAAGCAGCAAGAGTGGTCCTCATTAGGGGTCTCCAATAGAGAGTCCTCATTGAGAAGGTAAGAGGATGAGAGTAGAGGAGGTCCCAAGAGATCAGCAGAAAGAGCTCTTTTCAGGAAAAACAAATAGATGGGGACTGAGGCCCTGGGCAGGGGAAACACCACACATAAAGGCCCTGAGATCAAACCAAGCAGGATGTTTGCACAGTTAGAATAATTCAGTGGTGTATGAGAGGACAAGAAGGGAGTCTCATCATATGGACAGTGTCCTCCATGCCAAATCAAGGGGCCTTAATTTTATCCTCAAGACAGTGGAACCCATCAAAACATTTAAAAGTATGAAGAAGCGTTATCATGTTGCCCTAACTAAAGAATCTGAAGGGGCTTGAGATGAGTTTGCTAGGATCAGAAAGATGAGTCAAGAGCTTTGGTGGAACTCTAAGAGATGATGACCTGTGTAAGGGAGTGACAATGGATACATAAAGAAGGATTTGTCTACATGCCTGACATCACCTGCTAAAGCAAGCATATCATAATGCCTTCTGAAACAAAGCAAACTTAAAACTCTAGTAGAGAAGATGAATTTTTCCAAGTTTTGTAAACACATAATCAATCTCTCAATCACAGAAACGAGAGGCTTGAGAGACATAGATTGTTCGATTGGCCTTATTTTACCCTCATTCCTACCCCTCACCATATCAAAACCTTTCGTACTGGGTTGTCCTTGGTTCAGATTAGAAACAGGCTCTGGGAAAAAGATTTATATCTGAGGGATTAACTGGGACATACTCACTTCAGTCTCTCTAACAGAAGAGAGAAGGTAGCAAGGTGGGAGACAGAGAAGCAGGACAGACAAATGGCTGCAACAGATACTTCAGCTGATCCCACAAGAGGCTCAAGTCCTTCCGATGTGTCTCACCAGATAAGAGCTTTGGTATATCCACTCTGTCAGTTGCTGGAAGTGGTCAGTCCTGAGGTATCACCTTACAGGAGGCATGTTCATAGGCAAAGGACCCTCTTAGAAGTAGAATGTGCTCAGGGTTGTTAACATCCAATGTTCCCAGCATTTGGGGGACACATGCCTCAGTCTCAAGGGAGAATTTAATGGCTCAGCATAGCATCCATATCACAGACTTTCTGTCTCCTCTTTGTAGTTACAAACATTGTTCCAAGCCATTACCCAAATTATTACCTTCTCCCACGTTGACAATGAAATCTCCCTCAACTAGTTTTCTCTGCCTACCTTTTGATGCCCTCAAAATCCATTCCCTAGTAAAGGACCAGAATGATCTTTGTGAACCTGGAGGCTGACTATGTCACTCTCCAACTTTCAATGACATTCTAGCTGTGGTGAACATAAAATCCAACTCCTAATCCTGCTTATGTCTCTCTACTACTGCCCAATAAGCCTCTGAATGGGAAGCCAAGTTCCTCTTGCTGGTCCCTTCCATTCACTTTGAGCTCTCAGTATCGACAAGCATTTGATCCCAACAGCCTTTTCAACAACGCAGTTCTTGTGAACTCCTCAGCCCCAAATACATGTCAAACAAGAAATGGCATCGGCCCTCAGAAGGAAGGCATGAGATGCTGACCAAGGAGAGAATTTGAAAGAAGGAAGTTGCATTTAGAAAGGGTCATAAAAAAGGAGAGCAGTACAGCCTCAGAGGAAATGAAATCTTTGCCCCATGAACAGCAAAAATGAGGACTTGCCTGTGATTTCCGAATGCTGACCTCATTGAAAACAGCCAGTGGCTTCACGAATGTTATCTGTGACTGCCCAAAGCAGCTTCTTTGCAAGGCTGTGGTCAAAGGGAAGCAGAAAATCAGTATTTGAATTCCAGTAACGCTTATGCTTCATTTTTCCATGATCCTGAATGTTTGCATTTAATTCACATCACAAACCTATACCAGACTGTTTATGCAACAGACATCTGTGTTTAAGCCAATTTACAGCTAACCTTGCTGTTTTAAATGCAATGTTATGGATAATCCCAAAGTGATAACGTTTTTAAAAATGTGTAGCTTTGATTATCATGTAATGTTTTAAACTGTGCATTTGCCTTTCCTAAATATACATTCTAAAAGTTTTATGTGATTTAGTACTATTTACAATGGTCATCATAGCTAAACTCTTTCTCACATTACAAGAGAAATCCAGAGTCAGAGTGAATGGCTGCAGTCATTTGCTTATTTGTTGGTGGGGACAAAATCTGAAACTCACTGGAAGTACTCTGTGGAAGTACTTCGTGGGACTTCGAGTATTCAATGGGAATATTCAGTGTAACACTAAAGCCACATGCTTTGAATGTTTTTCATGACTCAATAACTATTTAAAGAATTGCAAAAACACTGGCCTTCTTAGCATTATGCATAAGATGATTTCAGTTATTATTTAGAAAGCATTTAAAACTGTTTCAGGTTACCAGGTGCTTACTCCATGTACAGAATGAACGACTGAAATGCCAACATTGGATAGCTGTTGTTTGTTAATTTTTGTGAATTTATTCACAGTTCTTCTCTTGGCTCTGCTCTGTAACTCTGCTCTGAGGATCTGCTCAACTGAGCCACATTGCAATCTGGCTTAAGTAGAGCTATGCCAATGGAAACTGTTGGCCTATACTTATTCAAGGTCATGTTCCATTGAGACGACAGCTAATATGAATTCTGTCCCTTCTTCGGAGCTCAAGTCTCATCAGGCAATGCTGTTTTCCATTCAGGAGCTGTGGGGTTTCCTTCATTGGTAGTTTATGGGGTCCTCCACATTCATGATGATTTCTTTAACATTCACGCTCTGTGTAGGGGCTCTCAAAGGACTTCCTCCTTTTCTCTCCTTTTTCTTTTTTCCCCTTTCTGGAAATTGTTTGACTTAGAATGTGATTATTTATGCTAAACTCATTTAAATTTTCAATTCTGAGCTGCAAACATAGATACATAACTATCTGAATCTTTAATAAAACTTCCTAATAGAAATGGCTTTATGTTTGTTTGGAAGCTGAGTGTGTTGGCATGTGCCTCAGAATGCTTATATAAGAGGAACAAAGTTAGAGGCCAGCCTAGACTACATAGTGAGTTCAAGGTCAGTTGAGTAAGTGAGAACCTGTCTCAAATAAACAGTTTACTCAGGAGATATTGCCTGCATCTTTCATCATAAAAAAAAAAATACAAATGCTGGTGTAAAACTGTGAACACCAACTCATGAGAAGGTATATAAACATAGAAAGACAAATTCAGGCATTTGAAAAAGTAGCACCTCTCTCCATAAGCTGAGACTTATGAACCAGCTGAAGTTCTCAGAAACAAATAACAGTAGCAATAATTAGATATAAAACATTGATATTATCAGAAATTCTGAGAACCCTGTCTGAAAAATTACTACATTTACCTACAAGTCCCTGACAGCTCAATTTGATGCTAAGGTGTTTTCACAAAAACAATGGCTTAATCACTCCATTACAGGCCAAATTGCTGCAGAAACTGATAAGGCTTAGGAGCTGCCATCTCTCATCCTGTCAGCAGGGAGGAGGTCAATCCATAAGAGGGTGACTCCAAAGAATATACATCATAAACCCAGGATCAGAAAAACTTCTGACTTCAGCAGTTCCTGCCTTCTTCCCCAGTGGCTGTGATCACCTGTAGACTGGGAGACACAAACAGCAGGAATATTTTGTGTAAGGGTTCAGGTGAGTATAAAGGGCAATGCTGCAGCCCTGTGTCATCTTCCCAAAGGCACAAGTTGTGGAACTGCCTCTGTCCAGAGCATTCCTTGAGAATACCAAAGAAACTGTCATGTTAAAGCAGAAAAAAAAGCCTTGCTCAGATTTCAGCTCCCATGGACTCTAGAAGCTCTGCCTTGGATGTTATTCTGCATACATTTAATCCATTGACTCATTGTGGTGGTTTGAATAGGTATGGCCCCTGTGGACTCATGTGTTTGAATACTGGGCCCACAAGGAAGGAATGGCACTATTAGGAGGTGTGGCCTTGTTGGAGGAAGTGTGTCACTGAGGATGGGCTTTGAGGGCTTTTATATGCCTTTTTATATTCTCAAGCCACATCCCGTGTTGTGGTTCACTTCCTGTCACCTGCAGATCAAGATGTAGATCTCCCAGTTACCTCTCCAGCACCATGTCTGCCTGCATGCTGCCTTGCTTCCTGCTGTAGCTAGAGCTTTCCTGGTCCTGCCTGGCCCACAGTCAGGACAAATCTCTCATCCACCAGTTCCACAGCCACTCAGACCCAACCAAGTAGACACACAGAGACTTATATTGCTTACAAACTATATGGCCATGGCAGGCTTCTTGCTAATTGTTCTTTTATCTTAAATTAACCCATTTCTATTAATCTATAAGTTGCCACATAGCTCATGGCTTACCGGTATCTTAACATCTGCTTCTCATCGTGGAGGCTGGGAGCATCTCTCTGCCTCAGCCTTCCACTTCCCAGAATTCTCCTCTCTCCTTTTCCCACCTAAACTTCCTACCTGGCTACTGGCCAGCACTTTATTTATCAATCAATCATCCACAGCACTTCCCTTTTCTTTTTTTTTTCAAAAAGGAAGGTTTTAACTTTCACAAAGTACAATTACATATAACAACACATTTATCAAGCAAGAATTACAGTTATAATATCTAGTCCATTTGCATTTGACAAACTCAGAGAAAATAATTCCATTATTTATCCTATTTTGGAAACTGCATATGGAGTTAACTTTCATTGTGGCAAAAGTTAACCACTGGACAACAAAGCATCCTTGAATCGACTGCTGACAAACAGGACAAAATGGACACACAGGACACGAAACAAAAGACTACTGATTCTTGCCAAGACAAGTGTAGTTGTGGCTTTAGCAACAGGCATCCTCTGAGGCCAGGACAATATGGAACCATCCCTGAAGTAGCCTTTGCAATCCGGAAAAGGTACAGTGCCCTTTTCTTCGAAGGCAACTGAACAGGCAGTGGACCGATGGCTTCTGATGTGCAGTGGGACAGCAACTGAAACAGTTATTCTTGAAAGAGTAACTAAGCTGACAAAGTCTAACCTCTCAATGGTAGACTGGCATTTAATAAAAGAGTTGAAGCCACCCACAAGCTGAGAAGAATGGGATGCGGAGAAGAACAGGATGCTGAGATGAAGCCACACACTAGAGCCAAGAAGAATGGACAGCTGAATTAAAAAAAAAAAACATCAACAATTTCCAGAATTTAAAATAATGAATCATGACAGCACACTAGTGGAATTCAGGTGTTTCTGGTATGTGGACTACTCTCACCAAATGTGAGGTCGAACTGTTGGCCTTGTGTATATCATACTTCACAAATGAGTCTGTCAGATACGCTAAGCGTATAGGCTAAAGATGATGCCCCAATGCTGCAGAGAAACCTCAGGTGACTGTCCAGGCAACTGGCTTTTTCTGTCATAACTCACATTATTTGGAAGTCATTTGTGTGCACTTCCTGTCTTATTAGGCAATATTATTTCCTTCTTGGGTCTCTCAGGGAGCTGAAGATTAAACAGTTATAGTTATAGTTGAAGATTAGATAGTTATGGTATAGTTAGTTAAAGATTAGATAGTTATAGTTTTCCTTATTAAAAATTTTAGAAAAGAAACTCACTAAAGAGGTGTAAGTGTATAAATTTTAAAGACATTACAAAATAGTTCTGTTAGTAATATGTTAGGATAGAAAGTGAATCAAGTACATTTTGGACTTATCGAAATAGGATAGATAATGAAATTCTTTTCTCTTAATTTGTCAAATGCAAGTGGACTAGACATTGTTTAGGTATTTATTGCTTGTATATATTGTATATAGTTATTGTACTTATTGAGTATAGTTTTTCTTATATTAGTTATAACTTTTTTCCTTTTTTGTTTTTATTAGAATAGAAGGGGGAAATATGGTGATATTTTATTTGTGCTGAAATGTGATTTTATTTGTATGTTAATAAATAAAGTTGCCTGGGGTCAGACCTAATAGCAAGCAATTTAGCAGAAGTCTGGCAGTGGTAGCACACGCCCTTAATCTGATCACATGGCAGGCAGTCTGTGTGTTCAAGAACATAGCTAGCTTGGTGACACACCTTTAATCCAAGTACCAACCATAGAGACCTGGAAGTCTGTATAGACAGGCAGTGACGAGGAAGTCATGTGGTTGAGTTTAGAACCAGTGAGAAGACAGAACAGAAAGGCAAAAATACAGACACACAGGAAGTAGGTCTCTTTTCTCAGGGGAAGGATGGCAGCAGCTGGTAAGCTAAAGGCTATTCGCTAGTGCTCTAACCTCTTGGGCTTTTAACTCTTTATTTGGCTCTGTGTTTCTTATTTAATAACTGTTTAGAATTACATCTACATCCTGCCATGATGATAATGGACTAAACCTCTGAAACTGTAAGCCACCCCCAATTAAATGTTTTCCTTTTTAAGAGTACTGTGGTCATGGTGTCTCTTCACAGCAGTAGAAACTCTAACCAAAACACTTACTGATTTATTTGTATATGTTGTTGTTTACTAGAATTATATAAATGAGGCTCAAAATGGTTCTGCTGGGTCAACCATGTCCTGCCAAGCACAACCTGGATAAAGGGAGGTCTTTTGACTCTGAAGACAGAATATTTTCACTTCTACCCCAATA
Organism: Peromyscus leucopus; assembly: GCF_004664715.2. Classification (NCBI taxonomy): domain Eukaryota; kingdom Metazoa; phylum Chordata; class Mammalia; order Rodentia; family Cricetidae; genus Peromyscus; species Peromyscus leucopus. The sequence continues at coordinate 13,110,650 of NC_051075.1, forward strand.
ACTGTATTTGTTTAGGCTATTAAGGAACAATATCTCTTACAATCAAATGACGATAACTTCTGCTCAGTAGTGTTTCTAAGATATGCCCCATATTAGATTTCTTCCCTACTTCATTCCCTATTCTCTTTCCAATGCCTTCTCTCCTGAACTTCCCCTGTAACTTCCCAGCCCTCCTCCCTGCTGTTATCCTTGCCCAAGATGACTTGTAGTTGGAAGTTTTCCTGTGTCCACTCAGACCCAAATAAACACACAGAGGCTTATATTAATTATGAACTGTGTGGCCATTAGCTCAGGCTTATTACTAACTAGCTCTTACACTTAAATTAACCCATAATTCTTATCTATGTTAAGCTACATTGCTTGGTACCTTTTCTCAGTTCTGCCTTGTCATCTTGCTTCCTCTGTATCTGGCGAGTGATTCCTGACTCAGCCTTCCTCTTCCCAGAATTCTCCTTGTCTGCTTGCCCCACCTATACTTCCTGCCTGGCTACTGGCCAATTAGCAACCAATCAGAGCAACACACATTCACAGCATACAGAATGACATTCCACAGCAATGACTCAAACATTTCACAATCTACCCAACATCTAGAGACTGTCTTAAGCATAAATTAGGCTATGCACTACCCTGAAATGAAAGTCCAGTGATTTTGAACAAAATCTAGACTCCTGAGCTAGCCTGAACACCCATGTAACACCTATCTTCATTCTAAATGTCAATCACTATTATTGACCATCAATCAGTAGTTTTTGAGTACATGTGTTCATGACATACTTCCTTTTTATTTATTTGTGTCAATGTTAGAAGGTCTTTCTCCTTGCCTTCTTCACAGATTTCTCTTATCATATAATATATATATAAAACTCTTGAAACTTACCCTCATGCACTTTAATTACTTTTTAGGTATATTTGACTATTTCCAGAAAAAAAGTCACACTTGTTCACACTCTGCCTTATAGGAGATAGATATTTCTCCTGTTTGTTGGCCTGACTTGTCTTGTTCAGGGTACTAAGAAATGGCTGTGAGTGACAATGAGCTTCACAGACTATCATAAACTTCACAACCCTTCCTATGTGGAAAGAAGATTTGCCTGGGCTAAAACTACATTTTTTTTTTGCTGTTAATTTTTTTAGTAAGAAATTTTTTATTCATTTTACATACCAATCACAGATCCCCCTCTTCCCTCCTCCCATCCCTCTAGCCTCCTCACCAACCCACCCCCTCATCCCCTCCTATAAGAAAGTAAGGCCTCTCATGGGGAGTCAGCAGAGCCTGGTACATTCAGTAGAGGCAGGTCCAAGCCCCTCCCCCTGCCTTAAGTCTGTGTGAGGTGTCCCACCATAGGTGGTGTGCTCCAAAAAGCCAGCTCATACACCAGGGGTGGATCCTGATCCTACTGCCAGGGGGCCCCTCAAGCAGATCAAGATACACAACTGTCTTGCTTATGCAGAGAGCCTAGTCTAGTCCCATGAACACTACATTTTTAAAAAGAATGTTACTGTGGCAAATACTTGGTAGAGACCAGAAACCACATTTACCAGTCAACTCCAGACCTGACAGTAGGAATTAAGTACTACTCTTTAAGCTATGGATAACCTTCTGTTCTTTGTTGCCACAGCAAAGCTAAGACATCTCATCAGTAGATGAGCTGTTTGCCTACTTGCTTGTTTAATGTCTGTCACTCTGACTAGAAGATATGGTACAAGTGGGCAAAGACTGTCATAGTCAGTCTCAGACAGGATGGCCTCTGACTTATAACTGGTACTTGATAATTACATCAAACTCTTTATCAATGTTTGAATAGAATAGAAAATTTAAAACTCAACAAATATGAGCTTTTAAAGGACACATATCAAAAGGTTTTCTATATTCTTTAAAATCAAACTAATTGAGGGGATTTGTGGCTGGCTCTGCTGCTAAAGCACCTACTGTGCAAACATGAAGCCCTATGTTCAGCTCTCTAATAATCACATAAAAGCCTGGGCATAATGGCATATGTCTGTCTCATGCTAGGACAATGAATACAGACAGACGCCTGGAGCTCACTGCCCAGCCCGCCAAGCAAAGATCAATGAGCTCCAGGTTCAATGAAATATCCTGTCTCAAAAAGATAAGATGGAAAGTGATGGAAGAAGACAATCCGATAGCAACCTCTGGAGCTCCACATGTATTCTATCCTACATGCAATGCATTTCACACACACATACACACACACACACACACACACACACACACACACACACACACACACATACACACACACACCACACTCACACACAAAAGCAAACCAATTAACAATGAAAGCAATTAAAATTGTAAATATGTTAAGTAGTAAAGGGGTGCATGTTGAACTTAGTTTTCTAAGAGGAGCAAAGGAGTTTCTGTGTGCTAAGAGTATTTCTTGTGCAAATGCCAAAGTAACCCTGCCTTCAGATGCCTCTTGCACCCTGACCTACACTTGCACCCTGAACTGCACCCTGATCCACACTCTTCTTTCCTGACTTTGCATCTGGCTCACAGCCCTCCCTTTCTGTGCACAGTGCCCTTGTTCAATGCTACATGGTGAGATTATAGCAATTCTTCAGATGTCACCCCTTTGTCAAATGCTTTTTGTCTTTGCCATACAGAATTAATCTTCTCAGAGTGTAAGGCTATTTGTACCTCCTATATAACATTGATCACATCCTGTATTCCTTCCAAGCCTCTAATAAGCTATGTGAGGACAGGATTCGAGTCTTATTCATTGCAAACTGCTCTAGGAAAAAAAACAGTATTTCCAACAAATATTTGTCACTGTAAAAGATGTATTAATATTACCAAACTTCCCTTAACACCATAGTATGCACTTGGACTGGAAAAAAGTGAATAACTTGTATTGCTAACAAAGACTTCTCACAGTCTGGGACAGTTGTTAAGGTAGAAAAAAAGGTCAAACTCTATCCTTCTTTTTGTGAGATCCTGCCTTCATGGCTGAAATCCACAGATAAGGATCACCTGAGTTGGCTTTGAAAATTTTTACATATGTCTGACTTTTCTAATACATAATATTTATAAAGCTTATTACTTCTTTTATGAAAGGAACCAGTCAAAGATTTAGACATTCAATCCAGGCTTGCTTGTAGGAAAGGAATAATCATGTGTGTTATTTTGTCTGATTAGAAAAACATGAGGATGCACTACCCACTCTGTGCAAGGCACCTTTCATGCTTCATTCCTTTGAAGTAATAAGTTCCTTCTTTTAAAATAGAGGCACATTTGAGATAGTCCATGCAGTAAGTTAAATAACAAGTATTCACACACTAATTGAATGAATTTAATGAGATTTCTCCTCTTCTGAGAGCGAGTAATAAATTGTGGACTGGAAAAAAAAGATGTATATGAAATCAGAGAGGAAGGAGAGGAAACTTGTAACAAGTGAAACTTTTGTAGAAGCAATGGCTTATGGGAGTCTTACTGAACCCAGCATAACAGCTGCAGGGTGTTAGGAACCTAGATGGCAGCAAACACAGAAAAAAGCCAAGATGAGGGGCGGGAGAGATAGACACAGGGTGCTAATGAAACTTCTAAAACTTTCCACGAATTCCGGGAACGACAGTGTATACAAGCTGAGTTCAAAGGATGCCGTGCAAGCCCCTGAGGTTTCGGGCACTCTTTGTGCACTGCGGGGAAAATTAACACTACTTCCTCCAAGGTGACTCAGACACTGTCTTTACAAGGTAGGGGAAAAAATGAACACATATTAAAAGGACTCTGGGTCAGATGTCAAGATGACCAGTTGAATCAAAAACAAATATTTAGAGTGAAAGTTTTGCATCATCCAAAACTTCTCCCCTCAATTCCAATTCAGACAGTTGAAATTCTATTATGCTCCACAAATGGAATTAGTAACAGAAATAAATGAAATGGAATTTCTGAATACAAAGAGCTCTAGCACTGTAGGAAGAGAAACAGGGGGGAGAGGGAAAGAGGGGGGAGGGAGATAAGGTTGCCTGGGCAAGGCAAGAAGAAAGTAAGCCCATGCTGAGAATACACTTGAGTGGACTCTGAAGATTCATCCTTAGTTCTGTCCACACTATTAACAACAGAAGTCCGGACTGAGTACATATGTGGAGACAGACTTCATACAACCTTGCCTGTTACATTGTACATTTTGAGTCTCTTCTTAGAGGACAGAAGGTTACTACAGGAGATAAGTTAAGCAGGAAATGAAATGAATGAATGTGTGTTGGTACATTGTGTATACTGACATGCATACACTAGGAAGCTAAAAATTAAACTAGAGGGGTATAGCAATGATTAAAGTAGGAGAAATGGTTAAAGTGGAGGTGTGAACTGTGGCAGGGACAGTGAGGATCAGGGAGAACCAGGTAAGATGCCAATAATGCGATGGCTCAGGGCAGGTTCTGAGTTCAATGGTTTTCACTGCATTATAAAGTACACCTAGGTAACATATATACTTTTGCTGTCCTACTTAAGGACAATTAAGCAGAAAGGAAAAGGAGTTTATGATAACAAGATATTTGAGATTTGAAAATTGATCAGTACCAGTAAGTAGAGTGATCTGGGATGAGAGTCATCCTATGTAGCTGTGTGTGGCAGGCTCTGCACAAGGACCCCACTAAGGGAGAAAAGGTGAGATGAGCTAAGCTCCCCAGGAAGGATCTTTAAGTGCCTGGGAGAAGGCTGATTATTTCAAATTTCCACAAGAGCCCCACAAGGATGAGGGAGCTCTGAGCTCTGCCCATGCAACTTCTGGTCTTCTGACTTCAGCACAAGGATGAATGATGGCATCATCCACAGTGACTTCAGTACAAGGATCAGTGATGACATCATCAACAGTGACCAGCACAAGGATGAATGATGACATCATCAACAGGGACTGGAGTACGAGTGAGCTACTCTGTATTTCTTAGGCAGTGAAAGAAAAAAAAGAAGCAAGAAATATAAAAAACAGTGTCAGGCCGTGTAGAATATCCAAAGGAATGTGTATATTGCGAATGTATAGGTATGATCCTCAAGGTCAGGACAAAGGTCAATGCTGGATACATAGGTCACTAGCTTATACAGAAACTGAAGCATAAACTCTCAAAAAGTGCTGACTATGCACAGAACTAAACACCCCCTTAGCATGGCAAAGATGGGCCCAAGGAAATGATCCTTTGGTCTGTTCTGACCAGTTAATATTCCCCAATAACTCATTTTAATGACATTTTATTGTCCTTAAAATTTTCTTTAAACTTAAACCTCTTTTCCCACAAACAAGCTATTCTATCCTCTAGAGCATTGTCAAGACCATTTCTCATCAACATTAAAGCTTTTAACTATGTTCTTATCTCATCTTGAAAAACAACTGATTGCCTGTCATTGGCTTATACTTTCCAAGATGGATTCTGTAAAAGGTACTTTATCTTACACATTACGTTTGTCAACCAAGGATATATTGCCTCATGTTTCAAAATACATTCAATTCAAAACCGAAATGTAAGCCTTTGTCTTCTTCACGTTATCCTTTTTGCCCCCAGGGAAAATGGAATTTTTAGATAATACTTTGAGTGGCATTCCTGCCGTTCACATGCCATAAACATTTTTAAAGCAACATTGTACTATAACACTTAATAATTTGGAAGCAAAGTTCTGAAATACTCAGTAGTTCCACTAGAACCATCGACAAAGACATTCGTGAGTGGGTTCAGAGCCAAATGCAACTAGACTATCCAATTAACCCAGCTTTGACTATTGTCAGTTACGCTTCCCTGTGAAGAGAGTGAGGTAGCCTTTTTCTTAGGCTTGACAGTTCAAAGAATAGTACCTTATACCTGTACTTTTGATGCTCAGCCCAGGTGCTTTAACCTAGCAACTGCAAGTCTCCTTAGTTCTAATTATAAAAGCAAATATGAAGAGGTCCTCATTATGCTTAAAACTTAATTTACTATAATATGTTAATTCACAATCCAACTAGCTCCACTGTTGTATCCTTTCTTCCCTAAGTTTTCAATTTCAAAATTCTAAAATAAAGCAGGGCAAGCTAATATAACTTGCTATTTATGATACTTTAATATATTTATCATCGTTCAAGGAAAATGCCATATGAAAGGAAATAAATTATATGTCCAGGAAGACTGTGGTTCATAATTCCTGATCTCTTGAGTGTCAGTGAGCTCTGGGCAGATTTTCAGGGACAAACCAGCAGTGAGCATATGTTATGTGGATTCTATCTTAACTACCATTTTATGACCCAGGAGCTCCTAGACCTCCAAGCCTAAATTATGGATCAATTTAACAGCAATTATCTTTATTTTAACTACCTAATTATACCCTGAAAACTACAAGAAATATCCATGGTGGTATATCATGTCATTTTCTCTTTTTAGAAATAATAGAGCAAGTACCTTGACTACTCACCCGACAGATAATAATGGAATACACACTGAGCAGTCTGCATATTAGTTACAAATGCCATCTCCACTGCTGACTAATGCGGTCCCTGACTTCTTAGAAGCATAGTATATCTCTATCAGATTTCTTTGTAAAAGTTTGGGAACTCTAAAAAGATTTTTTTTCTTACCTCCTGAAAAGATTTCTGTGTAGGTTGAGAGGACAAGTCAGAGCTATGTGCCAGGGTGAAATTTATGCTAAATCAGATTTATTTTAGTAGAGTCAGAGAACTTACATAGCCAAAAGTTACAAAGGTGAGCAATATCTAGAGTTCAATTAGAATTGAGATGATATATATCACAATGTGATTAAAGGACTCAGAAGCCACAGACAGTTTTTTCTGACTTCTGGTGCAAAACCAAGATGCACTAGAAGATTGAGTAATATTTGAGGGGTAGATAGGGTGTCCTTTAGATAAAATGGAAACATTTTTTAGTTGTTCTGTTTCTTTCTTTTTCATTTCCCCACCATGTTCTTGCATCTCTCTTACAGGCAGAAAGAGAACCATCCACTTCTAACTCTCTTCTCCCTTTGCAAAGCATGTCTGGGTACGCTACTACCCTTGGATTTGTTTTCTATTTCCTAGAGAATATTTTCCTTAATTCTTTAAAATTCTCTCATTCTCTCTCTCTCTCTCTCTCTCTCTCTCTCTCTCTCTCTCTCTCCCTCTCCCTCCCACCCATCCACCCCCAACCCTTTCCTTCCCTCTCTCCCTCCCTCTCTCCCTCCCTCTCTCCTTCCCTTTCTCCCTCCCTCCTTTCCTTCTCCCCTTCATTTCTCTGACACACATACACTTGAACTAACCTTCTTTTCTATATCTAGTATTCAGAAGAAGCTGAATTAAAGATATGATAATTGTAAGAAATAAGATAAATCAAGGGAAGACCTGATGATACAGATAATTGGGTAAAACACCACAAAACCAGGCTCAAGGTCCACCAAAGTTCAAACAACCTTTTCCCTATCCATGGCAGATGGTCCAATCGATTAAATCTGCCTATCAGCTAGCTTCCCTTTGGCAGCCATCATCTACAGAGTTGGGTTTACATACTTTGCTGTTTGCAGCATTTATATTTGGCACATGCTAGCTAGAGCAAAGCATTAAACCCTGTTTACTGGCTCTTCCCTATCAAAGTCATAAAGAAAAGCAACAACACTTTCAAAACAAATACATGATTAATATCAAGACAAAATACTTTTAAAATATTTTGGAGATGGGCCCAGCGGGGCAGCTGACAGGGACATTCAGGCCAGGCGGCAGCCAGCAGAGACATACAGGCCCAATGGCGGCCCACAGAGGTAGACAGGCCCGGAAGTGGAGACAAGCAGACACAGGTAGGCCCGCGGTGGTGGCCTGCAGAGGTAGACAGGCCTGGCGGCTGCTGACAGGGACATACAGGCCCAGCAGCAGCCAGCAGAGACATACAGGCCCAGCGGCAGCCCGCAGAGGTAGACAGGCCCAGCGGCAGCCTGCAGAGGTAGACAGGCCCGGCTGCTGCTGACAGGGACATACAGGCCCGGCGGCGGCCCGCAGAGGTAGACGGCCCGGTGGCAGTGACAAGCAGAGGTAGGTAGGCCCGCGGCGCACCTGGCAGAGACATATAGGCCCGGCAGCAGCTGGCAGACATATAGGCCTGGTGGCGGCCCGCAGAAGCAGAAAGATCCAGCGGCAGCTGACAGGGACATATAGGCCCAGCAACGGACCTCAGAGGTAGACAGGCCTGGCGATGAATACAAGCAGATGCAGCGTGGAACAGGGACACCTCTAACCCCAACACTCAGGGAAGAAGCTATCTCCGTGGGATGGAACCAGAACGAATCTGAACACTCCATCTGAGGACAACCCAGGGCCCAGCTGCTGATCCTGCGAAACCCAACAACTTGGAAGTGTTGGTGAGACTACCCTGCTCAGCTGAAACCCATCTGGGAGAGGATTCAGAGGCCTACAGTTTGAAGTCTGAAGAAACAAGATCAGCTGAGGAGTTGACGAATGAACAAATCATGACCTGGGAACACAGAAGAAGGCGCTGCCCAGCCACCAAACCAGATCACCAGAATCATAAGTATATACTTCACTGACTGAGATCACCTGCCCCTGAAGAAACAGCCCAATAGCACCAATTAAACCAAGAACTCCTACTAAACCAAGACTAAAAATTAGAACAAGAGAGGCACTCTCAGACACAGACACCACCTGCACGGCACAGAGGAAGAGATGAGTAGATGCCAGTGAAAAATACAGGCAACAATATAAAGACCTATATGGCAACATCAGAACTTAGTGATTCTACACCTGCAAGACCTGAACATACCAAGACAGAAGAAACAGAAGAAATCAACCTTAAAAATGACTTTAAGAAGATGATAGAGGCCCTTAAAGAAGAAATAAAACATTCCCTCAAAGAGGAAATAAAACTTTCCTTAAAGAGGAAATGAAAACCTCCCTTAAAGAGGAAATAAAAACTTCCCTTAAAGAGGAAATGAAAAACTCCATTAAAGAGGAAATAAAAAACTCCCTTAAAGAAATGGAAGAAAAAAAACAAACAAAAAATGGGAAGAAATCAAATCAAGCCAAGAAAAAGCAATTAAACAGATGAAAGAAACATTCCAAGATCTGAAAAATGAATTTGAGACGATAAAGAAAACACATGCTGAGGGAATGCTGGAAATAGAAATCCTGACTAAACGAACAGGAACTACAGAAATAAGCATAACCAACCGATTGCAAGAGATGGAACAGAGAATCTCTGACACTGAAGATACAATAGAGAAAAGAGATTCGTCAGTCAAAGAAAACACTAAAGACAAAAAAGTCTTAACACAAAACGTCCAGGAAATTTGGGACACCATGAAAAGACCAAACCTAAGAATAATAGGAATAGAAGAAGGAGAAGAATACCAACTCAAAGGCACAGAAAATGTATTCAACAAAATTATAGAAGAAAACTTTCCTAACCTAAAGAAACACCAAATAGGCTGGATCCAAAAAAAAAAGTCCCCTCGCCACATAATAATCAAAACACTAAACACACAGAATAAAGAAAAAAATATTAAGAACTGCAAAGGAAAAAGACCAAGTAACATATAAAGGCAAACCCATCAGAATAACACCAGACTACTCAATAGAGACTATGAAAGCTAGAAGATCATGGACAAATGTCATGCACACACTAAGAGACCACGGATGCCAACCCAGACTATTATACCCAGCAAAACTCTCAATCATCATAGGTGGAGTAAACAAAATATTCCAGGATAATAACTAGATTTAATCAATACCTGTCCACAAACCCAGCCCTACAGAAAGCACTAGAAGGGAAAATCCAACCCAAAGAAGCTAAACACATCCATGAAAAATCAAGCAATAGATAATCCCACACCAACATACACCACAGAAGGACAACACAACACAACCACAAAAAATAACAGGAATTAACAATCACTGGTCATTAATATTCATCAATATCAATGGTCTCAACTCACCTATAAAAAGACACAGGCTAACAGAATGGATAAGAAAACAGGACCCATCCATCTGCTGCATACAAGAAACACACCTTAACTTCAAAGACAGACACTACCTCTGAGTAAAGGGCTAGGAAAAGGCTTTCCAAGCAAATGGACCTAAGAAACAAGCAGGTGTAATATCTAATAAAATAGACTTCAAACTAAAATCAATCAAAAGAGATCAGGATGGACATTACATATTTATCATGGGAAAAATCTACCAAGATGAAGTCTAGATTCTAAACATTTATGCTCCATATACAAAAGCACCCACATTCATATAAGAAACACTACTAAAGTTTAAAATGCACATCAAACCCCACACATTAGTAGTGGGAGATTTTAACACACCACTCTCACCAAAAGACAGCTCTACGAGACTGAAACTTAACAAAGAAATAAAGGACCTAACAGATGTTATGACTCAAATGGACCTAATAGATATCTACAAAACATTCCATCCTAACACAAAAGAATATACCTTCTTCTCAGCACTCCATGGAACCTTCTCAAAAACTGACCAATTGCTTGGACACAAAACAAATCTCAACAGATACAAAAAAAATTGGAATAACCTCATGTATCTTATAAGACCACCATGCCTTAAAGTTAGACCTCAACAACAACAAAAATTATAGAAAACCCACAAACTCATGGAAACTGAATAATGCCCACCTGAAACATCAATGGGTCAAGGAAGAAATAAAGAAAGAAATTAAAGATTTCCTAGAATTCAATGAAAATGAAAGTACAACATACCCAAACTTATGGGACACTATGAAAGCAGTGCTAAGAGGAAAATTCATAGCTACAAATGCACACATAAAGAAGATGGATGTAGCTTGAGAGCTTCTCTCCAGGTTCCCCAAGCCCCGCAGTCCCACAATCCACTTATAAAATAATCACTCAGACGCTTATATCACTTATAAACTGTATGGCCGTGGCAGGCTTTTCGCTAACTGTTCTTTTATCTTAAATTAACCCATTTTTATAAATCTATAGCTTGCCACGTGGCTGGTGGCTTACCGGCGTCTCTACATGCTCTTCTCCTGGCGGTCGCTGAAGTGTCTCTCCTCCTTCTTCCTGTTTCCCCAATTCTCCTCTCTCTTTGTCCCGCCTATACTTCCTGCCTGGTCATTGGCCATCAGCGTTTTATTTATATAGAGTGATATCCACAGCACTTCCCCTTTCTTCTTTTTTTTAAAAAGGAAGGTTTTAACTTTAACATGGTAAAATTACATATAACAAAACAATTACCGAGCAAGAATTATAGTTACAATATTAAAGAAGATGTCCTATCTATCTTATATTTGTGAGTTTAAGGTTTTATAGCTAACTTATCTTTTATCATAACTGAGGAAATTACGACTATCTAGTCTTCAACCACATCAAAGACCTGAGAAGGAACATAATGGTACCTGAGAAATGGTAGATGGATGTAAGCAACTTTCGGAATCTTGCAAGAGTAGACCAAGACAGCTGGCAGCCTGGACAGTCACCTAATGTTTCTCAGCATTGTTGGTGCATTCAAATTGGCTACAGGCCTAGAGTATCTGACAGATCATTTTCAGAAGCAGGAATTCTGAGAGACCATCTTACCCTGTCTTGGCAGAGTACAGTGGTCGCTTTCCTTGTGTGCCAATGCTGTCCAGAAAGGACAGCATTGCATTTGTACTGTCAGCCGTCAAGGCAAGGGCAGTTCTTTGCCCAGTAGGCCATTTTGTGCCAAAAAGACAAACTTCCAAATGGAAATGTCTTAGAAGCCCAACATTCTCTCGGGATCAATTGGTGCAGCCAGGAGCAATTGTGTCTCACGTCAACAGAATTCTAAGGTATTTAAATGCCATATTCTCTAGGTCTATGAAGTGTTTGAAGATTACCTATCTATCTGAAATATATCTATGTATACCTAGAAGACTTAACTAACATGGCTACAAATATGATTATCATAGATGACTGATTATTAATCTATTTTTAATCATCCATTACAATTTTAAATGAGTTAAACATTAATACCTCAAACAAGAATAGAAATATATATATATAACAGTATAACAAAATTAACTTCAAGTTTGTTATTAATAAACTAAAATTTTTACCAATTGTGTAAAACATTAAATCATAAACTAGATAAACTTGTTACCATAGAAAACTCATTAAACAAAGTTGCTCTAAAAGATGGTTCTAAACTACCCTTTTATTCATCTCCCAACCCCTTATATAATCTATATTTATATCCCCTTTTTCTTTTTTAGAAAGAATCACATAAATCAAACCTTTAAATAAAAAATATTTGCCTCGCCACACCAGCGAGGGCTCTCTATTGCGGACAC